>NC_140621.1:5307906-5785406 GCF_057382275.1 Copadichromis virginalis
ACAAAACCATGAAGGCACTTGGAAATTAAACTGGGAAACACTAAACTGACAGAACACACAGCTGGAAGGATGATGGAGATCGACAGCAGACAGGAGAAGACAGAGACAATGTTTACACAAAAGGGAAATCGGGGCAGAGAGGAGGGGAACACGGCTGAAGTCTGACTGACGAGACAGGGGAAGCAGAACTGAACATGATGCACACAGGACAAGAGAATATCACATAAAAAGAGGAAAGAGAGAATCACTTAGTGAGACTCAGATGAACTAAACACAGAGAGTGTGGGACAGAGGAAGAGCAAGAGCGACATGGAGACAAGACAGAGACTTGACATCCATAACCAGACATGACTAACTACATATAGGGGTGCTGGTGAGGACACACAGAGGTGACAAAACTCTGTGAAATAACAACTTGGATCAGGGCTCTGAAAACGTAACATAAGAATCAATAATTCCCCAAAGAGTGAACAAGACCAAACAATGCAAAAAACATAGTACAAAACAAACTTAAAACACTGGGTCAAAGCCCAAGACCATGAAAAATTCAGGACTAGATGTTACAACCCCTGATACTGTAACATCTAGTCCTTTTCCTGAAACTTAATAATTAACACTTACACGATCAGTTTCACTTCATCTTATTAATGATGGTCCAATAGTCCGTTGACTTGTGGGGTGACATTATCTTCTGTCCTTTCATAAAGGACAGCTTGGCTTAGTGTATTCTTTGATAAAGGAGGTACTAACCAAGGGTTGAATAACTTCTTTAGCATGTAATAAATACAAGTCAGTTTTATTATGGCTGCAGTCCAGCTACCTCCTGGTCTTGTTCACACAGATAGGAGCCCTGTTGTTTAAATGTTCAACCACATGTTTAGTTTCGTCATCTGATCTGTCTGCTAAACCACTCATCTTCTTAGCTCTCTTTTTATGCTCAATAAAAGAAGCAATTAGCAAGTGAAACCTCAAAATTTAGGAAAGATGAGGATCTTCTGATTTAATCAAAAACTTGTTATTTATGTAGCCATTTTAAACAGAGGCAGCTACTTACGTAAACACACCACTACATCATCCAGTAAGTGCTAAAGTCTTCTCTGTAAATTCCCCAGTTGTACATTGGAATTTTTTATGGTTTTATTTTCTAACTGGTGATGTACACAGCTGTAAAACGTTATAAGTTGTGTCAGAAAAGCAAAGAACAATTTCACTGAAGAGCTCTGCCCGTTGTCAACCTGAATTTGTAAATGCAGTTGTGGGTCCTCTGTGTGATTCATCAGCAACAACAGAAGGAAACTATTTCCATTACATTGATCCATCACATCATAGAGCCAATGGAATGCAATGTCTTCCACTTAGCAGAGAATCTTATTTTCTTTCAAGATACAGTTGTAGTGTGGCGGACCACTAGGGCTCCACTCACACCCAGTGTATAGGAAGTGTGTTCCTGTGTTTTGTGGCGCGATATGCGCAGTTGATGTTGGAGACGAATAAAGAAGGAGTGAGAACTGAGAGCTCTGTGTCGTTGATGCTTACCTCCACAGCAGGAAACTTAAATAAAAACCTTTTATTTAGTAGAATATGCTAAATTCACAATCTGAAGGCCAACTCTACCAGAGAACGTCAGGAGAAGTTTAAACGAGCAGCTCAGTACTTTCAATAAGTGCTTCAGGATCGACATCCTTTCTTTTTACATTTAAAAAATATATATCTGTACTTTCCCAACCAGATTTTTGGAAATAGAAAGTCAGTTTTCTGTATTGAAGTGTATTTGTGATTAGTCACAAAAACACATAGCCCAAGAATGAATCAATGAATGAATGTCTTTTATTCGAGCAACCAAATAATAAAGTTATTGTAATGTAGAATTACACAAAAAAAGAAAAAACAAGTTTAGCTCGAAAAGGAATGGGATGAAGACAAGCTTTTTAACTCCCACCCCTACAATCTTATCTGAGTTTTAAATTTTGTAGTTGCGCAGTACATTTAAATATTTGTGACATACAATTACGGTTATAAAATTATCGCATTGTCATAATTACAACATATAGTAGTGTAAATATTTAGCATCAATAATACAGTCTTTGTTACCACCGTTGAATATCACAGTCATCACCATCATGGTCATTACATCCTCTCCGTATATTATTTATATTTTAGCTATGAAAATATCAATGAAGTATGCTTCCATTGTATAGTTGTAACTTCATCAATTTTACTTTTAAGAATTAATTCTGGTCTACTGTTTCCTAAAAATGGAGATAACAGTAATAACAACAGCGTAAGACAATATCAACAGTGTCCATTTCAACTCTACAAAATAATTGTTTATATAAGTATTTGTTGTTAACATTCTATATATAAACAAAGAAAAAAGAAAGAAATAATACAAAGAATATATTATTATTTACTATCATGGATAAACAATCACACACTCGATTCCTCTTTGTACCTTGACAATATACATTTTTTGTACCTCGATTTAAACAGATGAATATTTGGACATTGCTTGAGCTCTACATCCATTCTGTTCCAAAGTTTCACTCCACACACAGACACACACAAACTTTTCCTGGTAGTTCTAACTATCTGCCTTTTAAAGTTACTACATCCCCTCAAATTGTAACCTCCTTCTTTATGTGTAAAGAGCTTTTGGATATTTTCTGGCAGTATACCCTTATTTGCCTTATATAGGAGCTGAGCAGTCGAGAATTCAACTAAATCAATCAATTTTAATAGTTTTGACTGCAAAAACAAAATATTAGTGTGACTATAATATCCTACCTTATACATTATTCTTATATAGGGCTGGGCCATATTATACCGTTCACAGTAATCCCGGTATAATGTTAGGCAACGATAGGAAAATGAAATATCGCGATAGAATGGGAGTAAAACGCGCATGCGCAGTGCCTTTGTTTTCATACGCACATGGCCGATTGTTGAGGAACCAGAATTGGTTTGTAAAAATGGTGCAACTTCCATGATGTGGAACTGGTTTGGTGTTTGTCCGTCAGATACACAACAAAGCACATTTTTTTGCAGAACATGCAAGCGGCCGTTGTTATTGTCGTATTTGTCGGACTAAGATGCTCTTAAATCTGGGAGTAATCTGGGTCCCAAACTCCGTATATTTGACTTCAGGTCAAACAACACTGCAGCATCACTGAGAGTTGAAAACTGTCTAAATTATTTCATCTTTAATAAAACGATCAGTATTGCTGCTTTACCAGGTGTAACTATAAAGTTTAACTTCCAGGCATCCATGAAAACAAAAGTTATTACATTTAACGGAGTTAGAAGTTAGCAGGAAGCTAGCGGAAGTTAGCTCGCTAGTTTCGCTAGTTACCTAAGCATGATATAGCATGTTCTGACTGAGAGATTTCTGAAAAAATTCAAACGTACAGCTCTGCTATCACTTCCAACATAAATGAAGACAGGAAACTAAACAGTGGTGACGTTTGTAGGGTTACTGAAGTTGGGCTAGCTGGTATATAATGATGTGCTACGTGATCGCTAGCGACACAGCTATGTTAGCATAACATAACAGTGAAGCTGGAGGACGAACACTAACACTTTTCCACTTATAAAAGTTAACGTGAAGGTTCCTCATGGTTAGAGACAAATGCAATCGCATGGCAGGATGCTGTAAACGGACCAAACTTCAGTCAGGAGAACAACTGAGATTGTCAGGGTCCTGGGACTGAGCGGCCCAGGGTCCCTGAGCAGTTATGTATTATATTATTATTATTATTATTATTATTGTTGTGTATTTTGGTGTTGCTCCCCCTTCCCTGTGCTTGTGTATATGTGTGTGTGGGTGGCTGAGCACTTGTTTATAGGCGGCGTCAGGCCTGGAGGGTGTGGCCCTGCAAGGGGACTGGCCACACCCGAAGCCACACACCTGCTGCTGATCAGGCCTCGTCGGGGGAGCTACTTAAGAGAGTCTTGGAGCTCCCACCGATGCGGGATCATTGCTTGGGACTCCACGTTAGTTACCCAGTTTAGGTTTTGGTCGTGTAGTGTATGCCTGCCATTGTTCAGTGTCCTGACTGCTGCCGCTATTGTTTCCCGCAGGAGGAGCGTGGAAGGCTGAAGGAGCAGCGAGCACCGGGAGTGCAGACACGGGAGCAGAGAGCACTTGGAGGACACGACACGGGAGTCTGGGGAAAAACACGGGGATTTATTGTTGTTTGATATCACCCTCTGTAAATAAACGCACTGCTTGAACTTTGAGCTCCGCGCCTGGGTCCTCCTTCCCCACATCCCCACGGTCTGCCAGCCAGACCGTGACAGAGATAATCCATCCACAATACGAGGTTAGTCATTAATATACTGCAACAACATGGGAATAGATCAGCTGCCAGAGAATTCAACATTAATGAATCAATGGTACAGAAGTGGAGGAAGCAAGAAGAATGAGTTTAATAAAGTTTGATTTATCTGACTGCTTTGTTTCGCTTAATGTGCCTTATAATCCCGTGCACCTTATGGTCCGAAAAATGCGTACTGCACACTGCAGTTTAATGTTGCAAAGCACCTCTTTTTAACTTCAGTGGTTATTATACATGGTTATGCTCAGGATATGTCAGCCCATTTCTACTGGAAATGCCTTTGGGTTAAACTTTCAGCAAGGAATTTGCATTTGCACTGATACATTTTTATAAAGCTTTAGTGTACATAAAAACCAGCTTCTTGTTTACGTGAAAATAAATGGAAGGTTGTCTTTTTGCGCTAGTAATGTTGTGGAGTATTTTGTCTCGCATCAATTATATCGTCAGTTATATCGTTATCGCAAATTTTCAAATATATATCGTGGGGGCAGGGATAGCTCAGTAGGTAAAGTGGTCGCCCCATGATCGGAAGGTCGGCGGTTCGAATCCACTTAACGGCTACCCTGAGGTACCCCTGAGCAAGGTACCGTCCCTACACACTGCTCCCCGGGCGCCTGCTTAGTGGGCTGCCCACTGCTTCACTGAGTGAATGGGTCAAATGCAGAGAAAAACAAGTAATTTCCCCATGGGGATCAATAAAGTATCCATTATTATTATTATTATTAATATTTTTGGCCATATCACCCTGCTCTATTCTTATAGCACATTTTTGTAGTATAACCAGGTGTTGCAGAGAACTTTTGTAATTATTGCCCCATACCTCTACACAATAAGTCAAGTATGGTAGGACTAGTACACAGTATAACAAAAACATTGCATGGCAGTTTAAGAAGAACTTGGCTCTATTTATGATTGAGATACTTTTGGACACTTTATTTTGTATATGTCTGATGTGTGATTTCCAGCATAATTTGCTATCAATCATTACTCCCAAGAATTTTATTTCTGATACTACATCTATGACTACACCATCTATTTTTATCACAGTATCTTCATTTACATTGTAATTCCCAAAGAACATTACCTTGGTTTTGCTAAAATTTATAGATAATTTGTTAACATCCATCCATATTTTTAATTTCCTTAACTCATTGTTAATGTTAAGTACTAGGTCACTATGGTCGTCGTTAGAATAAAAAATATTGGTGTCGTCAGCAAATATAACTAATTTTAATAACTTTGATACATTAAATATGTCGTTTATATAAAGGTTAAATAGAGTTGGTCCCAGAACTGATCCTTGTGGCACTCCACAGCTAATGCCCAAGTACCCCGATTCAAACTCGCCCATCTTCACATACTGCTGTCTCTCAGTCAAATAACTTTGGATCCATTTCAAAGCCACTCCCCTAATACCATATCTGTCTAATTTTTTAAATAATCTGCTATGATTAATCGTATCAAATGCTTTCTTCAAGTCAATAAATATCCCTGCTGCATGTCTTTTTCTATCCAGACTGTTGGTTATCTCTTCTATTGCATCAATGATAGCCATTGAAGTTGACCTTCCTGTCCTAAATCCGTACTGACTTTCATTAATTAGTTTATGTTTGTCAATAAATTTACCTAGTCTATTATTATAAAGTTTTTCTAATATTTTAGAAAACTGCGGGAGCAGGGACACTGGTCGATAGTTAGTGAAGATGTGTTTGTTTCCACTTTTATATATGGGTATAACTTTAGCTATTTTCATTTTCTTTGGGCATTTCCCCGTTTGAAATGATAAATTACATATATAAGCTAGAGGTCTGGCAATGCTATGTATGATTCGTTTAACTAATGTCATATCTATACCAAAACAATCAGTAGAGGTCTTGTTCTTACAGTTGTTAACTACATCTAAAATATCTAATTCAGTAACTCCCGACAAGAACATAGTCTTTGAGTTTATTTCTATCAGTGACATTTCGCTGTGATTACTTTTTGGAATTGTTGTAGCCAGTTCCGGTCCCACATTTACAAAAAAGCTGTTAAAGCACTCCACCATCTCGTTTAGATTGTAATTGTAACTGTTATTATTAATGAAATAATCTGGATATGAGCACTTTTTTGTGTTACCTTTAATAATAGTGTTAAGTATTCCCCATATCTCTTTAGTGTTGTTTTTATTTTTGTGTATTAAATTAGTATAGTATAATTTCTTACTAGTTCTTAATATTTCCATTAGTTTATTTTTATATTTTTTATATCTATACTCTGCTTCTTCAGTTCTTAGCTTAGTGAATTGTCTATATAAAGAATTTTTCTTCTTACAGGCCTTGTGTAATCCTTTTGTTAACCACGGGCATTTAATAGATTTATTGTTGATACTGAATTGCCCGACTGGGCAGTTTTTATCATACAGGCAGTTGAAGATATCCAAAAATATTTCAAAAGCACTATCCACATCATCTGCAGTATACACTGCATTCCAATCCTGATTCATCAAGTCCTGATAAAAGAGATTAATTGCATTTTCTGTTCTTACTCGTTTGTAGATATATTTCTGAGGTACTTTCTTGCATACACTCTTAACGTCATACACTATAAATATTGGCAGGTGATCAGTTATATCACATACCATTAGTCCGCTAGCAATTATTAACTCTAAATTATTTGTAAAGATGTTATCAATAAGGGTAGCATTGGTATTGCACTAAGTTTTTCAATTGACGTCTATAGACGTCAATGGCAGTGAATGAGTTAATTGAGGAATTATATTCTTTTTCAGAATAATATTTACATTCATTTGGGTTGGCTAATAGGAAGTGGTTGTCAGGGTCTAATTGATCTTCTTGATCTAAAGCATTATGATCAGTATATTCGAAATGCTTCAATTCCAAATCCTCAAGGTTTAAACTCCGTTCTTGTGTTTCTAATTCATCTTTTGTCAGATTTAAGGAGTATTTAGATGTCATTGTATGAGTTTACGCTCCCTTAACTGACACAGGTTGTGCAGACCCTCAGTAGTATTCATTCATATTTCTTCAATTCCTCTATATCTCTGATAATCACCACTTTAGCTTCCTCAGGCGTTCCTTTCAGTTTGATGTATACCTTACAGTTCATGACCCAAGTATTCTGTATCTTGCCCTGCTTCCTCATGATTCTGGCTTTTTTAGCAATGTCCGCATTTCTTTTAATCAAATGATCATTCAGATAGACGTTAGTACCTTTTAGCTTTTTCCCTTGCTTCATTAGTGCAACTTTGTTTTTTCTGCTGACAAACCTCAGGAACACCGCCGGCATGTTGTTCTTCGTGGGAAGAGGGTGACAGGCATCAATGGTATTTACATCCAAGTGTATATTTTTAGACGGAAAAAAAGACACCACCTGTTGCTCCGTCGAGTTCTCCTCCCGTAAGCTGGGTTCTTCATTGTTACCGGAGGTCACAGCATGAGCATAAGAGCGGGGTTTGATCTTAATCCCAGTCACAATAACATCATTTATCCTTGAGTATTGCTCCAAATCCTCAACTTTCTTCTCTAGCTCTGTTATTTTTTTTGTCCCGCTCAGCAAGGCGTACCCGCAACTCTGTAACTTCCTGCACTAGGTTAAGTATTTTGTCTTGCTTAATTTTGATGTCATTTACATCCTGTGATAGGAAGTCCAGTGATCTTTTGATATCCTCCGCCTCCTCCAAGGCTGAGTTTTTCTTAGGTGGCATTGTCAGGGGTAGTCCAGAGTCTTTAGCGCCGAGACTACCGATGGCTTCTTGATTAGCTGATTAGCCACAGTCCAAAGTTAGCTGTTGTGCTAGTTATCTTCTCCCTCACCGAATGTGAAGACCGATCATTTAAAGATGATCAATTTCCACCACAGCACAATCAGTACTTTACCTCACACTGCACATTCAGAAGAAAAAATGTTCCCCCAAAGGTTCTTTAAACTCTGAAACAACTTGAAACTAAGATAAAGAATAAAAACAGCGAGGGATCATCATCATCATCATCAACAACTTTATTTATAAAGCACTTTAAAACAACCGCAGCTGACACAAAGTGCTGTACACTGGAACTGTAAAATAAAATTACATGAGATATAAGTAAAAACCAAATAAAAGAAGAGTGAAATCATTAATTAAATAACTACTTCAATTAAAAGAGAAACTAAGTCTCACTGAGGTTAAAAGCCAAGGAATAAAAGTGGGTTTTAAGACGTGATTTAAAAGTGGACAGTGAAGGGGCCTTTCTAACGTGCAAGGGCAAATTATTCCATAATTTTGGAGCCACAATAGAGAAGGTCCTGTCCCCTCTGAGCTTCCTCCTGGATCTCGGTACCTCCAGGAGCAGCTGGTCAGCTGACCTGAGAGACCGACAGGGTATGTGGAAATGAAGAAGCTCAGAGAGGTAAGGCGGGGCAAGACTGTGAAGGCATTTAAAAACAAACATAAGAATTTTAAAATTAACTCTAAAAGACACAGGCAGCCAGTGCAGAGAGGCTAGCACAGGGGTTATATGCTCTATTTTTCGAGTTCCTGTTAGGAGTCGTGCAGCCGCATTTTGAACCAGCTGCAGACGTGAGAGCAATGACTGACTGACCCCCACATAAAGTGAGTTACAGTAGTCCAGGCGGGAAGAAATAAAAGCATGGATCACTGTTTCAAGGTGCTGCCTCGAAAGAAAAGATTTTACTCTTGCCAGTCGCCTTAAATGATAAAAACTGGACTTCACCACTGCTCTGATTTGGTTGTCCAATTTAAAATCACTGTCCAACTTAAAACCAAGGTCAGTAACAACAGATTTAAAATAGACTTCCAGGGATCCTAAAACAACAGAGGAGGACTCACAGGGACCACTGGGTCCAAACACCAACACTTCTGTTTTCTTTTCATTAAAATTTAAAAAGTTTAGAGCCAACCAAGCTTTAATGTCATCTAGACATGTCAAGAGAGGTTTTATGGAGATGCCATCCTTGTGCTTTAGTGGCAAATAAATTTGGCAGTCATCGGCATAACAATGAAATGAGATTCCATGCCTTCTAAAGATAGAACCCAGAGGCAATAGATACAGTAAAAAGAGCAGTGGCCCTAAAATTGAGCCCTGTGGGACGCCACATGACAGAGGAGCAGAAGATGATTCGTAACCGAGAAGGCTGACAGAGAAAGTTCTATCTGACAAATAAGACCTAAACCAATTAAGTGCAGTGCCACCAATACCCACTACATCATGTAATCAAGAAATTAGAATATTGTGGTCTACGGTATCAAAGGATAAAATACAGAAAACAATATCAAGATTAAACAACCCCAAAATCAAATAGAATATTTAAATAACAAAATAAAATCTTATAAAAGCTGGGCCATGACACAGGACATGTCAGTGTGTGTGTGTGTGTGTGTGTTCTTCCGAATCCTAACTCCTGTATATTTTTAAGATAAATAAACTGTGAGAAGTAAAATGCACAAAATGTTGAATGTATGAAAAATTATACAACTCAAAACATATATTCAAACTGATATTTAAGGAGTGAAGGGTTGTCTTAGCTAGCCACACCATTGCTTTCTCTGCCTTTATTTTATTGTCTCTTTCCTTGCACAAAGCTTTCAAGTAATGTGAAGTCGTGTTAACAGAGAGCACCCAAAATGGTACAATGCATGTTGGTGGCAAAAATTCAGTCACAAAACTATGCTTTTACATTTTTATGTGACTTTACAGAAATCCTGTTGTATTGCGGATGCTGTTTTCAACTAATTTGTTGAAAAATTGAAAAGAAAGGGGAAATTAAAATAGAAATCAAGTTGTGTTGTGCTGTGTTGTTATTTTCTATTCCAGTTTGATTCTAATACTTTTATTCAAATCTATTTAGTCTACTTTGAATAATTGAAACCATTGCAACAATTTCTATTTATTAAAAAAAACCCACTGCAAATTAGTGTTAGTGTTGTTTTAAAACAGAAGACGGCGATGATATACACACATCACCAGCCTTCCTGCTAGTGACATCTAGTGGTTTCTTTGGGGTATTGCAATTAACCCTGCTCCGACCCTGCTCTGATGAAATGCTGTCTGGTTTTTAAGAAGAGTAAGGTACAGGGGGCAATCGCAGAAGTAGAACAGTGATGATATAAATGGGAGTTTAAATTCTCAGTTGATAAGACTAAAATAATGTTTTTTACAAGGAAAAGAGTTGGGGAGGAAATCAACGTCAGATTAAATGAACAAGAATAAGAAAGATGTCTGAAGGTTCTCAGTCCTCCAGGTCATCGTAGTCTAAGGAGCTTGGAAGCATCTGAATTTCTTTAAGTTGCTTGAAAGACATTTCACCTCTCATCCGAGAAGCTTCTTCAGTTCCAGGGTCAAATGGTGAATAATAAAAAAATAAGAAAGATATGCTGTGAAGGTTGCCACGCCACTTAAAGAAATCCAGATGATTTTCTCTTGAAGCTCTTTAGACTAAGAATAAGAACGGATAAAACAATTTACATTTCTGAGGTTATGGTTTGATCAAAGGGTAACATGTGTAGTACATATTCAGAAAATAATAGACAAATACAAGAAAGTGTTAAATATGAGGTGCTTAGTGGGAACTGAATGGGGGGCTGATATGACATTTTTTAAAGCTGGGTTAATTACATCAGTATTAGACTATGGGTGTATATTATATAATTCTGCAGCCAGAGCAAGTCTTCATAAGTTAGATAGTATCCTATATCAGGCAACTAAGAGTCTGCAGAGGTGCATTCAAAACAACCTCGACAGCAGCAATACAGGTAGAAATGGGAGAAATGCCATTAAAAAAAAAAGGAGAGAGCAACTAGCACTGAATTACCGGGCAAGTCTACAATGACATCCAACAAAAACGATTTTCCACCCCTGCTGGGAAAAAATGAAAAGAGAATTGATGACCTTTGTGTGGCCAGTAGGACAGAAAGCCATTGAACTTACTCTGGACAAGATCAACACGAGTCAAACAGTTATGTTGCCTACAAAACCACCTTGAATGCTCCCTGATGCAGTAGTAGATTTCACACTATTGAACAAAAGGGGTTTTATTTAAACTCTCATACAGTGCAGGAATATATTAACCAGTATTGCAATTATGTCAAAATATACACAGACGCAAGAATATAGCCAACCAAAGTGGGATAGCATTTGTTGTTCCTGAATTTCATATCAACGTAAGGAAAAGGATCAGTGATGATTTATCAGTGTACACTGAGAAATGGTTTCAATACTGTTAGCTGTCCAGTGGATTGAAGATGCAGACCACTAAGATCTGTGATATGTTCAGACTCAAGTTTATCAATGGCTAGTTTGCAAGACAGTCATTCAGACTGCAGAGCTGACATTCTGATAGAGATTCAAACATTATACAGAATTACTATGAAGGGACTTATGGCAAACAGAACAGCGAAGGAAGCTGCAAAGAGACCGGTGGTGGATATGGATATCAGTGTTAGTAGAAAAAAGATTAAGAGTAGAATACGGCACAAAATGAAAGAAAGGTGCCAAAAGCCATGGGAGGAAGAGAGGAAAGGCCGGAGGTTTTACAAAATCCAAAGGAAAGCAGGAGAAATTAGAAGCACAGAAAGGACAGGAGAGAGGAGACAATTATATCTTGACTTAGATTTGGACACACCGGTTTGAATAACACGTTGCTTTTAATAGGGAAACACCATACAGTGTGACTGCAGTCGAAAATAGGAAACAATAGAACATGTTTTATTGCATTGTCAGAATTATGATGCTGAAAGATGATAACTGATCAAAAAGCTTGTCGATATGAAAGTGAAATTGGACTTGGTTGATTTATTTCATAAGAACTCGAGAAGTGAAAGTTTTCAGACCATATTTTGGGCAGACTCATTTGTTTGGGAAGGATTTGAATTTTTTGGTGGGTTTTTTCTGTCATTGCACACTCCACACCAGTGGGTGGCGGTAATGCACCATGTTGCTGTTTGCCAATCGCCAATAAACAATATAAGGAAGAAGAAGTGCCGTTCCGGTTTACGCGACACTTTCCTTTCGAGCAGCGAACAATTCAAAGAAGTCATGTCTAAAGAAGGAGCTGATAAACCCAGACTAACAGCGGGGGAGGAACAACTCATCCGCCACCGAAAGAATCTCGATTTCTGGAAGAAAAATGCAGCCCAGATCCGAACCCGCAACCTGCTGACAGGCTTGTCTATAGGAGCTTTTGTGGTCGGCATCTGTATCCTTCACAGGTCGCTTAAAGAGTGAATGACAGGAGTGTTTGGGTGCTTAGACTAAAAACAGTCCATGTGTTCAGCACTCCTCAGAGAAAGGGGAGAGGTGAGGTTTAACAAGCAGACTTACAGACCCCGTGATGGGAATGCAGAGCAGTTCATCGGGATGTGTTCAC
Source organism: Copadichromis virginalis (assembly GCF_057382275.1). Lineage (NCBI taxonomy): Eukaryota > Metazoa > Chordata > Actinopteri > Cichliformes > Cichlidae > Copadichromis > Copadichromis virginalis. The sequence continues at coordinate 5,320,605 of NC_140621.1, forward strand.
AGTAAGTGTAAATATGCGGGTCTGCAAATTCGGCTTAAAAATGTAAATATTAAACTTTATTAAAGATACAGTCTGTTTAACAGAGTTGGTCATCAGACTTGTTAAAAAAAACTGAGTGCACTTAAATTTATTTATAACACAAAACAGAATTATAAATAATGCACAGGCAGCATAACAAATGTTACTTGTTGAAACTGTAGCTCTGTGAATGCATTTAATTTTAGGGAGAAGTCACCGCATTCAGTTTTTATTTGTTTTTAACCCGTTAAAAAACAATGTTGTGCTTTGATTTATGGACAAGAAAGAAACACACTATGAAAATATTTAGTCTCTAACTGCAGATGATGACTTTTGCTACTGACGAGAAATCACCGATCGTTGTTCTATTGCTTCAGATTTATAGTGATATATGTGAAACGTCGTAGTTAAGGGGATCGGATGGATAGCCTGACAGCTGTCCACTATTAATGGCAGAACAAAATCACCCTGCCCTAAACGTGTGACATGATGCCCTCTTAGTTTAGTGTTAAAGGGCAGGTGAGAGAGTGTTGTGTTTTTTGTGTTATGACAACACGAAAAAATGTAGTTGTGTTAGTCCTGCTGCAAGCCCTTTGCAGTACATGTTAATAAATAAGTACAACATTTTTAGTTACATTTCAATAAAAGGTTCAGTAATCTCTAAACCTATAATGTTCTAACGCAGGGGTATCAAACATAAGGTGCAGGAGCCACAACTGGCCTGGTAAAGGCTTTGATCTGACTTCACTGGAGAGTTTTGGAAAAGGAGGGCATACCTTTTGAACTTTTGACTGTAATTTTACAACTTTATGTTTACTGATAAACATTTAGCTGTTTTAGGTACATAAATGTAATAGATTTTACAAAGGAATGATGGGAACGTTTATGTTTTTTCCATTATCTGCTATAGAAATATAAAAAATATAGAAAGGAGAAAAAAGTTTTGTCTGAATAAATAAAAAAAACCTATGATACTTTTTATTTTATATTTACAGGATAGTGTGGAACTGTTCATATTTGCTTCTTATAATTTAAGCCCAGAATGTCATGCTGAGAAATTTCTTTTATTTTCTACAACAGTATTTCTGTGTATTTAAGCTTCTTTACACTGACAGAAAGATGAGTTTCACTGGTCCAGCCCACTTAAAATCAAAGTGGGCTGTTTCTGGCCCATCATGTAAAATGGCTTGGATGTACCTGTTCTAATTGCTTCCTCCAGTCCAGTAGGTGCATTTAATAGAATGTGTGTGTGTGTGTGTGTATATGTATGTATATATATATATATATATATAATTATAATAGAAACTTTACAGGAAAATAAACCAAGAAATCATGATTGATTTGGAATAATGAGAACATGAGGGTTTCCAGTTAAAACACGAGTTAAACTACACACATGTCTCTTTTAATGTTTCCTTTAACCTGCAGTTTCCCAGTTAGCTACACCATCCTGTCTGTGAAACAGGAGAGAGTTGTGGAGGAACTGGATGAGGAAGCTAGGATCCACATCATCAGAGGGCCACGGACTGGTGCCAACTCCTGACTCAGTTGGAAAAAAATAAAAGCAGATATAATCTCATATATATATATATATATATATATATATATATATATATATATATATATATATATATATATATATATATATATATATATATATATATATATATATATATATATATATATATATATATATATATATATATATATATATAATTATAATAGAAACTTTACAGGAAAATAAACCAAGAAATCATGATTGATTTGGAATAATGAGAACATGAGGGTTTCCAGTTAAAACACGAGTTAAACTACACACATGTCTCTTTTAATGTTTCCTTTAACCTGCAGTTTCCCAGTTAGCTACACCATCCTGTCTGTGAAACAGGAGAGAGTTGTGGAGGAACTGGATGAGGAAGCTAGGATCCACATCATCAGAGGGCCACGGACTGGTGCCAACTCCTGACTCAGTTGGAAAAAAATAAAAGCAGATATAATCTCATATATATATATATATATATATATATATATATATATATATATATATATATATATAATTATAATAGAAACTTTACAGGAAAATAAACCAAGAAATCATGATTGATTTGGAATAATGAGAACATGAGGGTTTCCAGTTAAAACACGAGTTAAACTACACACATGTCTCTTTTAATGTTTCCTTTAACCTGCAGTTTCCCAGTTAGCTACACCATCCTGTCTGTGAAACAGGAGAGAGTTGTGGAGGAACTGGATGAGGAAGCTAGGATCCACATCATCAGAGGGCCACGGACTGGTGCCAACTCCTGACTCAGTTGGAAAAAAATAAAAGCAGATATAATCTCATATATATATATATATATATATATATATATATATATATATATATATATATATATATATATATATATATATTTCTGATCAGCTTTCTGCATTACTGTAAGCCTAATGTGCTGTGAATAAAACACTGATGCCCATCTTTGCATATAAATTCTCAGTAAATTTATAAGAAATCTCTAAATGAAACAGTTAACATAGAAACAGGTTTCAGTTTATGCAGTGTATTTCCAATAATAAGTCCAGACTAGAGCATTTTAGTCATTGTATATCAGTGGCATATTCCAGAACAGTAGAAAGTGTCTCAGTAAAACTAAAGAATTCAGCTTTCAAGAAAAAAATGACCAATGTTTACTTAGCATTATACAGATATGGTAATCACATAGCTCTTTTCTGCTCATTCATTCAGTGCATCATTCACACAAGCACGCTTTCCTATGCTTAGGACGCTGATTGATGCATCTTAGTGGCAACTTGGGGTTAGTATCTTACCTAATATTTGGCGTGCAGACTGGAGCAGCCAGGAATTAAACTACCAACCTTCTGATTAGCAGGTGAGTTGTGCTACCTCAGCCACAGCCACCCAATATATTTATGTAAGATCCCAATTTTGTGTATAAAAAGTAAAGCCCATAGCTCAATCAACAAGCAACTTAACTCCCAAAACATTTTTGTACACATAGCTACATGCAGGCTAAATGTATTCAGTTTGCAAGCAACCCTGCTGATGTCAGCAAAATATCTAAATGTTCATGACTGCACAGTAAGAAATATGAGCTCTGTGCCATTTATGTATGCATAGCCTAATGTGAACTGGATTTCTGTAGCCATGTGCTGTAAGCTCATTCATTCAGGTTTCCTAAAAATCTAGGACAAAGTGCTCTGGATTTAGATCAGCTGATTTGCTCATCACGTCTCATAAATATGAAGCATACTTGAATTATACAGTCATGTGACTCAGTGCAGTCCTTTGAAAAACTTAAGCACATCCCATTATTCAGTTTGCAGGACTACCTTTAGAATACAATAGAATAGCTCCTTTTTGGTCATTATACAGGGTGGGCCATTTGTATGGATACACCGTAATAAAATGGGAATGGTTGATGATATTAAAGTCCTGTTTGTGGTAGGGCTGTGCGATATGACCAAAATCTCATATCCCGATATAAGAATTCTATCCTCCCGATAACGATATAAATCACAAAAATGTAACATTTTCTGTAAAGGCTGTGAATTTCGGGCAGCTCGACTTGCGTGAAGTGTTTCCAGCTGGGCGTCATGTAGCTGGAGTTTTCTTTGTGAGTATTTATTACACAGTGTGCTGCGAGTAAAAGCCTGTTCTAACGTTTGAGTCTAAGGTTTATTTTTTAGCACCCGGGCCCTATTTCAGGAAGCCGGTTTAGAAAACTCAGAGTGAAAAACGATACTCAGGGTGAGTAACCCCGAACTGTCCAACTCGGAATATTCGGTTTCAGAAAGGCTGATAACAATTAGTTCAGTCAACGCGGAGTTGCTTTAACCCCAAGTTAAGCGCGCGCACGAGGATACATAAAGCCCTGATTAGTGGAGCACAGATTAAGCGAGTCACCATGGAGACGGAGGGAAAGAAGGCGCGGTCAATGTATTTTACAGCGCTTGAGGCCGAAATTCTGATGGCAGCATATGCCGATAACATGCAAATTTTGCGGAAAAAAAGTAACACAGCCGCAGCTGCAAAGGAAAGGGAGCATGCATGGCAAAACATAGCCGACAGAGTCAATGCGTGAGTGTTAATTTAAACATTGATCGAGGGATTTCCACCCCTTTAACACGTTATTTCATTTTATTTTATTTTATTTTGTATTTCATACATTTTATTTTGTGATGTGATGTGAGCGCAGGTGCAACCCAACAGGCCCCAAACGTTCCTGGCAGCAAGTAAAAATTAAATATAAAAATATAGTCCAAACAGGTAAGGTGTAATTGTATTATGAGCCATAGTGCTTGGTCTGTTTGTCCCATGTAAATCGATTGCAGTTAGAGGCTACATTAATTAGAGGCTACATTAATTTCCCCTCTGTAAGCACTTATTGAAATTATTTGCTTACTCTGTATGCTCAAATGTGACCCGTTATAGCCAACAGAAAAAAAACAGAGGCCCGAAAAACAGGTGGGGGTCCTCCACCACCACCACTCACAGAGCCTGGCCACTTGGCTTCCACATTTGTGATAATGTTGGCAGCACCACATGTGATCTTCACAGTGCAGAGAACACAAATTAGCATCCATTACTATAATGAAATAATTTGTTAGTTTGAAATGCTACAGGGAGCTATGTACCTGCACATTAATGCTGTGGAAAGACTTCCTGTTCACATAGTCTCCTTCATTTACTGAAGGAGCAATGATTGGAATGTGAGTGCCATCTATACAGCCAATCACGCCTGGGAACCGTGAGAATAAATGTAAAATTTAAGTAGTAGTTCAAATATCACCACATCATGAATTAAGTTTCGTTCATCCTGATACCTGCAATTTTGTGGAATCCCTCTTTGATAAATCTTGTGGGTCTGTGACCGGGGAACACCACAGACGAGTACAGGAGACGTTTCAGTGCAACTGTAACATTCCTGACTGCCCGACAGACGGTAGCCTTGGAAACGTGCTCAGCGTCACCAATATTATACAGGAAGCTCCCGTTTGCAAAAAACCGAAGTGCAATACAAATAATATGTACAGAACTGAGAGGATGTCCGCGATGTGTCACATGAGCAATATTAGGCCTGAGGATGTTATTCAAATAAATTATAGATTGTGCTGAAAAACGGTAACGTTCACACAGGAAATCATCAGGAAATGATAAAATGTCCAAATGGGCTCTAATCATTCTCTCCCGGCGGAGAGCTCTGCGGAGAATTTGGGCTTCAACATCTACTGGCTCTTCAAGGAAGGAGCACGCCATGTCTGACACTTCCTACAGTCAGGTTTCTGACAAAGAGGCGGAGAAGGTCAGGGTTAGTAGAAGTAAACCTGCTAGGGGGCAGGTTAGCTTCACGGAGTGTGTCGTCATAGTAACTCACTCAGTATTAATCTAAACTCGCTTTGTGAAACCGAAAACCCAGAGTTTTCGTTAACCCAGGGTATACTTACTCAGAGTTTGCACTAAACCGGCTTCCTGAAATAGGGCCCAGGCTGCTCTTTTTTTGCTTCTCATCCGTAAACACTCTGCATCTTTCACGTGATTCAGTTTATTTTGAAAAGTCTCAACAGGATCTTGAGCTTTATTGTGAAAGGTTTATGTGGAACATAAACAAGCGGACACGCTATGGTGTTACCATCGTTGTTGCTAACGACAACGCATAAAAACAGGCGCTTGTCCGTCTGTAGTGTGGTTATATTAAATATAAGAGAAAGAGAGAACTTTAAGACATTAATATAGCCACTACAGTGACCATCAGAGCGGTGAAAAAATATTGCAGTAAACAGTTTATTTTGCGACACCACGAAACAAACGATAGCATAAAATGAAAGAATAGACGTTTTTATATCGTCATCCGATATATATCGTTATATCGAACAGCCCTAGTTTGTGGCGCATTAGTATACAAGAGAAGCTTGTTAATCAGTTTCAGCTGCTTTGGTGTTAATGAAGTTAACAACATGTGCACTAGAGGAGTGGCTTTAGTTCAGGTGGTAGAACAGGTCACCTACTAACTGGAAGGTTGGTGGTTTGATGATAGCATGCAAGATAGTGGTGTGCGGATCGATACTGAAATATCGATTCAAACAGAGTCATGTGTGGACGCGTTTTACCTCCACAAACAGCCCAGACGCGGTTTGTGATATATGTGGCAAGACAGTGAGGTGTTGTGGCAACACCACTGACCTCGTCAAACACCTCGGAGTAAATCACATCACAGAATATGATGAGCTTAGGTTGAGGCGAACTGAAGAGGAGGACAGGGACACAGACGTCTCTCGCAGAGTCCGTTAGTGCTGCAGGCAGGCAACATGCTCAAATAGCGCACAACTTCAGTTTTTTTTTTTTATTTCTATATGATTATTCTGCATTATTAAGCAATAAAAACAAGTTGTCTGATGTCCTCTAATCATTATGAAGCAATATGGTTATGTTATTATTACAATTACATAATAAAATTATATATTGTATTATGAAATGCAATGAAACATTAAGTTTTTGTACAGAGTATCGGTATCGGATCAGTATCGCCGATACCACCCTGAATTTTACTTGGTATCGGATCGGAAAGGAAATCAGTGGTATCGCACATCACTAATGCAAGATACTAACCCCAGGTTGGTCTCTGATGCATCCATCGGAGTTTGAATGTGTGTTTAGTGTGTTAGTTAGATAGCACTAAGAATTTGTTGTGTGATAGGGTGAAGGAATGTACAACTCCTCCAGAACACACATCAATATATGGCACTGCCAGAGAGCTTGCCATGCAAACCCTCATCCCTCAGTCCACTCACACACAGACACTATACAGTCCACATCCTTTGCAACCTGTCATTTTAATGTGTGCCTTGTTCTTGTTTGTTATTTATTCCTGTTATCTTACCAATTGTGTTTCCTGCACAATTTTATTGTACATGTACAGGGTGGGCCATTTACATGGATACACCGTAATAACATGGGAATGGTTGGTGATATTAAAGTCCTGTTTGTGGCACATTAGTATATGTGAGGGGGCAAACTCCTCAAGATGGGTGGTGCTACTTTGCATCAGTTTGGCTGATTTCAGTTTAAATCTGCTGAAACTGTGTATTAAAAACAGCTTAACCTTCTGAGACTAGCATGTATGCATCTACCACTCATTGTCTGATTTTCTTTTTAATCATTTGACAGAAATTTCTTGAAATAATTATTGTGGGGTGAGTTTACTTCTTGCTTGTTTGAAATATAGAACAATAGTCTGTCATTGCATCAAGTGATTAAAAAGTACTCTAATAATGTTACTGTATATCTAATTTACAGTAACATTTCCCTTCTACTTCTGGGGAATTCTCAGCTAAATGTTACAGTGGAATCTTCTGTACGAAGAAGAAGTCCACACCGCAGTCTTCCAGTGCTTCCATTGTGCTACCTCAAACCGAGCAAGCAATATAAACAGTCATGTCTCTCATGGCAGTTAAAGATATTCAAACCTTTTAAAAAGGCAGGTCGTATAAAAATGGGTTTTTTTATCCAATGATATAAATGTTTTTCTTTGTTGTTTTTTCTTAACATTTTATGCTTTGATTTTGTTGTAATGTTTTGCACTAACCCACAGCTAACAGTAGTAAGATATATAGCTGAAGATGCCTTGAGGAAAATGTGACAGAGATCAACTGGGTTAAGGCCTGTTTTCATATGAGTGATTGAAAACCATGATTAATTAAACTGTAGTCTCTGAAACGGCTTGATTCCTGAAGAGTTCTTACCTCTACATTTTTCAAACAGCAGTTGACAGAGAAGGCAGCATGGTGGCACGGTGGTTAGCACTGTTGCCTCACATCAAGAATGTCCTGACTTCAGTTCCACCATCACTCCTGGGTTGTTCTGTATGACGTTTGGATTTCCCCCTGTGTTTGCGTGGGTTCTCTTCAGCTACTCCGGCTTCCTCCCACAGTCCACAGTTATGCAGTTAGTGGGAGAATAGGTTAACTGGAAACACTAAATTGCCCAGGGGTGTGAATGGTTGTTTATGTGTTAGCCCAACGACAGACTGGCGACCTGTCCAGTGTGGATCCTGCTTTCGCTGGGATATGCTCCAGTGCCCTCCGCAACCCTGAAAAAGCATAAGTAGAAGTGAATGGATGGTTCACAGAGGAAATAGCTGCTTCCCCAAAAAAGAAAAGCCATCTCACTGGCTGAACTTAACTCATTTTTTTTGTAAATGTCATTACAGTGATTCATTTAAATTATTATTTCTATTGCTTTGTCTTCTTTTCTTTTTTCTGTTTTAATAATTAAAACATTTTATTTCTAAAATTTCATTTATATTTCTGAAATTCTAAATGTTTTATTGATTTCTATAAACAGACACAAAATCCTACATCTGTGCACTTTAATTGTCTCTGCTGAAGAGTTTATTGATCAAAATTGTTCTCAGCATTTATCAGTAGAGCAGTATGTGGACTCAGTGACTGTGCTCTGTCCCGCTATAAAGCTGTTCCTCTGTGTCCTGGCTGTGCAGGCTTTTTTGTTCCAGTTTTCTTCTGTCAAAAACACAATGAGGGAGAATGTTGCCCTCCTGCTCATTCTTTTCCCCGTGTGTGCACATCTGCTGGACTTCACGTATTATACTGACTCTTACAAGAGAAACTGGGCAAGTGCACAAGCGTTCTGCAGGAAGCACCGCACTGACTTGGTCCAAATCAGAAATGCAAAAGAGAGTGAAGTTTTTCAAGGCTTTGGATGGATTGGTTTGTACCGAGAGGATGCATCAAGTCCATGGAAATGGTCCAGAGGAGGTGAAATAGCCATCTTCACCATGTAGGATCACAATGGTAACATATAGTGAAAGTCTGACACTCTATTTTTGACTCCTCAGATGTTACAAGATCAGACTTACTAGTAATTATGCAAAAGTCTTTTGCACTTTGACCTGAAATCCATTTGAGACATTAGTGCTGACAGAGGGTCAGATTTACAATATGCAGCAGTATTTTCAAGCACAGTGTTGACTATACTAGAGTTTTAATGATGGCCCAAACCAGCTGTTTTAGCCGTTTTAGCTGCAACTTCAGCAAAGAGGTTTTTTGTTAGAGACATAAACGCTGTACTGGGTAAATGATTTGACACCAAATCTAGTTTTATTTACCTTTGAAATATTTCTGAAATCTATCCCAGTCTTTGTTTCTCTATTGTGCTTCTTGCACTTCTTGCAGAACCAGATCAAAATGGAAACTGTGTGTACACAAACAGAGAAAAATGGGGAAACAAGAATTGTGATGATAATCGTGCTATGTTACGATGAAAAGCTGATTCTGGTGAAGGAGAATAAGACTTGGGAGGACGCATTAGAACAAGGCAGGTCCCTGGATACAATGGACACAGATGATCCAGCCTCTTCATACTGGATCCACAGCTATGACCTGTCCTCCCTCATCACTCCAGATGACCACACCACTGCACAAGAGGCTACCACTGATGAGGTTGGACAGTTTCATGCACACATTTGTGTTGGTGAGAGACTGTATTTATACGGTATTTATATGTATCTCTTTGCTTACTGTTGGCAGGTGTGGACAGGCCTGTGCAACCTGGCTGGTGAATGGCTGTGGGTGGGTGGAGAACAAGTGCAGTATGAGGATCTCCCAAACTGCCCGACTAATGGCTTCTGTGGCGTCTTCGAGAAGAACAGCACTGAACCCTTTGCCATAAGAAACTGCCAGCAGAAAAGGAATTTTCTCTGTTACAGAAGCCCTTAAACACATTTAATTAAGTGGTGTACTTAAAATCAATAATATTTCCAAAGCAGACTTCACGGACAGGCAAAAAGAGGCAAATTAAATCTAGAATAATCCAAACACAGGCAAGGATAAGATGGTGATGACAGATGCCATGACAGAAGCTATCTATACAGAAACCTAGACATCAGGGGAAGGGGAAACAAATGAAACACAGGTAAACAGAATCAGACAATCGGAGAGAAAGAGGGACATAGACCCAGACACAAGATAGCTATTACTGAAGAAAACACACACAAGCCAACATACACATACATGCACAGTAACTTTCCTGAAGTGAAAGACTATGGGGAAATGACACATACTGCACACTACCAGTCAGAAGTTGTGTGAATATTCTTACTCTCATTCATGAAATGTGAAAGAAATCCTGATGGACATGTTTGTGGTGTTAGGTTGGTGTAAGCCAGAAGAATCTCATATAAACAGTTATCACATAGTGTCTACTGTGTTATTAGTTGTGTGATCTTATGATATATGAAGTAAATGCTAGACTATAAATAAGTGAAATAGTTCAAATGCAATAAAGATATCATTGATATCTGGTCGCAGCAGATGGCCCCGCCCCTCCCTGAGCCTGAGCCAGAGGTTTCTTCCTGTTAAAAGGGAGTTTTTCCTTCCCACTGTCGCCAAAGTGCTTGCTCATAGGGGGTCATATGATTGTTGGGTTTTTCTCTGTATGTATTATTGTAGGGTCTACCTTATAATATAAAGCACCTTGGGGCGACTGTTGTGTGATTTTGGTGCTATATAAATAAAATTGAAAGTAATTGAATTGAATTACTTTGCAGTTATTTTTGTCTTCATGAGCAGCGCTACCTGAACCACATGGTAACACCACAGGGTGCTATGAGGTTTTCCACATCCTAAAATAGGGTCTCTCAGTATTGTATGCCTTGTGTAAATAACGTTGTCACATAACTCTATATACCCTTGTGAAAAACTAAGTACACCATTACTACTGCAGCAGGAATTAAGAGGGTAAAGCCTCAAAAGCACACTAATCAGTAAATGTAATAAACTCCATAAAAGATTTTGGATCAGCCATGAACTCTTTTGTTCTAGAGGCAAATGTTAATGCCATCTGTCAGACAGCTAAAGGTAAGCTGAAATTGGGTCATGCAGAACGGGGAAGTTGTCCCAGGCACACCAGCGAATTTGCAACTTTAGTTAAAGCTTTACTCCCTAGTCTTATAAATCTACAGTGTGTTTAAAGATAAAACCATAAAAAAAAAACAGATGCTCACAATCCAAACTCAAAAACAAGTAGGCTATGTCTGTTGCCTGAGGTCTGAGGTCATTAACACTTACTGGAGCCAGCAGTCCAGCACCTTTTTTCTGGCAGTGTGCGCAGGCGCGTCGTGGATAAATCACAGGTCTTTGACTGTGAATTGAGTGTGCAATTCAAGTTACTGCTGGCTTTCTTTTACTGTTCTAGGATTAGTTATGACCTGTGGTTCATATGGAAATACATCAGCAAAAAACCAAGCTTCAGTGATTTTACATCGTCAGAGATGAGTTTCCTCTTGCTAACCACATCAGCTTACAAATGTGATGTAGAGAAGATGGTGCTCGTTCAAAATTGTTCATAATTCATGCAGCACATTATCAAGGAAAGTTGCAAAAGGGGCTGGGAGCTCTGACCATGTCCATAAAAGGAAAATTGAGCAGGTGGATCAAAAGCACTTTGAGATTAGGATCTGTGAGAATGTCTGAATACAATAAGTTCAACGAGTTATTTTGTCAATAGTCACCCTTCATTTTTTTCATTTACATTTTAATTCTCCTTGTAGCTATTGACAGTTAACCATTGTTGTAATTTAGCCACATTGAGGGTTTATGAGCTTGAAGCACCTTTTTAAGGTCATGCAGAGCAGCTATTTTCATTAAACTTTAAAAAAGAAGAACATGAAACAACTAGCTTTAACAATACATTACCATACAAAACAATTCTTATGTTCAGAACCGGGGCAGCACGGTGGCACGGTGGTTAGCACTGTTGCCGCACAGCAAGAAGGTCCTGAGTTCACTTCCACCATCAGGCCGGGGTCTTTCTGTGTGGAGTTTGCATGTTCTCCCCGTGTTTGCGTGGGTTCTCTCTGGGTACTCCGGCTTCCTCCCACCGTCCAAAGACATGCAGCTTGTGGGGATAGGTTAATTGGATAATCCAAATTGCCACTAGGTGTGAATGTGCGAGTGAATGTGAGTGCGAATGGCTGTCTGTCCCTGTGTGTTAGCCCTGCGACAGACTGGCGACCTGTCCAGGGTGTACCCCGCCTCTCGCCCTATGACAGCTGGGATAGGCTCCAGCGCCCCCCGCGACCCTGAAAAGGATAAGCGAATGGATGGATGTTCAGAACCAGCATGGAATTCACAAGTTGTTGTTTTTCAGTTTGGAAAATATCTTTTACTTTGTGAGCAAAGTAACTTATACATACCAAGTTTGTTTCCAGTACAAAACTTGTTACACAAAATTACATGTAATTACAGGGTATTAGGGTGTAATTATGTCAATATTGGCAGATTGTCGGTGTGGAGGATGCCATCCTGTACCTCCTACACAGAGCCCACTCACACCTGGATGGGGGAAAAGGCACGGTCAGGATCCTGTTTCTTGACTTTTCCAGTGCCTTTAATACCATCCGGCCCTGTATGCTTCAGGAAAAACTGAACAGGATGGAGGTGGACCCCTGCCTGGTGGCTTGGATCTCCGACTACCTCACCGACAGACCACAGTACGTCAGGCTGAAGGACATCACGTCTGACACAGTGGTCAGCAGCACAGGAGCACCACAGGGAACTGTGCTGTCCCCTCTTCTCTCCACCCTGTACACCTCTGACTTCTGCTACAACTCTGAATTATGCCATATTCAGAAGTTTGCAGATGACACGGCCATCATGGGGTGTATCTGGGATGACCAGGAAGAGGAGTACAGGAGCCTGGTGAGGAACTTTGTCACATGGAGTCACACAAACCACCTGCAACTCAACACTTCAAAGACCGAGGAACTGGTTGTGGATTTCGGGAGGTCCAGACCAGGTCCACTGCCAGTTCAGATAGAGGGGGAGGAGGTGGTCAACACATACAAGTACCTCGGGCTGTGGGTGGACAATAAACTGGACTGGTCATGCAACACAGAGCACCTGTATAAAAATGGCCAAAGCCGACTGTACTTCCTCAGGAGGCTGAGGTCTTTTAACATCTGCAGGAAGCTCCTGAGGATGTTTTACCAGTCAGTGGTTGCTGGAGTACTTTTCTATGCTGTGGTGTGCTGCAGCACAGCAAAGAAGGACTCATGCAGGCTGGAGAAACTGATCAGGAAGGCTGGCTCTGTGGTCGGCATGAAGCTGGACACTCTGGTGACAGTGGCAGAGAAAAGGACACTAAAGAAACTGCTGGACATTATGAACAATGCTGGGTATCCTCTGCACACGGTCGTAAACAATCAGAGGAGCCTATTCAGCGACAGGCTGCTTCTCCCAAAGTCAAAAACCAACAGACTTAAAAACTCCTTTGTCCCACAAGCCATCAGACTGTTTAACTCCTCACTGGAGGGGAGAGGGAGGAGAAACAGGGGGACAAGGGAGGGGGGAACAACTGAGTTGTAGGGGCTTTTCTACACGGTGCAATATTTGCAATATTTGTTTTTCGTTTTTTTGTCTCTTTCTTATATTTGACTGTGCAATAATCACTGTGCAATATACTCACTCAAATGAGCAATCCTATTTATCCATATTGTATATTCTGTATCTATATATGGTGTATTTATGCTTATATCCTTACTCTCATTCCCCTTAATATATCTGTAACATGCAACTTCTTTCGGTGCTTTGCTACTGGAAACTGAATTTCCCGGAGGAACCCACCCGAGGGATTAATAAAGTTTAATCTAATCTAATCTAATCTAATCTAATCTAATCTAATCTAATCTAATCTATAATATCAGAAAGGGTATTTACAGTGTACGTGTTTCATTGTTTCTTGCAAAAACCTGACTTGTTGCCCTCAGAATGCACATAAGTACTTGTGCCTTATTCACCGGTCGTGTTATAACGTGTTACCAATTTGTTTGATGATCTGAAACATTTAAGTGTGACAAACATAGAAACAAATAGGAAATCAGGAAGAGAGCAAACACCCTGGTAGTGGTCAGTTTGTTAATCTTTTATGGTTTTTAGTCTTTTGTAGTTGTGCTATATTGCATGTTTTTTATCTTAAGGCTTGTGTTTTTCATTTTTTTTCTAATGGACAGCACATTCTGAAACTAAAATGATTTACCCTGCATTAGTTCATGCCCCTAAAGGAGTCCACCATTAACCAATCAGGGTTAGTCTCACCAAAGACCACTAGGTGGCTCTGGTGGAAGGGATCAGGAGACGTGATGACTATACCACCATTCCCCGTGAACTCTGTTATCTCTGCTCTATTTCGACCCACTTGTCAACCAATCAACATTCAGCAGTTGGATCATCTGCTTTCAGCACGGCTTGTGTGGATGAAATCCCCTCACTCCCTCTTCCTGACCGAAACAGGTGGACCCCACTTTAGAAGATCAGCGTCCTGAGCGTGTAAAATAAGGCCACTTCAATTGTGGGAACTCTAGCTTCTCCTGCAACTTTTAAGTGCACTTTGATTAGATTTTTAGTGTTGCTAAAAATCTAATCAAAGTGGGTTATGGTCTTATAAGGATTTTAACCTGTTTTGTCAACCCTCTGCTGCATTTTCTATATATCATTTTACATCTGTTTTTGTAAATTATTTTTAGCAATGGAAAAAGATGTTTTTGCTGCTTCCTTGGCTGGCTGCACACTACTCTCTGCCCGGTTGACGGGCTTTGGATAGGTTTAACAGAGGAAACAAAATTTTGTATACTGACATAGTAATCTAAGTAAGTAAAGCTTTAACATCTTTCTTTATCCATATCTGCCTGCAGCAGCCTATGAATGACCTCTTGCTACAGAAGGATAAAACTGCTTTGAACTGATGAGTAGAATTCAGGCCTGTCCCTAATATGACCCTGGACCCCATAATAAGAAGCTGTGATGTTGTATAAAACCGAATGGTTGCATAAAAGAATTTCAATATTCTGTAGAAATGTTTTGAAAGGCTTGCTTTGTTATCATTGAAACCAAATTATGGAGAATGAAAGTGACAACACGGTAAAAAACCAAAAAGGATAGAAGACAATGCAAAGTAAAGAAAAGCCCCCCCTGGGCCCCACAGGCACAGGTTCAGACTGCAGGGCCCTATTTCAGGAAGCCGGTTTAGAAAACTCAGAGTGAAAAACGATACTCAGGGTTGAGTAACCCCGAACTGTCCAACTCGGAATATTCGGTTTCAGAAAGGCTGATAACAATTAGTTCAATCAACGCGGAGTTGCTTTAACCCCAAATTAAGCGCGCGCACGAGGATACATAAAGCCCTGATTAGTGGAGCACAGATTAAGCGAGTCACCATGGAGACGGAGGGAAAGAAGGCGCGGTCAATGTATTTTACAGCGCTTGAGGCCGAAATTCTGATGGCAGTATAGGGCTTTGGAGCGTGATGTCACGGGGGTGGGCGATAACATGCAAATTTTGCGGAAAAAAGTAACACAGCCTCAGCTGCAAAAGAAAGGGAGCATGCATGGCAAAACATGGCCGACAGAGTCAATGCGTGAGTGTTAATTTAAACATTGATCTAGGGATTTCCACCCCTTTAACACGTTATTTTATTATATTTTATTTTATTTTTTATTTCATACATTTTATTTTGTGATGTGATGTGAGCGCAGGTGCAACCCAACAGGCCCCAAACGTTCCTGGCAGCAAGTAAAAATGAAATATAAAAATATAGTCCAAACAGGTGAGGTGTAATTGTATTATGAGCCATAGTGCTTGGTCTGTTTGTCCCATGTAAATCAATTGCAGTTAGAGGCTACATTAATTTCCCCTCTGTAAGCACTTATTGAAATTATCTGAGCACATTACAAGTACATATTTGCTTACTCTGTATGCTCAAATGTGACCCGTTATAGCCAACAGAAAAAAAGCGGAGGCCTGAAAAACAGGTGGGGGTCCTCCACCACCACCACTCACAGAGGCTGAGCAGTTGGCTTCCACATTTGTGATAATGTTGGCAGCATCACATATGATCTTCACAGTGCAGAGAACACAAATTAGCATCCATTACTATAATGAAATAATTTGTTAGTTTGAAATGCTACAGGGAGCTATGTACCTGTACATTAATGCTGTGGAAAGACTTCCTGTTCACATAGTCTCCTTCATTTACTGAAGGAGCAATGATTGGAATGTGAGTGCCATCTGTACAGCCAATCACGCCTGGGAACCCTGAAAATAAATGTAAAATTTAAGTAGTAGTCCAAGTATCACCACATCATGAATTAAGTTTCGTTCATCCTGATACCTGCAATTTTGTGGAATCCCTCTTTGATAAATCTTGTGGGTCTATGACCGGGGAACACCACAAACCAGTACAGGAGACGTTTCAGTGCAACTGTAACATTCCTGACTGCCCGACAGACGGTAGCCTTGGAAACGTGCTCAGCGTCACCAATATTATACAGAAAGCTCCCGTTTGCAAAAAACCGAAGTGCAATACAAATAATATGTACAGAACTGAGAGGATGTCCACGATGTGTCACATGAGCAATATTAGGCCTGAGGATGTTATTCAAATAAATTATAGATTGTGCTGAAAAACGGTAACGTTCACACAGGAAATCATCAGGAAATGATAAAATGTCCAAACGCGCTCTAATCACTCTCTCCCGGCGGAGAGCTCTGCGGAGAATTTGGGCTTCAACATCTACTGGCTCTTCAAGGAAGGGACACGCCATGTCTGACACTTCCTACAGTCAGGTTTCCGACAAAGAGGCGGAGAAAGTTATGGTTAGTTGAAGTAAACCTGCTAGGGGGCAGGTTAGCTTCACGGAGTGTGTTGTCATAGTAACTCGCTCAGAATTAATCTAAACTCGCTTTGTGAAACCGAAAACCCAGAGTTTTCGTTAACTCAGGGTATACTTACTCAGAGTTTGCTCTAAACCGGCTTCCTGAAATAGGGCCCAGGTCCTCTGGGACAGGTGTAAGTTGGGGTTGCTTGGCTGCTCTGAAGGCTAGGCTGGCCATTGTTGCTTAGCTGCTCCTACTCTAGGGACCAGGACTGATGCTCTAGAGAGAATCTGCAAGAGCGAGCACAAGAGAGGGAGAGTGAAAGAGAACATTATGTTCAGATGGTCAAACTGTCGTATCTTTTCTGAAATATTCCACTTTTTCTGGTGGTTGAGCGTCATCGACTTTACAGTCTTTTCTGATTGCTTAAGCACATTTTTTGTAACTATTGGCTATTTTTGCAAAACTCTACACACAAATAAGAAAACCTGTCACCCAATTAGCAAAACATTGTAGTTCTCTTGCAAAAGCGAACACAGCTAGATTAACTCTTCACACCTTCGTAAAAATGGTGTTTTCGTATCAAACAGTACACACAAGCCATCATCTACTAAGCACACAATGCGCCAACTGCACACTGATGGTATGAATACAAAACACAGCCTAAGCAAAGAGGCCCAGACCTCCCTCTCCCCAGCCACCTCCTCCAGCTTATCCGGGGGAATACCAAGGCGTTCCCAGGCCAGCTGAGAGATATAATCTCTCCAGCGTGTCCTGGGTCTGCCCCGGGGCCTCCTCCCGGTGGGACATGCCTGGAACACCTCACCCAGGAGGCGCCCAGGGGGCATCCTTGTCAGATGCCCGAACCACCTCAGCTGGCTCCTTTCGATGTGGAGCGGCAGCTGCTCTACTCTGAGCCCCTCCCGGATGGCCGAACTTCTCACCCTATCTCTAAGGGAGAGGCCAGCCACCCTTCGGAGGAAGCTCATTTCTGCCGCTTGTATCCGCGATCTCGTTCTTTCGGTCACTACCCACAGCTCGTGGCCATAGGTGAGGGTAGGGACGTAGACCGACTGGTAAATTGAGAGCTTTGCTTTTACACTCAGCTCCCTCTTCACCACGACGGACCGGTGCAGCGTCCGCATTACTGCAGCTGCAGCCCCAATCCGTCTGTCGATCTCCGGCTCCCTTCTCCTCTCCGGCTCCCTTTCATAACTTTAAATGCAAATATAAATTGTCAATTTTAAAATCCTATGCACAAGTTTTGCAAACAACAAAGTTATTTGCATCCATTTACCTTTTACCTTGATTTCAAACTATTTACAGAACAATCAGCTGTTCTGCATTCAATAAGATGCCACACAAACTATTTGTGCAACTCCAAAAAATCATTTCTGTCCACTATAAAGGAGAACATCACAGCCTGATACCTGCAGGTCTGACAGCAGCAGCTGTATCACTCCTGTTTTCTACCTGGAGACAGCAGTCGCCTCATTGTTCTGACACAACACAAAGCTATCCATAACACACTAACTACACAAGACAACACATTAACTACACACTCCAAACACGCTAAACGTCACAAATCTCTCACATCTCAAAACTCGCTCTCTCTCCTTTTCTGCTCTCTCTCTCTCTCTCTCTCTCTCTCTCTCTCTCTCTCTCGCCATCACTCCTAAAACGTTGTTTTAGGTGACAAATGTTTTTGTTTTGTTTTTTTGCTCATAAGCAGAGAGTTCTCGCTGCGCTGTCCTTAGACAGTAAACGTGGCGAAACTATTGAGGAAAAAACGCCGCGTATATATTGTTTATCATGACTCTGGTTTTACGTGGCCTATCAACACAGTTTATAAACTGGTATATATCACCTTATTGCTTTGTCTTTAAGTGGTCATGTGATTGGCTTACCATGACTCCTTTATTCTTCCCCAGTCAAACAGCAGCACTCATGCGATTGTTTTGCCCCCTGAGCTCCAGGTGTTGTGCTAGACAGTGATCGTGATCACCGTCCGCGGGAGCGCGCAGCTGCTTAAAGCTGTAGCGTCCAGATTACTCACGTAGTCACAACTTCCGTGCAACTGATATAAACTGCGGTAAGCTGAACACAGCTTCAACCGTCTGTTTGTTGAAAAATAGTAACGGACCGCATTTTCTTGTTAGTAACTGTAACGGCGTTGTAACGATAGGAATAGTAATTAGTTACATTACTCGTTACTGAAAAAAGTAACGCCGTTATGGTTATGGGTTGTGTCCTTCTCCCATATACTTTTCCAGTATTGCTTTGTCTCCAGCTTTGGTGGGGCTGTTCTTATATTGTTGCCTTGCCACTGAAAGTATACCTTAGATCAGGGGTCCCAGACCAGGGGCCACTTGCAGCCCACGTCACCCCTACTTGCAGCCTTTATATTAACATGTAGAAATATAATGCAATTTGGCCCTTAAGGTTACTTTTTTGTTAGGGAGGATTTCTTTGTTGTTGTATAGTGTGATGTTAAAATAGGTTCTTTAAAAAAAACAAAAAAATATTTAATATGAAGGCAATATGAACAATTTTGCCATTTCTCCGCAACAGTTGCCCATAGTGGACCTCATCACAGCCACAGAATCTGCCATACGGATTAATGAATTAACACAGACAGAAGCAGAGCAAATCAGGATGAGAGTCTCGGCCACCCTCTCCAGTGCCAAAGTCCCTCCGTCTAACCTCACATTACAGAAGGCCGTCGCTTCCCTGAGCAAAGACCACAACATCACTATTTTACCAGCTGATAAGGGAAGGTGCACTGTGGTCCTAAACACAACAGATTACCATACAAAGATCACTACTCTCCTCAGTGACAACAATACCTACGAAGCCTTAAAGCGAGACCCCACAAGCAGCTACAAAAAGTAAGTTATAGCTTTCCTTCAAGACCTTGAAAGGGACAATATCAGAAAGAAAACGCAGCGTCAAAGGTGTGCGCATTTTTTGACGTCACACTGTGCGCCAGGTTATTGTTTCGGTGAAATGAATTTCTACAATGGCAGACTGACACAAAATACCATTACTGTTAATTTTCACACCGGGACACAGAGGAGGACAAGGTAGGAGAGGCAAGAACAGCCAGAGAGGAGGGCTGAGTCAAGCAGCACAGAGCTGAAAAGCTAAACCACAGAAATTGCCAGTCCCAGCCCCAAGGAAGAAGCTTCATGGCACCTCACCACTGTGGCTAACTGCTGCAATAACCCTTTCTTATCCGCTATCTCCGTCCAAGGTCCTAGTGGCTATAAATGCTGAACCCCGCTAACTGGGAGCAGCAAGAACATTGAGAAAGGAGTGCTGGAGCTGTGGGTAGCTGGGACTTGGCCACTTCCATTTCACCAGAGTGCATGTGCGTTATAATAGTTCTAGTGGATTATTCAACACAATATCAACACAAGTAGTGCAGCACAGGTGCTGTTTCAGGTCATTTCCCGAGTCAGCACCCTGAAGGACATACTGACTGACTCAGGCACATAAACCATGTCTTACACTGCTGCTCTGCATTTTTCAATTAAATGTTAACCTATTACTGAACTTTATTACCAGTAACTCATTAAAAGAGCTCTATGTGGGCTTTGAGAGCACGACCAGTGAAGCGGAGATTGGATTGTTAAACTGCAGAACATTAAAGCAGAGTTTTTCTGTAAGTCTCGTTCGGCAATTTTATCCAGTAATGGCATGAATAATTAAATGCTCTATATAAAAAAGGGAGATTACTGAATTCCATTAATAGATTACATTTTTACTCGAGTTTTGAACTAATAAAAACTTGAACTAATAAAAAAAATGAGAATTCGTCTTGTGATCTTTTCAGAGCTGTGGGTGCATGATAGCGCCTAACAGCTCCCCATTCCCGGGAATGCAAAATAAAGATCATTTTTTGAGTTAGACCACTTTGAGCCCAGTTTTTCCTCGCGGCCGAAAGAATGCAAAGAACCGAATTCAATAGTATATATTCGTATATATTGTTAGTAAATGTTAGTAAAAGTGTTAAATAAAAGGGCTGAAATGAGGTCATTTGCATTCTTTAAACTAATATTTTTGTTTTCCATTGTATCAGCAATAAATCACCACTGTATAACCATCTGCCTAATGTTGTTTAGGTCCCAAAATAGCTTAGTTCTTTTGACACGATAGCTTTTTAGGCATCCTGCGGTGTCTAGTTCTACAGTTGGTTCTGTGGACTGCGGAGTTTGACATTTATAGACTGGCCTTTTTCCAGCGCATTGCACAAATGTTTGATCAGCTCAGGAACAGATTAGGAGTTTGGAGATGTCATCAATGCCTTTGATTTTTTGTTGCTCATTGTGGTCCTGAGCAGTTTGTCTATAAAAAGTTTATTTGGAGCTTGTGTCAAAGCCAGATCACAAGTTTTCCATGAAAACTGTATTGTAATAGTCGCCCTGACTATTACAATAGTCAGGGACGGACTCAGGAGCAGACTGAGGAATACAGTTCTTTTTTAAACAACACCGGGTGAACTACATACAGGTGGTGGTGGTGGTGTGTGTGTGTGTGTGTGGTGGGGGTGGGAATGTGGGGGTGTTAGGGGTCGACAGCTCCTTGCTTGGAATTCCTTCCTTTCACACACACTCCACTTCAAGCTGCCAACACTCACGCTCAGGGGCTTAGCCATCCTAAGTCCAAAGTTAACATTAATTCCCGAGTAAGCACCAGGAGAAACACACGTTTGCAGAGCCGGGCGTTCACCAACACGAGTTACTCAATACTCCAGCGACGAGTAGTTCTCCTGCATTATGAATCAGCCAGCAGCGACTACACTGAACAAACATAAATTTTTAATCCTCTGCTCTCTGTAGAGAGAAGGTGAGAGACGGCAACATTTATAGATATAGCTGTAATTTCTAAATAGTTAACAAGTAAAGTAACAAATAGTTCCTTTTCTTAAACCCTTTGAATTAAAGCTGAAAGTCCACACATCAATCATATCTCTATCTTAACCTGACTAACACAGATTAATGACTAGAATATGTGTCCTAAAGTATAGACAGTGGATGCTAAAACATATTTAATATCAATATGATTATTGATTGGGTTGCTTAGTTGCACTTCAGCATGTGACAGTAATTAAATTATTACACTTTAGCTGTGGCTCATTGTCAAAGTAGCCGTTCATCTTACCTGAATCTTTAAATCTCTCCCCTCCTAATTATGCCCCTCCATCTATTTTCTTACCACATTAATTTCATCTACTTCATCTTCCTCACTTCTCCACAGCTGGTGCTAGTGGCAGCAGCCTCATGTGACTGCGAGGCCTAGTTACAAGCTGTTATTAGTTGTTGCTGGTACTACTGGTACCACTAATAGCTGATGTTGTCACAGCTACGAAGCGTGTGTTTAAGGAAAGGACCCAATACGCACAAATGGTTGAAAAACAAAGTAAGGCTAACAAAAGGCGAGCCATTATTACGGCTGGTAAGAAGAATACAAAAACAAAGCAAACAGGGGCGAAAACTAAAACTAGAACCTAAACTGGGGAAACGAAACTGTGATAACCATGACAACAGACATGGACATGATTCTGAACAGGAACGTGTGACAAACTATGATAAACGTAAATCACGAAATACATGGAACATGACGTGGCGTGGTGGGAGGAAACACAGACGGCCAGACAAAGACTGAAAGAACACACAGACTAAATACACACAGGAGAAGAGGAAACACATGGGGAAACAGCTTAGTGAGGAACATAATGATGCCACAGGAGAAAAGTGAGACTAAACACAATCAACATAGAACACGTGACAATATGGAACACACAGACAAGAAATGCATGACAACGAACACAGAGGACGTGGGTCAAACATAACCTAGACTACAACTTGAGGCAATCTAACAATAATCAAAGAACTTAACATTATCTCAAAATATAACACAAGAAATCAAAAACGTAAACTGAAAACGCTGCACCTGTTGTTTCAATTCATTTAAGTTTAATTCGGTCTTAGAATTAGAATAGAATTATTCTATTCTCCATAGGGCACTATGGGCACTACACTATAAAATGAGTATAGAAACAGAGATACTGATAGATAAATATTAAGATAAATAGATAACAGGTATAAATACAAATATCAATATAAATATACAAGTAGCTGTGAAAATATATGTCGTGGAGTACGAAAGTGACAGGGTGCATTGAGATGTGATTAGTTCTGTTCCGCATGTGTGGATCTGACCCAAGTGGATGAATTAAAGAGTCTGATAGCAGCAGAAGGAACAACTTCCTCTAACATTTTCTCAGACAGCGACAGTGAAGGAACCTGTTGCCAAAACTGCTCTTCAGATTGTCCAGTGTGCTATGGAGCGGGTGGCAATCATTGTTAATGATTGCCAGAAGTCTTGCCAGCATTCTGTCCCTGATCACCTCCTCCAGGGTGGCAATGAGTGTGTTCAGTCTGTTTGCTTCCTTGCCTGCCATGCCTGCACCTCAGCATGACACAGCAAAGAAGGTGGTGCTTGCAATAACACACTGATAAAATGTTGTAAATTCTGACCGTTAGTTCTTGCCATAGATCAGCGGTCCCCAACCCCCGGGCCTTGGACCGGTACCGGGCCGCGACAGTAGAGGCTCAGGTGTGAAATGTATAGTTTTCAGGGTTTTTACCGGTTTTCAGCGTTATTTTGTTATAGTTTTTATCGTTAACTCGGTTTTCCTGGGTCTTTTCACGTGTGTTATGAATAAATCTTCTTTTTTTTCGGTACCAGTACTAGTTTTATTTTGTTGTATTTATCTGCGACACCTTAAAGGCCGGTCCGTGAAAATATTGTCGGGCATAAACCGGTCTGTGGCGCAAAAAAGGTTGGAGACCGCTGCCATAGATCATCAGCTGGATTCAGGTCAGGTGTTTGGCTGAGCCATTCTAACAGCTTTCTTTTCTTTCTTTGAAACCACCTGAGAGTTTCCTCAGCTGTGTGTTTGAAATCACTGTCTTGCTAAAACATCTACCCTTGTTGTATCTTTATCAACCTGGTAGAGGACGGCGAATTTCTATTAGAATGTCTTGGTATCTTTTTCCATTCATGTTTCCTTCAGTTATATAACGCATGTCAGTGCCCTGTGCTGAAAAACAGCCCCACATCATGATGTTCTCTAAACTTCACTGTTGGCATGGTGAGGTAATATGCAGTGCCCTTTGACCACCAAATATCATGTTTATGGCATCCAAAAACAGACTATATTCTCCCAGTATTTCACAGGCTGGTCTAAATGTTGCTCAACATTCTTCTTTCATGGAGTCTCGCTGGTGGTGAGAGTGCATGCAGTCCATTGTGGTTGAATGCATGACTCATTGCTTACTTTGACACAATTGTACCTGCTGATTTCAGGTCTCTCTGGCTCTCCACAATTAGCCAGTCTGTATCAAGCATGTACATGTCTCTATCAGTCTGATTTCGTACTACATTTAACCAGCTGTTTTGCCAACACTTCACCTTCATTTTCCATTCATATTTCAAACCCCCTGTAGGTTATTATCCATGTCACATACAGCTCAATGCTTTTAATTCAGCTGTTTTTTTAAATTAATGTGTTTTAATATATTTATGATAGTTCTGCTTCTCAGCTTGTGAACAATTGTCTTTTTGGTTTGTTTGTTTTATCATAGCTACGTGGTCCTCACAGGACAGCCACCGCAAACATATGCTTGGATGCTGGACATTAAACAGAATATAAGTATTTAAAATGAGCTCAAGCAGTATTAATTCATTTTTATTTTTGGTATTTTAAGCAGAATTTTCATTAATACAGTTTTATGTGTTAACTTTTGTGTGTACTGTTGTACTGTACTAAAGGAATGCTTTGAAAAAGTCTTTCACCACTTGTCATTGTCAGCTAATCTTTGGTAATCCAGTAGATATTTATTTAACAAATGAAGTAATAATATGTTACAGTTCTTCAGTCAGGAAGAAACGCAGGAAGGTAAATTTACCATGTAGAGTGCAGATGGGCAGTATAAATAGTATGTTTTAATCTGGTCCTATTTATTTTGAACTGATAAATCATGGAGGAAGCTGTTTTGTTGACGCTGTGTGTGTATGAGTTTATGGGGTGATGGCATCTCTGCTTGTCTTTCTGTAAAAGTCATTTGGACCTGTATTATTTTGGATTTTACAGTCTACTGGTGCTTTTTGATAGTCTCTTTTTAGAACTCTTTTTACAGTGCAACAAGGGGAAGTCTGTGGTGCAGGTAGGCTGTACATTACACCTTAGCACCGAGGGTATTTGATAGAGGTGTGCAGGCAGGTAGGAAAGACACTCCCCCAAGGGGTTTGTCGTCTGTCTTCAAACAAGTGTTGCTCGACATTTAACATGTTTGGATTTGCTTTTCCCCATACATGATTGAAATTACCTTTGGTCAGGCTTGGAGAATCAAACACGAAGCCACACCCTGCTGCCATTGGGAAAGGTCTGTATTAATTCTGTATCTTTCACAAGGCGGAAGTTTGTCATAGTGGAGAACCGTGTTCACGCTTTAACTATAAAGGCTATTTGACTGAGGTGCGCATGCAGGTGGCAACAGGACTCCCCTCAGGCTCTGTCTTAAAATAAGTATTAGTGGATATTTGACATATCTGGATTTTGTTTTTTGAAAGACAAACGCTGCTGCTTTTCAGGAAAGCTGTGTATTATAAGCCAACTTTTACTTTACTGGGAAGAAATTGGTGCTAAAGTTTATCTCCGCAATCACATTACCTCATCGTAGTGGCTGAACATGAGCTACTCTCGTAAGTCTTGTTGTGACAAGCACAAACACATTGTTTTCAATGTTTCTCAGGTTTCTGTTCCTCCATAACAGGCATTTTGTGAGTGAGAGAAGAGGCAGCTGCTAGTATGCATATTCTGATTTCGTGAAAAACATTCCTAATCTGTATATGATGAAACAAGAATAGTTTTATGTGTATTGACCTTGTAGTCAGAAATGGAAATAGTATTTGTTGACTGCTATTTTTTAGACAGTACCTCAACATGAGGCTTTGAGATTACGTTACATTGTCCGTCCCCAGTGGAGAGGAATATGTTTGTTTGTCAATGTCTCATCATTGTTTTTAAATGAATTGTGTTGAATTCAATATTATATGATTTTTATATATCAGATTTTACATCCACACAATTAGCAGAATTTGAAAATTCTTATGTTCACGTGTTCTTCACCCTTATTTTGGGTTTCTCTGAGGAGCCAGGCAGAGGAGCTTTCTCTGTCTTTCTCACTGATTGTCCTTCCTGTTTATAAAAGGAGGGGATGCCTTACACTATAGACAAAAGCAGGCACATCTTAAACCAGTTTTTCTGGCTTTAACTGGAACCCATTACAATCGCTTCTGTTCCTGATATTGTTGCAAGTTGACAGAATTTTTAGTGTAGTTTATTTACACTCATGGCTAAGTAATGTAATAAGTACTTATTCTAAGTCAGATGTACCCTTTACTTAGAAAAGACTCATTTGAATTAGAGGTAGAGGATTCTGCCAAGGAGCAATCAAATACTGCACTAAAAGAAAGCTACTGCACTGAAAGCATGTGCTTTGAGTCCAATATAATAATAATAATAATAATAATAATAATAATAATAATAATAATAATAATAATAATAATAATAATAATAATACATTTTATTTACTTTTTATAGGCACTTTTCAAAACATTCAAGGAAAACTTACAACTAAATAGTAAAATAGTAAAATATTACTAAAATAACAAGTATGCATAACTTGACAGTTGAAGGCATCATATTATTAAAATCAAGCAGAATAGGCAAGCTTCAGTTCACTTCAGTTTTATTCATACAGCGCCAAATCACAACAAAAATCGCCTCAAGGTGCTTTACCTTGTAAGGTAGACCCTACAATAATACATACAGAGAAAAACCCAACAATCATATGACCCCCTATGAGCAAGCACTTTGGCGACAGTGGGAAGGAAAAACTCCCTTTTAACAGGAAGAAATCTGCAACAGAACCAGGCTCAGGGCTCTGTTAACTTTCTATAACATTAGTGCTTTTGCGTATGTCTGTCTCCACAGATGTTTTTCAACAGATTTCAGCTGCTTTTTGCTGTTTGCCTGATGATCCTGATGGCGTTCTATTTCATAGATTTTAGTAAATATCGTGGAGAGCCACCCAACATCACTCCCACTACACCAGAACGAAGGTATAACAAACTCTCTGTCTTGATGCATGCTCAATCATCCAGGTAACTAAACTGCAGGTTTCCCCAACCTGCAGTCAGCTGAGACTGAAGAAGTCACTTGGATGAGTGACAAAATGTTTCTCCCACAAAACGCTACGTCCAGATGAACAGAATCAACTTTTGGAAACCAACTCTCTGTGTGTGGATATGAATTCTGCCTGCTTCTAATTTATTCTATGTAACATTTGATATTTTTTAGCAGTATTTCTAAAATAAATTGTTTAGAATGATCAAAGAAATACCATCCTTTTTCATATTCATATTAGTAGTTTCAACAATAATGAAAGCAATGACAGGCAGGCACAGGTAGTCAATATCAATACCATGAAACACACTTTTTATAACCTGCTTTGTCTTGCATGTCCATTCAAATATACCTGCAAACTATATCAAGTGCCTCAAAAAGTATTTGGATGGTTGATGATGGAGAATTATATAGGAGGTCAATCTGTCAAAGAGTTGCACTGTGTCTTTTATGATGTGAAAGAAAACATGATAGGATGCTGAGAGAGAAAGTTTTGTATTTAATGAGGACAGAGAAGCATGTGTATGAAGACAGTGGGACACCTGTGAGGTGTGCGGTTGGAGTGACTGAAGCGTTCAATGTGGGGATAGGAATATATCAGGGATGAGCTCTGAGCTCCTTCCACTGTTTGCAATGGTGATGGATAGTCTGATGGATGAGGCCTGCCAGGAGTTTACATGGATTTGGATGATTGCAGATGACATTATGATTTGGAGTTAGAGAAGAGATCAAGTTGAACTTCCCTAGGTTGGATCTTTAGAAACTGAACAGCAAACTAATCAAACACTGAATGTATTAAAGAATGGAGTGCTAACCATACAGGACTTCTATATAACAGCCATTCTTCAGCATCTTTATCCTACAGCCATGTTTCCAGGTCATCTGTGACCAGACCTCTACCTGGTTCCTGCACCTGTCCTCAAGACTCATATATCCTAAAAGATCACCTCCCTAAGGAGCAAAGTGAGGAGCTAAAGCAGCGACGAGCTAGGGAGTTTCAGCTGAACAAAAACAGGTACCAGCTCCATGGATAGAATGCTGGAAAATTTTATTTTCCAAAGCATCAGCATGTCATGAATTGAACAGCAGTATAAAACTTGTGGGTTTTGACCATTTAATCGTCTACTGTGTGTGTGTGTGTGTGTGTGTGTGTGTGTGTGTGTGTGTGTGTGTCAAATATAAATGACAGAAATTGAACAATTGTATTTCATGTTATAAGTCAAGAAGGTAATCTGTCTTTTCCTCTGCTCACACCTCGTCTCTTCAACAGGACAACTTCAGTACTGTCCAGACTGTTGTTTGCCTTGCCTAACTCTCCTCTGCAGTATCCTATCCAGGGTTACACAGTGCAGCCTTTGACCTCCACTGTCATACCAGGTATACTGGGCTTAATATACAGAGCACTTTGTTACTGTTTACTGTTATTAAATTGAATGAAATGATCGTGGACAAAATAATCCCTGTGTGCACGATCAAACATGGGAAGCTCATGTTTATTGTGCTCCCCCACATATTTATTGCATTTGTGTGGCTGTACTCTGCACACCTCTTCTTCGCCCTGGCAGCTACTGAAATAGCTAGGGAAGGTGTGGTTAGCATGGCTACAACGTCACACCGCCAAATTAATCTCACTTTGATCTGTGGCTTAAGTGATTTCTATATAGAGGATCGTGGGGTTTTCCATGTTCTCCTAGAATGTTCACTGTACCCTGGGCCTGTGTAGGTTTTCTCATGATTTTTTTGGCTCCTTCCCACTGCCCAAAAAAATGCTTATTAGATTACCAGGTGGTTCTTAAGTGAACATGCATGCGAGGTAAAGTGTTTAAACTATAGAGTCTAAAGCACTGTATGAATGTGTGAAACACTTTTTAGAAAACATAAATCTGGATACCCCAAACCATTTGCCTTACCTAATCTACTTGCTTTGCAAAGTTTAGTCTTGTTGTAAACTCTAAATTTGAGTTAATTATGTGTCTTCTCATGAAAGAACTGATTTCATTTCCAGCTTTAGGGCTGCATGCAGAAAAAAGAAAGAGCTACAAGGTTGGTGTGACATCACAGATGAGTTGGGGATTTCTGACACTGATGCCACTATGGAAGCTTATTTCCACCACAAAAAAACAAAAAACGATCATCTATGAGTAAGAATGATGGTCTTAAAGTCAAATTGGTCATCTTAAAATTTTGTGTTATTATCTCAAAATTTCAAGTTAGGCATTTTCATCGTATTAACTTCTGAGAAAAAGTCACAATTCTGAGATAACTCAAAATTGTATCATTTTTGCCAATCAGTTGCCAAAAAGTATCAATTCATTAATACTTTTTTCAGTGGTGGAAACAAGCTTTCATATCTAACTGATGGTAAAGCATAGTAGATGTTTCTTTTCCAAATATTTATTTATAAGTGACTTATGTATGTATGTATGTATATATATATATATATGTATATATTGTACTATTCTTAGTTAGCGTATTGTCTGTCTTGTCTTAATGTTGGTTTAAAATGGAGCACTGTAACAAAAAATAATTTCCCCCAGGGATCAATAAAGTATTCTGATTCTGATTCTGATTCTGATGTTGCCTGGTCTAATCAAGATGGCTGCTGAAAGTGTAAAGTTCACACTTCAAGGGGGATTCTGATGTATTTAACTTTCAAATCCCTAAATGTCATTAAATGCAACGATTGTGATCCTACAGCTGATGCTAGCTTGGATCCTTCTCTTTGTGAAACAAGGACAGAAAAAAATTACATTGATAATTTTGCAAAACTGATTATGGACAAGACACGTGTTTTTTTTTTATATCATTATTATTTTACAGCAGCCATCTTGGTGTTAATCTTGCTAATCTAATATATTAATCTCAGTTTGCCAAGATTGATTTTATGGCATGGACTACATAAAATATTGCATACTATTATTCAAATAACTTGGTAACTTTGTAGCAAATAGATTGGTATACATAATCAGCAAAATCAGAAACAGCTTTCTAAAAAGGCCTGCCCACACCAGGTCTTAAACATGTCATGTGATTTTAGTTCAATCTCAGTGATCATAAAGGATATTTAGCAGTAGTGTCATTTAAAAAAACTAGCATCAGTTTCCATGCTATTTTCCTCATTTTCCTCATATATCAAATTAGTAGATATTCCCATAGGCATTTGTAGTGTTTCTTATATAGCGCCTTCTACTCTTCTAGAGCACTCAAAGTTCTTTATAAAACATGCCTAATCTGCCCATTCACACAAGAACGCTATGCTTTAACGTTCACACTCTGAGAGAGTTGGAGAGCACCTTGGGGTCAGTCTTTTGCCCAAGGATATTTGGCATGCAAACAGGAACAGCCATGGATCAACCGACCAACCTTCCAATTAGCAGATGACCTTCTGTACCTCCATAGCCAAAGGCATTCCATTGTCATCAAATATTTCATAACAAACATGATTTTCATTGAAATGCTTTCTGATTGTGAAACCTGATTGTGAAACCTGTGTTCTGCACTATCTGCACACTGTACCAGTAAGGGTATATAGTTAAGACATAGTTCAATCTGCAATACCTAAGAAAATCAGAGTAACTTAAGCCTGTTTCATATACAGCTTAGTGTAGCTATTATTGTTTAGATGATTGTATAGGTATCAATATTCTGCTTCACATTATTGAGGTCTTTTTGTTGTAGGTGGTCTTAAGTGTGTCTAAAGGCATCCTCACAACTGAAATACAACATCAAGACGTGACAGTTAAAGGTGAGAATTGACTGTCAGGACTAAAGTTTATTTATAAACTGGTGAAAAAATTAAATAGTTTAAATTCTAAGGTGTATGGGGCATTTGATGATGTGTTCTTTTTAGCCCAACTCTCCTGTTTCATGGAAGGGTCAGTAAAAATGTTTCCTTTTCCTAGTGGTCGTCAAGCAAATATGGGTAAAGCTGATCTGGCTAAGCAAACTTTCACACTGCTTTAGACACGTAAAAATTGAGTATCATGTATGATAGTCATACTATGTTATACGATCATTACAACACAAAACGAAGTTGCTTGGCTCTTACACATTAACATATTAACCAAGTTATTGTAAGACTGTTGTGAAATTCTTGATTTTTTTATTAATTCACAGGTTCTGGTGAGAACAAACTGATAATTGAATCCAATAACCTGGTAATCCTCAACAACCTGCTGGCCAAAGTGTCGTATACCAGCACTATCTACCATATAAACACTGGAGACCTTGGTAAGAAATGATAAATGACCTACAATTTCAAATTTTGATATCTGTATGTTCTTTTGTTTATGAGCGTTAATGGCTTTCTCTTTGCTCTGAATGTAAACTTCTAACATCTTTAACATTAAATGCAGGCGGATTCAGGTAACAGTGAAAAGTGTTTTCTTAATTTACTTTTGTTTTCTCCATTTTTTCTATAGCCACATTCCAGTTTGAAAACCATGAAGCGGTGTTCCCCATTGCCATCAAACAGCCTCATATACCAGTCCTGTACGACATAGGGACAGGTAGGAGTGCGCTTTTTACCAAGATTCAGTCATGAAATGCTTATTATTTGTAATTGCAGTTACAGATTCAAATATTGGGGATGGATACAAGAGGAAAAACCACAATAACAACACTGGTCCGGCCGGGTTGAGTCAAACGATGATTTTAATGATCACACGCGTGGGAGATGGACACCGTACGCAGACAGCATCAGATCTCAAAATAGTGGAGCATTGATCAAACTCTTATAGCCTCTAGTGGCCCCCACCTAATCATAAAAGCCTAAACATTCACATGCCTTCTCTCACACAGCGCCTAAGCTACGACCTTGGCTCGCCGTTTATCTGCTCCTGCTGAGATGGGGCAGAAAACTCCTGTATGTTCTGTTCTCTTCTAATCAGACAAATAAGGCGATGACTTTCTGCGAACAGTATTTCTTATAACTCAGCAGTATAATGCATCATATAACAATATCATTCATTCACAATAAATCAGCAGTCTAATGTAATGCAAATCAGTTTAACAAATGCAATAGTTACCACCTTCTTCTAATTCAGGAGAATAATGCAAACTAAAACTACATAATAATTCACAATCTTTAATTAGGGGTCTAACATGGCATAAAATAATATTATAATCTCACACTCCCCCTGATGAGCTCTTTAGAATAAAGAGCTCACCTACACCCTGTAATCCAGTGTTGCCGGGTCATTTCTTCTTACCCCTTAGGTCCTTTGTCCCCCTGTTGGGCGAACCATATGTGAGATGACCTCTGTGTTTGCGCAGTTCAGATGAAAGAAAAACTATTATTCCAACAATAGCAGGTACAGATGACACTCCCCAGTTCTCCCACAGCTTTATTTGGTGCTACCTTATACCCTTCAGACGTACTCAGACTAGAACCTCTGTCCAAGGAGCTTTTAGCCTTTATTTTATTGCTGCAGCCACCAGTGTCGTCCAGTTGGGTGATCCTCTGCTCTTCTTTCTTCAACCTCAGGGGTTAGACAACCCTTCAGTCGTTGCACAGATCAGGGGATTATTCTGCCCCGATTTCAAACAACGATCTGTGTATCCTCGGGTCCTGTGTGTCCTGTGTATCCCCCAGAAAAAGGAACAGGAACGTGTCCCCCTTTTTACCAAGAGCCTCTCGAACCTCGTTGGTCTGGTGTTCCTGGATTTCCACCAACCCCTTCATGGTTATTGCTGTGTTTATGGGATCCATCCTTTTGAGGTGACTAGCTGGAGCCCAAAACGCCATGACACTTGAACCCATTTGGTGTCTCGGCAGTCACTGTGTCTGTCTCTGCTGCGAAGGATCCTCGTATATCTGTGACCTCGTCTGGTGTCTGTTCCTTACTCTGTAAGAGACAGAAAACCAAAACACCTCTCTGCCTAGCTCTAATAATCTAATGTTGTTATCTACTGATCTTCTGGCGATTCAGAATTGGTTTAGAATATTCAGAATGTCCCAGGGACTTATTCTAATCATATCCTATGTGTGTGTAAGCGTGTTTGCATTATGCCCTCTGCACTCAAGGCATTTCCTACACTTTATCAGTCCGGACGAAGCTTATGACCTTCAAAAGACCGAGTGCCAACTCATTATAAGCACATTTGCAAGGTGTGTCTGAAAATTATTAAAACCACTCATTTTAACAAAAGACATCAAAAACAAATTAGCCATTTTTAATTCTAACATTTGACCCCCGTTTTCACAAAAATCATGTGTTTGCTTCCGCCTCCTGTCCCACGGTTTCCTCTCCAGTGTGGTACTCAGCTTCTCGTGAACACAGGCATTTTATCTTCTAAACGCTATTCAGTTCATTTTAATGATTAATGCTTAAACATGGAAATAATGATTTATGCTTCTCCCTGATTCTCTAAAAAAGTCCGGAAACCTCTTGGGTCACTATTAGCTTAAGCTTTACCACACCTAAATTATTAAAACACAAATGAAGTCATAAAAATGTTCATATAACCCTTGTTTGATGTTAAAACTCGACTTCCCCCCTTTTTTGACACATTCCCATGTGTCAAACCAACGGAGCTAGAAAATTAAAAGAAAAGGTTAGTGACTTTATATCTTAGAAAGTATCAGACTTTCTCCTACCCAGTGTCGTTGCTCCAGTCCCGTCATCCTGTGTTAGGGAATGAAATCAATTTAATTGTCATGTTAGATCTGTTCAACTCCTGGCTCCGCCCAGAGCCTGCGTCCGCAGAATTGCCAAGAAACATAACCTGTAATAATATGAACTTCACTTCAATATGAACCTGTTGACTACTTTAGACACAGCAAAGAAACATTCTCTCCTCCTCGAGGACAGGCACTGACTCCCACCTATCTCCTGGAGCCAACTGTCCCTTATTGAGACCCAATATTGCGGCTACAAGGTTTTGCAGATTGTTAAATTGATCTGTGTGTAATGCTCTGAATCAGGTATGTAATATTAAATAAATGTCGTTTAATTAACTGCCACTACTTAAAACTTAGCAAAAGATATAACTGAATAAAAGATCACAAAGAAAAGCATGATATCAGTGTTATGTAAGCGCGTGCGGCCTTCCACGCCCAAAGTCACTCCAGTCCATAGATCAGCCAAACATCGCGCTGACTGTAGTTTTTAACCCTTATTAACTTGAACACAACTCTATAATGAGCAACAAACTGCAATATGTATAAAAATGATCATGGTTACACCTGCAATGAAAGATCATATGATTATCCCGACACCTGTAAATAGAAGATTAACCTGAGGTTATAACAATCACTGGGACACAAATGTTAATGTAATGTCAATAGCTTCAAGAAATGTTTAATGCAATGCTTGTTATATGATTCTGATGTAACAATAATGCTGACGCTGAAATAACAGTAAAACACCCCCTTTTTATCCCGTTTATAAACTTCACACATAAACGTTTATAATTGCCTCTTTTAAATTTTATTTCCCCCTGTTTTCTCCTCACTGACCACAGCAGGGGAATCTTAGTTTTGAATCAGCCATGAATCCAGCTCACCTGATTCATCACTGAGCCCCACCGTCACTGGCGTCTGACGGGGTGACGCTGCATACTCTTCCTTTAATGTCACTATTTTCAATCTGTTAATTAGAGTGCTTAAACATGAAGTAGACTGCGTCCACAACAAGTCAATACAGCTGTAAATGTGGCCAATTATCAATCTATTACCAATCAATAATGAAAAATAGCTTTTATTTTATGCATGCTTTTAGTCAACCACTCACCCAGAGGATCTTCAATCCCAGAAAATTCCTTCTCCTCATTTAATGAGTCCACCCTCCTTCCATGCCCTGGTAACTGGTCCATCCAGAGCCACATGATCTCAAAATATACATACAACAAGCCAAACCACACCTCGGTCACACCAACCCTTTTCCGCCCTGAAGATGTCCAACGCCATCTCAGTCTGGACCAGGGTTTTAATAGTTTTGCAATTTTCATTAGTTTTTATTTTTATTTAGTTTCGACTTCAGACTTTCAATTTTATGTCCGTTGTAATTAGTTTTTACCAATTGTTTGCTAGTTTAGTTTAGTTTCTATTTTTTTTTTTTTTTTTTTTGAAAATCCTTAGTTTCAGTTTAGTTTTGGTTGTGTTTGCAGTAATTAAGTGTAACAAAATCCCAGTTTCATCATATCAGTCATGCTCTTGTGCTTATCCTTGGGTATTGAGACTATTAACTCTTGCAGCACCGGGTGTTCGTAATTTTGGTTCAAGTGAATTGATAAACTTTTTGAAGGCAACTGACTCACACAGTTATGTAGATATCCCCGTCCTGTTGTCTCGGGATGCATCACGCTGCCTTGCATGGGGTTAGCTTCTGTTTTCTGGGGATGAGGGTTGAGTGTGCTCCCTTACCTTCTCAAGGTAAGCTAGGTTAGCCTTCTTGTGTGAGCTTTTCAAGTGCACTTTAAGGTTTGTGGGATTTTTCCCTTTAGAAATGTCCCTCATTTGCCCCTCAATTTGTCTCTTTCCACTACAAGACACTTGCTTTAACCAAAGCACAGTCATACACAAAGTAATCCCAAATTGGACTCTGGCGCTTTCTCCCGACTTTTCCTGACATGATTCTGCGCGTGGACGGAGCAGCGACACAGACGACTCGACTAACGTGCTGCCACCTGCTGGCATAATGAGACAGCAAGAAAAAAATCTGGAAACTAAACTTTATCTTCACCCTTGACTATTGTATGACACGCACACATCAATGAAAACTAAACACATTTTTGCTATAAATTCAGTTAATTTTAGTTAGTTTTGTGAGCACTCATTACAGTTTTAGTTAGTTTTCCTTTTTTGTTTTTCTTTTTATTTCCGTTAATGTTTTTTCACTTCTAGTTTTCGTTATTTCGTTCGTTTTTGTTAACGATAATAACCTTGGTCTGGACTGTCAAAGGTGACTTTAACGCTGACTGTTCCGACAATCCATTTTATAACATTTCCTGGTCAGATTAGCCAATCTCTGCACACTGGAATAAACATAATCAACATGGTCAATATTTTTCCTGCGTGTTATTTCACCATCTTATCGATTCAAATGCTCCATCCTTATGTGGTTTGCGACATTATGTTTATCCACTCTGTCTCTAAATGTTTGAAGAATTTTTCAAGTTTGGGGTCAAATTTTGAGAATTTGACCATAAGTGAAATTTATGGTGTCATCACCCCCTTCGGGGCTTACCTTTCCCAGTTTTGATGATATTCCTCCCTATTCTTTGCAAGTACCCCCTGTTGGTGGCGAGAAACTGTTGGTGTGGTCAAGCGGGTGCTGTAAAAACAAAAGCTCAGGACAGAACAGCTATCAGTCATGTGCTCACACACAAAATTAGCATATATTGAATTTCATATTGATCCTCTGAGTGTAATGGTACATTTTAATTTGAATTTATCAAAGCTAAACACAATAATTTTTCTTCATTTTGCTCTTGTTCTTGTGCAGCACCACCTCCTATCACATGCCCCTGTCGATTATATCTCTACTTTTCTAAATTATTAACTATTTCAATGAAAGGACCTAAAAGACGGGGACCAGTGTTTATCATTACATATCTCCATTTTGAATGTGACAAGCCTAACATTTCCTTGTTATCAGTAGATATTAATAGAGTTTTTTGGCTTTTTTTTTTCCTCTATAAAAGTTAATTGACTCTTAACAGTGGCCCGCTATGGTTAATAATAACATGTTCAGTCATGAGTGAAATCAAACCTTTTCTTCACTTTAGCATTTAACCTTCCCAACAATATAATGTGATATATTAATCGAAACACAGCTACTAAAACACACTTTTCTTAATGCAAACATCAGAAACTCAAAATTAGCAACCAAAGGGTTCAGTCTGCAGTTCACACTCCTGTGAAGCTACAGCCTCCCCCTTTAGTCTCTGTCATCCTTCTGTTCTTGCAAAAACTAAACAAAGCCAGACAAAACCTCCACCCTTCTTTTACAGGCTGGGTGACTTGTTTGTGGACATTTACTAATCCTAAAGTCGGCACCGTTTTTGTCTCAGTATCAAGTCAGTTAAAACTTTTAGTCGTCAGTCCTTCACAGTCCAGTCACATGCATACACACACATTCATACCAGATATTGCTGATAGTGGAGTCTCACGCGCAACCTATTCGAGCCTCCCTCACCAGCAAGATGACGTCATCATTTTAAAAGGAAAACAGTTCCTTGTTTTTTGGACTGGATTGACTCGCTGCAATCCTTTTAGGCTCAGGACTTCTCATGTGATCAATGTCCCATATAAGGGAATTTCTCCCAAGCCCATTATAATCATGGAAAAAAATACTTTGCGACTGTTTTCAGTAAGAATATTTTATAGCGCTTTAAAGTTCAATCTCTCAGGCCTGGATTAAAGAGCTGATTTGTTAAATCAGGAGCTCACAAAATACCAAAATATCACCACCGGTGGATCACACCTCTCAGATGTTCTTATTTCAGTGCACTGTAACAAAAGCACAAACAAACGCAACCAATAAAATACTCATATAATAACAAATACTGGGGCCTATTGCAAACATGTCCAAGCATAAAACCATCTTTCTATTTCTTAGAGAAAGAAAACAATCCAAACCTCACTGATAGAATCAACCTAGTGTCAAGCAAAACCCAAAAATCAACCAAAACTTCACCAGAAAGTTTTTCTCCCTCCCGGGACAATGTTGTGTAGGAATACAGGTACCGTAACTCCTTTTTGCACTGACAAACACATGTTGAATTGACTTAATTCAATAGTGGACACTGGTTGCACACAAATGCTTTGCTTTGGCAGAAACTTAAACAACTGAGTTAAATCAACACAACCTTTTCATATTCAGTAAACCTGTGCATTTTGTGTTCATAAAACACGATTGAAACATGTTCAGATGGAGTAAGTTGAGCTCTTGTAATATTCTAATTCTTCACAATTCTGTCATTTTATTTCAACACTATTCAGTAACTTTTATGCAAATACTACTTGGTCACTTAAATACTACATGTTGTCTTCATATTGCCTACGGTTCAACAAAGTCTAGATCCTGGTTGCCATAAAAATTGAATGGGTCTTCAACAACTACCATCCTCCTATCTTTATCCTGGTTGCACCAGGGCTGAGAAATAACCCTGAAGTGATAGGTTGCCAGGCAGGGTACACCCCGGACAGCTGACCAGTCTATCAGATAGAAACAAACAGCCGTTTACACATTCACGGATAATTTAGAATCATCAAGTAACCTAGCTCTAATAACTGCATGACTTTTCACTGTGGCAGAAAACCAGAATACCCAGAGAGAAACCACTGCAAACTAGCGAGACTGTGGACTTGCACCCAGGAGCTTCTTACTGTCAAGCAACAGCACTAACCAGCATGCCAACAAAGTAGGAAATACAGGAAAGATATGATTTCCTGTATTTGATGCAGAATTCTTTTGTTCTTGCCCTTGACAGGTTAATCCACAATAAATAGCAACAGCATGCATGTGGTGTGTGTGTGTCATTGTCTGCCTCTTATAACTCCAGTGATTTTCCTGTAGTTTGAAATCTTATGCGGTGTTGTGAATTCCATGAGTTCAGCAACTAACCACTCTTATTAGATTGTATCGTGTCATCTCAATGAGAACAAATTGAGTTGTTGGATTTGGTACAGATCTTTAAAGCCTGAGGCAATTGTGTTAAACACACGCGAGATGCTTACGTAAATCCAAGGGCTGGCCCCTTTTTTTTTTCTTTTTTTTTTCAGTGTGTTCCTCCTTCAATTAAATCTCACTCACAACAATGTGGTGCTCCGAAATAAAACTCACACCGTTAATTCATCATTTTCACTCTGTACCACTGCTCCTTATCAGGCTGTGTGAAGCACAGTAAACAATTCAGTGGAGGCCTTAAGCCATAAACAGACGTCAGGCACAGACATTGTTTTCATAACCAAACTGCCTTGGACCTTGTCCCCTAAATCTACACAAATGCCTTCTGGGTGACATGAACTGCATTTAACCAATAAACAATCAATGGCTTCTTGTTGTTGTAACAGATTCTGTATTTGGGGATGTTTGTGTGCAGCATTTGTTAGTAAAGCATTCTTCATTGCATCAGCGTGTGTGTCACTCTTCATTGCACAAGCGTGTGCATGTGTGTGTGTGTGTGGATCACTTCTCAGTGAATTGAATCAGCATTTCGATTTGTGTGCGTGTGTGTGTCATTTCTCACTCAATCAACGAGTGCAGATGTGTTCATATGTGTGTTTCTCTTCATTCTGAGTCAGTGCATGTAGATGTGTGTGTTTGTGTGTTTGTGTTCATCACTTTCCTGTTCTGGTGTTCTGGGTAAACCACGGCCTGAGGTGTGCCCTGGGGTCCTGCCCTCCTCCTTTTCAGTCCGTTTGCATCCGTTGGTGCTGCTGCTCAAAGTTCTATCCATACTGGTTCTGGCCCCAATTGAGGCAGTCCTTTTCTCCAGTGTCCTGCATCTTCTCCTTGTTCCGCTCCTCCTTAACTTGACCCTTTTGCTTCTGTAGCTCCTTCAGGGTTTGCTCCTGCTGTTGGAGCTTCTCGTCAGGTTTGGCGACCTCCTGCTCCAGCAAGCTCCGGCCTGATTTCAAGTCCTGCGTCTGGGACTCCAAGCCTGACTGATGGGTTCGATTAGCAGCCAGCTCCTCCTGAGCCATGCTCAGTTTCTGCTCTGATGCCTTGAGCTCTTACTGAGGGCAGAAACCTCAGA
The DNA here is from genome assembly GCF_057382275.1 of Copadichromis virginalis. NCBI lineage: Eukaryota > Metazoa > Chordata > Actinopteri > Cichliformes > Cichlidae > Copadichromis > Copadichromis virginalis. Next base: position 5,360,269 of record NC_140621.1, read on the forward strand.
GTCTTTTCCATACACGTCAGATTGAAGTTTATTGATGTTTTCCTTGCTTTGCTCCACAGCCTTCTACAGCTCTGCTGTTCGGCTCTTCTCAGAGGTCAGCTCCTGGCCGAGCCCTGACACCTGTGCCTTCAGCTTATTTTCTTCTGGTGCTTTTGTCCATTCTGAGGTGCCTTCTGACCTCAGTTACTCCTCCTGTCTCTGGCACGCCCTTTTTGCTGCCCGATCATCCGTGTTGGTTCGTCACTGTCCTGCACAGTTTTAATGCAGAGTTGTTAAGGTCAGCATTGTCTTGCTCGGCCTCACTTTTCCTCCGGGCTTAATGGGCGTCTCGTCACAGCTCTGTCAGCTGAAGCTGTCCGGAAATCTCCCCCGTGTAGTGAAACGGGCCTTGGATTTAACGCTCTCCGTCTCCGCTGCATGAGATCGTTTTCCTGCAGCACTGTTGACGTTTTCAGGTTGTTGTTGTGGGTCCAGCTGCTGTAGCATTTGGTCAGGGTCACATCAAAGATGGTAGAGGAGAGAGCAAAGATGGTAGAGGGGGAGAGCAGGAGTCCAGGTCAGCCTCGGCTTTCCGGGCCGACAAAGCAGCCTGTAATCAAGCATAAAGAGAAAAAACAAAACAAAAACAAAACATTTTGTTTCCCAAATTTTGATTTCCCACCTTAAATAACAGCACTCCATGTCTTCAGCCAGGAGTCAGAGCCTGCTTGTGAGATTCAGGGACACATGGTGCCAATAACAATTCAGCCAAAAACTTGCCTGAAAATTTCCAGTGATGGTAACCGATAACTGGAGGAGAAGATGTCCTTTAAGCTTCTTTTACGGGTGGGGACAAAGTGAGGTCAAGCTGTAATTTTGAGCCAAAGCTTGGTCTGTCTGTCGTCCCAATTCTGTTTATGCTTTTGCCGCTGTACTCAGTCAAACTCAAAGTCAAAGTCAACTTTATTTGTCAATTCTACCACATGTACAGGACATACAGAGAATAGAAATTTTGTTACTCTCAAACCCTAGATGAAATAGCAAAAGAACATTTAAATATAAGAGAGTGATTAAAAAATGCAAGTAAAATAATTAAAAAGTAAAAATTTAAATAAATACAATGCGATTATACCAAGAAAGCTATACAATATACAATATTCAAGTAAGGGTAAATGACATTGAGTGTAAACCGAGTAGTGCAAATAGGCAAATAGTGCAAAAGGAGATTTAGTAATGTACGGTAAGAGATAGTGTAACAACAAAGTCTTATGAGGTAATGGCAGTCCAATGCTCCACAAGGTGACTGGTAACTGGTGCAGGCCAGTGAGTGAGTCAGAGAGTGTGTGTGTGTGTGTGTGTGTGTATGTGACAGAGTTCAGTGAGACCATGGAGGAGAAGAGGGGAGAGGGGGCAGAATCGGGAGGGAGTTTAGCTTCCTGACAGCCTGATGGATGAAGCTGTCCTTCAGTCTGCTGATCCTGGCCTGGAGACTCCGCAGTCTCCTCCCTGACGGCAGCAGCTTGAAGAAGCTTTGCATTGGGTGCGTGGGATCAGCCGCTATGCAAAGGGCTTTTTTAGTGAGACGGGTGCTGTAAATGTCCTGGAGGGAGGGGAGAGAGACACCAATGATCCTCTCTGCAGCCCTCACTATGCGTTGGAGGGTTCTATGACAGGACGCATTGCAGGTTCCAAACCACACAGTGATGCAGCTCGACAGGATGCTCTCAATGGTGCCTCTGTAGAAAGTGTGCATGATGGGGGCTGGTGCTCCTGCTCTTCTTAGTTTGCGGAGAAAGAAGAGACGCTGCTGTGATTTCTTGGCCAGTGCTGTGGTGTTGTACGACCAGGAGAGATCCTCTGTGATGTGCACACCCAAGAACTTGGTGCTGTTCACTCTCTCCACAGACGCTCCGTCAATGGTCAGAGGAGCATGTTGGGTGTGCATTCTCCTGAAGTCCACAACAATCTCCTTTGTCTTCTCCACATTCAGAGAGAGATTGTTGTCAGCACACCACGTGGCCAGGCGTCTCACCTCACTTCTGTAGTCGGTCTCATCCCTGTTGCTAATGAGACCCACCACCGTTGTGTCGTCCGCAAACTTGATGAAGAGGTTGGAGCTGTATGATGGAGTGCAGTCATGGGTCAGCAGAGTGAAGAGGAGGGGGCTCAGCACGCATCCCTGCGGGGCCCCCGTGTTTAAAATGATGGTGCTGGATGTATTACTGCCGACCCGTACTGCTTGAGGTCTTCCGGTGGGGAAATCCAACAGCCAGTTGCACAGTGAGGTGTTGAGCCCCAGCTGGACCAGTTTTTGAGTGAGCTGTTGGGGGATTATAGTGTTGAATGCTGAACTGAAATCTATGAACAGCATTCGAACATATGAGTCTTTTTTGTCCAGGTGTGTGAGTGCTGAGTGGAGTGCAGTGGAAATAGCATCATCGGTTGAGCGGTTGGGCCGATACGCAAACCGGAAGGGATCCAGGGAGGGGGGCAGGACAGTCTTGATGTGTTGCATGACTAGTCGTTCGAAGCACTTCATCAGGATGGGAGTAAGTGCAACAGGACGGTAGTCATTAAAGCAGGAGGGAGATGACTTTTTTGGAACCGGAATGATTGTGGTGGCTTTAAAACATGTGGGGACGACAGCCTGGATGAGTGATATGTTGAAGATGTCTGTGAAGACATCAGTGAGTTCCACTGCACAGTCTCTCAGTACACGACCAGGAATGTTGTCAGGACCCGGAGCTTTACGTGCATTGATCCTGCTGAGGGATCTCCTCACGCTGTCTGGGGACAGAGTCATCACCTGATCACCAGGAGGGGGTGGGGTCTTCTGTGCAGTGGTGCTGTTTTGGACTTCAAAGCGAGCAAAGAAAGTGTTCAGCTCGTTCAGCAGGGGGATAGTGCTATCACAGGTCTGTGGTGGGGGCTTGTAGTCTGTGATGGTCTGAATGCCCCGCCACAGGCTCCGTGAGTCTCTGCTGTCTTTGAAGTGATGAGATATTTTCCTGGAGTACTGTCTCTTAGCCTCTCTGATGCCACGGGAAAGGTTGGCCCTAGCTGTCCTCAGGCTCGCCTCGTCTCCATCTCTGAAGGCAACATTCCGAGCTTTCAGCAGCCTGTAGACCTCTCCTGTCATCCATGGTTTTTGATTGGCCCGGACAGTTATGGTTTTCGTGACTGTTACATCCTCAATACACTTGTTGATGTAGGCAGTAACAGTCTCTGCGTACTCCTGGAGGTCAGTGGTGTTGTTATAGGTGGCAGCCTGCTTAAACATGTTCCAGTCTGTGGTGTTGAAGCAGTCCTGTAAAGCCTCTGAAGACCCTTCTGGCCACACTTGTATCCGCTTACGAACCGGTTTGGTGGTTTTAACGAGCGGTCTGTAAGCAGGCATTAGCATGACAGTGATATGGTCTGAGGCGCCGAGGTGGGGGAGGGGAAAAGCTTTGTAAGCTCCTCTCTGGGTGGTGTAAACAAAGTCCAGTGTGTTATTTCCCCTTGTTGGAAAGTCTATGTGTTGTTGTATTTTTGGAAACACGCACTTTAAGTCTGCATGATTGAAATCCCCAGCCAGGATGAGAAAAGCATCAGGATGGGCTGTCTGCTGCTCACTGATGTGCTGGTACAGTTCATTCAGTGCCTCACTCCTGTTGTTGACATTGGAGGAGGGAGGGATATACACAGCGCACAGTAGTATGGCTGTATATTCCCTCGGTAGATAGAATGGCCGGCACTTAATAACCATGAACTCCAGCACTGGTGAGCAGTGTTTGCAGACCGCAACAGCATCGCGGCACCAGGCATCATTGATGCAAACACAAAGTCCTCCCCCGCGGGTCTTACCTCCCGCGACGATGACTCTGTCAGCACGGTAGCATGTTAGCTGGTCGAGCTGAATGGCGCGGTCCGGGACACTGTCGCTGAGCCATGTTTCCGTGAACACAAAAGCACAGCAGTCCTTTACATTCCTTTGAGATGAACGTAGCAGTCGGATGTCGTCCAGTTTATTTTCTAGCGAGCGTACGTTGGCCAGAACGATAGAGGGGATGGCGGGTTTGTGTGGGCTAGCCGCTAGCCTAGCTCGGATGCCACCGCGCTTACCCCTCTTCTGCTTCCTCTCACACCGCTTGAGGCGCATCCATTGTGGGCGAAGTGCAGGAGTGGAGGTCGGTGATTGAGTAGGCCTTCGGAGCAGACCCAGATCTTTCAGCTTCTCGATGTCCACAGAATTTAACTTAAAAAGTTTGTTTCTGCCGATGTCGAGAAGAAGTGTTCGGGCATATCCTTGCTTGCACACAGATAGACGTGACAATGACTTACAAAAACACTGCAACTTACAGGACGAAAAACACGAAAAAGTAGTTTGTTTGGGAGAGAGAGAAGCCGCTGCGTGTGCACGCACCGCCATCGTTTCCAGGTTGAGAGAAATCCACCTGTATTAACACACTAAAACATTCACTTAGTATTTCTTTTCTGAAAACATCCATTCGCTTCATCTGCCTAGATTTTACTATCTCTCTCTCTTGGTGCATACTTCACACAGTCAGGCAGTTGCCTTTTATGGGCATGCAAAGTTCCTGTCACACACACTGCTTCATATGACACACACAGCTACTCCACCCAGCAGCTGCAAAGCCGTCTTCATGTCCTCTCTCCACACTCTCAGCCACAATCCTCCGTCCTCAATATGAATGTATAAAACCAGTCATAATTATCCCTAGAAACACACCCTCAAGAAAATTCGTTGTATTTACTCATCTATTCGTACTCACTGTGACCAATGCAATTCATGTAAAGAAGATCCTCTATAGGTGAAATTTCAATTCAGCACGACCCTGAAATAAGCATGCCTTTTATCTAAGTAAAATGAAATTACTACACCACCACCAGTGCTGAAATTCGTGCTTGATCACACCCTATATTATGATAAAACTAAAAGTAAATCAAATGTAACTGCTTATATTATTGAGCTGAACCAAGAGTCACTTAAAAATCTTATAAATCCTGCTTCACACCACAAAACTGAAACAAATAACAGCTGTATTTATCACTCAATCTTACTCTGCCGACTGAAGTGCCGGTCTAGATCATGCACGATTTGTCTCTTCTATATCAAAACCCAGCCAAACATCAAACATTCAGCGTAGTCATTCAAAACTTTATTTGTAATATTATAATCAGCAAAATCAGCGTTTTAATTACAGGCATGTATCATTGTTTGCAAATCATAATTATAAAACTCAAAAACACGCTAAACAGGAAGCAAAAGTCCTCTGTGCGCTTCACAGCAGCCACCTCATTCGCATGTTCACACACCGTCTAAAAATAGCTCGCAGCGCTGCAGCTGCACGTCACACACAGTCTCACACACAGTCTCACACACAGCTCTGTTATTTTATATTACAAAGACGTCTTATATTTACAATCACTCTCAGGCCTGACAGCTTTAGCGCCTACACAATTTCGACAAATTTAAGTTAACGGTCCAACCGAAAAAGTCCAACTTTTTTGTGATCAATTAACCAGTATCTGTCCAACAGTCTCTGGCCTTGTCTCTAAAGTCCCTTACTCAATTTAAAAGTGTCCAGCACCCAAGGTCCAACCTTTGCTGCCCAAAAAAGCGCACATACTCATGCCAAACGGTAAAGAGACTCTAACTCCTAGCTTATTCCAGGATGCCCTGTACCCCACAGTCAAGCCAAACTGAACTAACCCTGTTCGCCGACAGGTCAAGGTCGCGCGTTCCTCGGCCAGGAGGGAGCGTAACCTCCGGGCTATGCGCTTCTCAGCAGTCCAACTGCCGTTCTTGAAAAATGTATAATACTTTGAAACAACAGTCAACACCCCAAAACAAGACTATGACTGACGCAGGTCCAACCTTAAAACCAACGGGGACTCTAACCCACAAAATGACCAATTCCCTATCAAACTAAATTCACTCAGCAGTCCAACTGCTTTAACTTCAATCAGCAGTCCAACTGCTTTAAATACTCAGTACTGTCACTTTCCAGTAATTTCAGTGAGTAGACTTTAATTTTATCATGTCCAATTTGGCACACTTTGGAAATAGATTCAACAGGTAGTGCCTTACCTTTGTATAAGCCGGCTTATGCCCACTCACGTCAGACCACTGGCTTGTGCCTGTCCGTTCGACAACCTCGGACCGTCCAAACCTCCAACTTCCACCCCAATACCACCGGACGAGCCCCCAAACTGTTACGGATTCAAATATTGGGGATGGATACAAGAGGAAAAACCACAATAACAACACTGGTCCGGCCGGGTTGAGTCAAACGATGATTTTAATGATCACACGCGTGGGAGATGGACACCGTACGCAGACAGCATCAGATCTCAAAATAGTGGAGCATTGATCAAACTCTTATAGCCTCTAGTGGCCCCCACCTAATCATAAAAGCCTAAACATTCACATGCCTTCTCTCACACAGCGCCTAAGCTACGACCTTGGCTCGCCGTTTATCTGCTCCTGCTGAGATGGGGCAGAAAACTCCAGCATGTTCTGTTCTCTTCTAATCAGACAAATAAGGCGATGACTTTCTGCGAACAGTATTTCTTATAACTCAGCAGTATAATGCATCATAAAACAATATCATTCATCCACAATAAATCAGCAGTCTAATGTAATGCAAATCAGTTTAACAAACGCAATAGTTATCACCTTCTTCTAATTCAGGAGAATAATGCAAACTAAAACTACATAATAATTCACAATCTTTAATTAGGGGTCTAACATGGCATAAAATAATATTATAATCCCACAGTACCAGATACAGCCTGCTCTAGGTGTGTAGGCAGGTAAAACTTATGACTGAAATCTTACAGAGAGAAGAGGAAAGATCAGTGTGTATCCTTTTCTTCTGACCTTTTTCTGTTCTGCTGTTTAATTTTTTTATTGACTGAAGAAAAGTGAAAATAATTTGCTTTCTTTTGCCTTTTAGACATTAGTTCTCAAGTCACCATCACCACAAAGACTTTCCTGCGCTACAGAGAACTGAAGGTGTTGTTGGACAGCATCCGAAAATTCTACAACAACATAAAAGTGATTATTGCAGATGACAGCTTAGAACCAGAGCCAATTCACAGAGAAAACATCTTACATTACATCATGCCTCCAGCACAGGTATGTGTGGTAGATCCAAGAATTGGAACCACAGTTGTGTTTACTAAATATGCAATGTTGGTACAAACTGTCAGTTTGAATTTTCTACAAAACCAGATAAATCTCAGATATAATTCAGATTCTTGTATGTATGAATTTAAAATAAGTCTGACCTATGGTGGAACGGTTCACAGCCGAGAGTGAAGCGGTGGGAATGAGCACCTCCAAATCTGAGACCATGATCCTCAGCAGGAAAAGGGCGGAGTGCCACTCCGCTTACGCTGTACTGGTCTGTTGTGGTGAAGGGTGAGCTGAGTGTAGAAGCGAAGCTTTCAATTTACCAGTCAATCTAAATCCCTACCCTCACCTATGGTCGCGAGCAGTGGGTAGTGAGTAAAAGAATGAGAAATAGGCTTCCTCCGAAGGGTGGCTTGCCTCTCCCTAAGATAGAGTAAGGAGTTCAGCCATCCGGGAGGGGCTCAGAGTAGAGTAGGGCTCCTTCACATGGAGGAGGTGGCTGGGGAGAGGGAGGCTTGGGCTGCTTCTTTCGTGACACAGCCCCGGATAAGCAGAAGAAGGTGGATGGATGAAATTTGTTTTTTGCTAATAAAACAAAAAACAGTGTTGCTTTACAATGACTTTTATTGTATTGATCACTTGAGAGCACCATTACACCACAGTGTAAAAGATTAAAATGTGAAAGATGTTTCCTTCCTCAGGGCTGGTTTGCAGGCAGAAATCTGGCTGTTTCCCAGGTAACCACCAAGTACTTCCTGTGGGTGGATGATGATTTTGTGTTTACAGAGAAGACAAAGATAGAGAAGCTTGTGGAGGTCATGGAGGCGAACCCTGAACTGGATGTGGTGAGAATGAAATAGCTCACATAAAGCATTTGCAGTTTATTTAAAATAATTTGAATAGAACATTAAAATGTAAATATAATACACCCATAAAATACACATGTTAGACTGATGTAATCCTTTTTTCCTTTATTACATCTGATCTAGTTAGGCCTTTTGGACCATGTAGCATGCCAACGTTTGGGGTCTTAACTTCACAATAACTTGCATGGAGCAGATCCTTTATAATCAATGAAGACAAAGGTTATTCTAGATTTTTGGGTTTACTGTAACATCTATTATTAACAAAGATCAGATGAGCAGTTATGACCACGCACAATAAAGTAAAGTTGGTGGAACCAGCTTCTGGACAGATGCATAGGTTACCTGAAAGACTAGTCTCATTTCTAGATTTGATTTTCAAAAACAAGCATGACAAGTAGTGTCTACCTGAACATCGACTGAACAATATTGGAGCTTGCAGTGAAACACTAGCCATTTTGTAACAAGATGTTGTGTTTCTTTATTCGTATTAGGTTGGTGGGGCTGTAGAAGAGAACCAGTTTTATTTTACTCTTATATATGAGGAAGGAAAGGAAAATGAAGGTGGTTGCCTATACAGAAAGTCTCAGGGGAAATTCCACTCACTTCCTGGCTACCCACAATGCTTTTTGACTAATGGAGTAGTCAACTTCTTCCTGGCTCGTACAGATGCTGTACAGAAAGTTGGTTTTGACCCTAAGCTACAGCGAGTAGCACATTCAGGTAGGTCCAGATCTCAAAGAAGTTTATATTACAAATGACAGCAAGAGCATTTTGTGTTAAATATTAAATTCCAATTTCTAACTCTAGAGTTTTTTATGGATGGTCTGGGCTCTTTGCTGGTTGCATCATGTAGTCACGTATCCATTGGTCATCAACCCAAAACAGCCAACAGCCAAAGTTCTATATACGACGAATATAGACACCCGGGAGAAAATGATGAAGAATTCAAACTGCAGCTTCACTTTTACAAAAACAACCTTAAGTGCATTACATATGGATAGAAGATTCATTCAAAGAACATCAGTGTCACTTGTAATGTCATATTGTTTTGTCATGGTCCCAGGGTTATCTGAGTTTAGGATTCTCAGTGAATATAGCCGAGTTTGGCTCTCTGTTTGGATTTTATTCATCAAGATTTTTTTTCTTTATTATTCCTATAGAGATTAATATCTTGTGATGTTGGTGACACTGAATTCTGTTTTTACTTATTTTCTTTTGCTGTTTTGTCATCCTGTGTTTTCACTCATGTTTTCATTGTAAATCTAATACACTGAACTTTAAAACGTTATATATCTTCACAGAAGTACAAAACACGCTAAAATCTAATAGATGTTGTGAGTCATTTATCTATGCCACCTATGTTTATATTTAATAAAACCAAAGAAATAAATATACATACTGTACAAGAATGAACAGTGTCGTAACAGTAATAGTTCCTTAAAATTTATACTTATGATAGTTTACACAGATGTAATCAGATGCCATAATTTCCCTTCTAACCACATGTTTGAATCCTGGTGTAAATGGGCTAAAGAGTTCACTTTTATAGAAGCAATGTTTACTGAGAGGGGGGTGGTTGTCAGTGAGCTTTAGATGCTGGTTTGTTGAATGAGTTCAGTTGGTTTTTTGTTCAGTCTTTTACAGACAACCCACTAGTCTGAGATGCATAGGTCAAAGATTTATCCAAACAGGTGTGTATCTTGACCTCACACAGACATCTGAGTGCCCTATAAAAAGCTTTTGGACCCATCTATTATTTGTTAAGCAGAAAGAAAAACCCTAACTCACATGTCATGTATTGTTATGAGTTATGTAATATGTTTTTTTTAATAACAATTTAAAGATATGTGGTACAAAAGGCTCAAACAGGTTAAGTTCATTTCAGTGCACGTTTCAGAAACATATTGGAACTGCTTCCCTCTGTTGGCTCTTGTGCTTTGTGTTTATTTTTACTTCATTTAGCTTGTTTCCATTGATTTGTTGCACCTGTTTGGGTTTTTTACGCATGTGTTCCCCACTACCCAAATAAACGTGTGTGTATTTACTGCCTCGGTTTTCTCTTTGCCTTTCTGTCTCAGCACCTGTTATTCTTACTCAACACCTGTTTCTATTCATGGACTTTGTCTTCTGCAGCCTTTGTGGACATCCTCAAAGCTGAAGTACAGGTTTTTCTTTGGGTCCACATTATCCCCACCCCGTGACAGTTATCACTTAACTCTGCAGCTTTGCTCTGATTACCAGAGTTTCATATTGTGATTGTCACCTGTTCCCAACTGTGGTTGACTCACCATGTTGATGATTTTGGCTACAACAGGAAGCTGCTTCCAGTTCTAAAGCATGGCCTGCTCACCAAACACCAAATACAGATACTCCCCTGGATTTATACAGGGGAGTATCTGTATAAATCCAGATACTCCCCTCAGGAGTTGGGAGAGAACAAAATCACAGCTAAAAGAGCCAATACATTCAGATGGCCAGAAAAACAGCTCTGTTTAAAGATATGGTGATTTAAGTCTACTTTGCACTGGCTTCATAAAATGAAGTTGTAGTGCTCATTCTGAAGAAGGTACTAAGAAAACCATTATTTGAGCTCAAAATATTACCTCTTTCAATTATGAATCATGATTAGTTGACATTTATAAAAACTATATATAAGTAACTGCATTGGGGGGAAAACTGTGACATTACGGTGACACTGAATGGAGTTATCATTTAAATCTGTAATTCTGCTCAGTTTAACAGTCACATATCGAGTTTCAGTTCATTCGCTATTCTGTCCCCAACTGTGGTTCACCCGTCATGTTCACAACAGGATTTTGGCTACAGCATGAAGCTGTTTTGTGTTCTAAAACATGGCCTGTTCAGCACCAAACACACTAAATCTTGTAAGAGGTAAAGAACATAACTTCTTTCTGTATGGTTAAATATTTGCTTGTTGTAAATAGGGACAAATGTGTAACTACATGCAGTACTGTATGAATAAAGAACTAACTTTAAATGAGGAACTCTTAAGTTTCATCAGATTCTTCCTCTTTTTCTGTGTTAACCCCACACAGATTCAAGACCTGAACCAAGAGGAGCTGCAGTATGGAAGGGAAAGGTACAGTCTATGATTGTATATGACCTAAATTTCTACAAATACCTGTTATACGCTAAGTTAAAAGCAAAGATGCACTCTGGGTAGTGACGTCATACAGTTGCATCGTTGCAAATAGTCAACCAGCACTTAGTTTAGTTGAAGATGAAAACAATCTGTCACACGAGGACGAGAGAGTGACGGAAAACTACTGGTGTCTATGCGGCTAATGCTTGACAATGGCAACAGCGACTGAGAGCGTTTGTTGTAAAGCACCAAAACTTTGAAGCCGTATGGCTTAATCCAGATGTTCTTTGGGCAGCACTTGTTAGCCTCCATGACCGGTGTCCGGTCTTTAAGTGATAAGATTATGAATCCTGCTTCCGGGCCCAGTCTGCATTTAATAAGACTGTTGTGTTTTTAACATGTTTTAATGCTTGGTATCTTGTTCCATTTAATCTCAACAAGCCCCTAAAAACAGTCAGTGATCACTGTCGGCTTCTCTCGGCTTTTATTACTGCTAATCACTTTAAAGCTCAGTTTTTAAACCCTTACGATGTACCTACAGCCCAGCCCATGCCGCAGTGTGACTAACCTTGTATCGTGGATGGATTATCTCGGTGGTTCTCCTGACTAGGGTTGCCAACCGTCCCTTAAAATACGGAATCGTCCCGTATTTCGAAACAAAAGAACACGTCCCGTATTGAGCTAATAAGGGACGCACTTTGTCCCGTAATACAGTGAGAATCAAAAGTAGTCTATAAATGTTAATGGAATTAACGCTTTGTTTGAAAACATAATTCCCAGCCCCTCTCCTGCTTTGTGACCAATGAGCTGACAGCACACTTATGACAATTCGAGTATGACAATTCAGATTACCGCTCATCTCATTGGTCGAGGAAAGGTTGCTTACAGAGAAAATACCGGAAGACAACAGATGACCACAACAAGAAGCATGGCCAACAGGGAAACAAACGCCGACACTGCGGTGCAAGTCTCGGACGACAGTACATCTAAAGCTGGGCAGACACTGTGCGATTTTTTCAGTCACGTTATTCAGCTCCTGCTCAAACTGCACGATTGACTCGCAGGGGTTAGAAGTTGGTAGGTCACGATGCAGGTCTCACACTATACCACCCGATGCTCTGATGCGACCTGAGTGCTCACACTGTGCCTCCATAAAATGAAGTTTATAACAGAAAATCTGTCGCTCGCGCTCTCTCTCTGTCTTTCACTCACACAGACACACCACCACCATCAACTTTGCTAAATTGCTAATGAAAAACATTGATCAGGCAGCTGTGATTGAGCAGCAGTGTAAATCCAACTATTTTCACGGTTGTTGTGGTCGTGATAATTTTGTGATGCCACATCGAAAAGGCTCGGATGAGCTTTCCAAAGTTCTACAAGTTGTGCCTCCATCGCTTGTGTCCAGATCACACGCTGCACAGCCGTGCTGCTCCGTCTTTTTCACCGACGTTTACGTGTTTGCGCGTGAGCAGTGTGAGCGCCTGTGGTGAGACCCTCACGAGCGATTGATGATCGGGAGCTGGTCGTGAGGTGTTAATCACTTCTCTTTACCCCACGTATACTACACGACGCACGATGAAGGCCAAAATCGGTCCGATCACTCAAAAATCGGCTCAAAATGGGCCAAAAACCGCACAGTGTAAGCCCAGCGTTAGAGCAGCAATGTTTGTTCCCCTCAGAGAAAGGGAAGAATGGGAAAAGGAAAACACCTGGCTGGAAAAAGTTAATATGGGCATGTGCAGTGAATATCAGCGCTATGTGGCCAGAAGTGTGATAATATAATTTATTTTGTGTAATAAACAACTGCAAGGATAGATGATTACAACAAATAGATGACTAATACATAAAAGTAATACATAGATGAATAATGATGATGAGTTATGATGCATAATCATGGGAACAAGCGGGTTTACAAACAGGAGCAGCTGATTAGAAAAGCTGAAATAATACCTCAACTGAAGCCAATTGTACTAAATGCACTAAATGTGCACTGTTACAAGAATATTTTTCGTTCTATTGTTTTCTATTATTTTAAGTTAAGCAGGACAGAGTTCTTTTAAAGAAAGATTTACTTATATTCTCAAAAGTTAAGCATGACAGGCTTCTGTTTAAGAAAGAGACCTGTTTTACTGTGTTAATGTTGTCATTTTGAGCTAAAAATAAATGGCTAAATGATCATTTGTTTCACATGTGTTCATATCACAAAGAATAGAATATGCATCTACTTAAATCAACTTCAAGTCAAATGGTTAAAAAAATAATTTCACACACAAAAAAAGAGCTAGAAAATTCACCAAACTGGGAAGGGTGAAGACAACTGGGTCGCCCGGCCCTGGCCACGAGGTGTCCCTTATTTATTTTTCAGGGAGTTGGCAACCCTACTCCTGACTGATGTTTGGTCTGTTTACAGCATCCTGCCATGCGATTACATTTGCCCCTAACCATTGGGAACCCTCATATTAACTTTTATAGAATTGAAAAAAGTCCTCCGTTCATTAGCGTTCGTCCTCCAGCTTTACTGTTTATGTTATGCTAACATGGCTTTGTCGCGCTAGCGGTCACATAGCACATCATTATATACCAGCTAGTCCAACTTCAGTAACCCTACAAACGTCACTGCTGTTTACTTTCCTGTCTTCATTTATGTTGGAAGTGATAGCAGAGCTGTACGTTTGAATTTGTTTCATAAATCCCTTTAGCTGGAAGCTAGCGAGCTAACTCCCTGCTAACTTCTAACTCAGTTAACCCTGTCATGCATGAATTATGACAACCTTAATTTTCTTCTTAAGCATTTTTAGTCATCTTTAGGCATGAAAAGATGAATAAAAATGCTTAATAGACGTTGTCATGGGACATGGCGAGGGATCTACTGTATTCAGTCTTTCAACCACTTATGCAAGTTCACTGGCTTGACAGAAATGGTCAGGCCTTGTGTTTAAAAATAATAACACAACATAAAAATTAAAACGTTCTTCGTTTAAAACAGTACTGAAGTTAACATGTGTAATCAGCATAAGGTAGCAAAACAAAACAATAACAAAAAAGTTGCTTTAAGTATGTTAAATATTTTGGGGGATTCATAGCACATCAGGGTCAAGAATTCACAATATTAAAAAATATGAATAAATATGCTATACTGTAGTAATGCTTTCTGATCTGTCAACAGGCATTTTGATGGCAACCGCAAGTTAATTAGTGGTTAATTAGCAAGTGTTTTCTTCATTTTTACACCTTCTACATTGAATCCAATATTTTGTAAATAATAATAATAATAATAATAAATAAATAATAATAATAAATTAGATAATTTAAGGAAACATATCTGATCAAAACTAACAACATATTCAAAGCATTTTCCTTAAAATGACAGTTCTGTTAGCAAGCAGAAACTGAGACAGGCAGAAGAATAAACAGACACAAAGACAACATATCAAATTCATTGACATAGAAAAGACATTTTGTTGGCAAGCCAGTTAAGATAAGTACCTCCTAAATATTGTACAGGTCTTAAAACAGCTCTGGCCCTTGTGGAGAATGCTTCCAAGTGTTAGAGCCTGTGGTAGAAGATATTTTTTGCCATCTTTTATGCTCCTGAGCTCTTCAGCAGTCACATGGATATGTTGTACTTAGTCAAGATTAAATTTAGTTGAGTGATGATATGAGTTGCTACCTTATAAGGTATTCATTCATCCAACATTCATTCAAGTTGGATGTCCAAAAAACTCCCTGAAAAGCCTTCAGCTAATCCAAAATGCTGCAGCAAGAGTCCTGACAGGGACTAGAAAGAGAGAGCAGATTTCTCATGTTTTGGCTTCCTGTTAAATCCAGAATTCAAAATCCTGCTCCTCACATACAAGGTCTTAAATAATCAGGCCCCATCTTATCTTAATGACCTTGTAGTACCATATCACCCTATTAGAGCACTTCGCTCTCGCTCTGCAGGCTTACTTGTTGTTCCTAGAGTATTTAAAAGTAGAATGGGAGGCAGAGCCTTCAGTTTTCAGGCCCCTCTTCTGTGGAACCAGCTTCCAGTTTGGATTCAGGAGACAGACACTATCTCTACTTTTAAGATTAGGCTTCAAACTTTAGCTTAAAGCTTTTTTTCTAAAGCATATAGTTAGGGCTGGACCAGGTGACTCTGAATCCTCCCTTAGTTATGCTGCAATAGGTGTAGACTGCTGGGGGTTTCCCATGATGCACTGAGTTTTTCCTTTCCAGTCACCTTTCTCACTCACTCTGTGTTCATAGACCTCTCTGCATTGAATCATACTTGTTATTAATCTCTGGCTCTCTTACACAGCATGTCTTTATCCTGTCTTCCTTATCTCACCCCAAACAGTGTTATGAAACAACTCAGGTGGACCCAGATAGCAGACCACACGGGCACATTAGATGACAGTGCAGATGGTTTATTTACAGTGAAGGAGAAACATTAACATAGTTCAGGGATCGTGTGGGAACTGGAGGAGAACTCAAACGGTCTACGGGAAGGAAAAAGAGTGGCAAATGTGGATTACGTGAGGTAGGAGAGTTGGAGAGCTTACTGGTCACAAATCTTGGTAATAAGCTTGACTGAGCAATGTGAGGAACTGGTGACAGCGCAGGCATTCCAGGAAAAGACAAACTCTGAGGAACAAGCTGGTGACTGTCTGCCAGACCTCTTCCTGTCTGAGTTTCTGAGTGTTTTTGGTGAAAGAAACTGTATTCACTGACACCTTGACTTTCTTTGGAATTTCTTTGTGACTTACATTTTTAAGTCTTATGATGGTCTGTCTCTCTTCCATTGTTAATTGCTTTTTTCTCACCATTTTTGTAGCAACACACTACTTTCTGCAATACAATACTGTCCAACTGATGCTCACAACGGCATGGTACCACAGTGTATTCCAACACTGCTTTTATGCAGACAGAGGGGTTGTTTGTAAGTAATCCAGAGAAGTCAGAACATGCTGGCATTTATTTTTATCCTTAAGGCTAATATCTCATAATTAGCATGTTACACTTGGAGCATATT
Source organism: Copadichromis virginalis (assembly GCF_057382275.1). Taxonomy (NCBI): domain Eukaryota; kingdom Metazoa; phylum Chordata; class Actinopteri; order Cichliformes; family Cichlidae; genus Copadichromis; species Copadichromis virginalis. Next base: position 5,376,375 of record NC_140621.1, read on the forward strand.
CGTCTTCTCTCTCTCAAATATTAACCCAACAACAACAACAAAAGTAACCCAACAAAGACCTGTACGAATCGTTGGGATTTATTTTTATCTGTAAGTATAATATCTCATAAATAGCATTGCATATTTGTGTTTTGTCTTTTACTGCACACAGTGTAGAATAGTCTTCACTCACTCTGATATCAACACACTGAGATCCCTACACAAGAATGTGGATGGGAGTGTTAGTACCTACAAGACAACGAGGCCATAAATCAGGTGCTGCTGGTGTGCACTCTCCCTTATTCTGACCAGAGGGCAAAAGATGGTTGCCATAGTAATGGGGCGTTGCTGGCAGAAGGCTTATCTCCAAATAAGGAGATGCTCAGAAAGCTGCAGAGAAAGAAATGTGAGCTGAAGCGCTGGATCTTAGCCAAATAAGGAGATCTGTGGCTTTCCTCCAACTCTTGACCAACTCTTGACCTTAGTATCCTGTTTATCACACGTAACTAAAAGCATTTACTGTCTGCGTGTGGTGCTCTTTTAGATCATCCTGGGATCAAAGAGACTGCCGTTTTTAACTCCAACCTTTGACTGCTTGAATAAAACAAAGATAAAGTCATATGTTAAGTTTGCATTGCCTTCTCTCATAAAAGAACTCAGCAGAATTAGTAGCACCAGCTTTCAATGCTTTCAACCTCCATTGCTGCAGTTTTAAATTTTTAACCCATTTTGTGTTTCCTGAAAAAGGCAATTTTTACATAGGCATCAGTCAACAGATCTTAGCATAATCTGATAAAATTCATATCGATCTCTGCTGCACTTGATGTAACCGACCACCACAGCCACTGTGTACCAGTCAATCACTGTTCTTTACTTTGAATCTATCACAGTACAGCAAACTTGTTTATCCTGCACTAAACTGCAGAATATTTTCATGCAGTGTTTAAATAGCAGTTAATCCACTTGAGTTTGATTTGCAGCACATTTCATAATATAATAAAAAAGATAATGTCACATTTTCCGGCACAATATCTGGTTTAAAAACACTCCTTATCTTTAAATCTAACATCTCTTCTTTCTCTCCTGTCCTCTTTCTTATCTTTCTCCATCTCTGACAGAAGTTAGTTCTTTTTCTTGTCTCTCCCTGTGAAATACAGAAGCTCCAAAAGTTGATTCTGTTCATCTGGACGTAGCGTTTTGTGGGAGAAACGTTTCATCACTCATCCAAGTGACTTCTTCAGTCTCAGCTGACCCAGGGGAATCTACACCGAGCCTGTATGGTTTACCAAAAATACATAAACAGGGTGCACCTCTAAGTCCGATTGTCTGCATGATCAACTCGGTCACCTATAACATCTCCAAGTTTCTGGCTTCGATCCTCAACCCGCTGGTGGGCAGCTCTGAACACCACATCCAGGACACCCTGGATTTTGTTGTAATGTCCTGATGACACCTATTTTGTGATCCAGTGGATTATGGCTATGTTCACACTGCAGACGAAAGCGCATCAAATCCGACACCTTCGCACAAGAGAGAGCACAAGAGGCTAACACTGATGAGGTTGGGTAGTTTTCTGTACCCTGTTCATATTTTTGAGAACTCATACTAGTTTATAAGTTTTTATATGTATCTGTCTGATAGGTGTGGACAGTCCTACATTACCTGGCGGGTGAGTGGCTGTGGGTGGGTGGAGAAGAGATGCAATATGTGGATATCCCACGCTGCCTAATTGAAAGCTTCTGTGGTGTCCTTGAGAAGAACGGTGCTGCATCCTTTGGTATAAGAAATTGCCAGCTCAAAAGGAAGTTCTTATGTTACAAGAAGCCTTAAACACATTACATTCAATGAAGTACTGTAGTGTAACAAATACATGTACTTGATACTTTGTCCACTTTCATACACTGTGCTCAAAACATGAATTACAGTCATGATATTTTAATTATCAAGTCATGATATTTACTCGAAGTAATCATTTTATCATCTTTTAGAATTCACATTCAGTAAATTCTGTGTACATAATAATTCTACCAGTCTCCTTAACGTATGGTCAGCCAGCTTTTTAATAAGAAGCAAAGATGAAATCCTGAGGCCACCCAAGTGGAAGCCCCACACCATCTAGCTACACCTTAAAAAAAACAACAACAACAAAAAGAAAAAACTATGACTATGCCCAAACAACAAACAAAGGCAGCTCTGACCGTGGACATCCAACAGAAACAAGTCCGAATACTGCTGGCAATACAGACCAAGCTCTTGCCACAGTTGTACAAGGACTGAATGGACAAACAACAATGAAAATAATAATAATGACAATGTGCAGTAAAAAACACACACTCATTCTTTTTCTTTATTAAGCAAAGTTACAGTGCTGTGTTATGTTGTGTTGTGTGTAGTGCCGACATGGGTCAGTTTCCATATTCGTTGTGCTATTGTACTAGTTATGACTGTGCAATGACAATAGGGTTATCTCTATCTCTCTACTACGGTGTATGAATAATAAACAAGAAAGAAGATGCTGAGCATGTGGTCCATTATCAAACTGTAAAGAAACATCCACCAAACGTCTTTGTTGAAAGGTAATACCTAAAATATGACTGATTCAAACAGCCGTCATAAATGAATCAGGGATCTGTAGAGTGTGTTAAGTTGTAGTATAACAGCAGACATTGAAATCTACCACATAAAAGCAAGGGTGGGAGGGTGTTTAGATGACCTCTGCAAGTGTGAGGCTGTTCCTCCAGCACAGAGAGCTTCAAAAACCCTCAACAAAAATCAGATTCTCCAGTTACAGACAAACAAAAAACTCCAGCATGGAGAAGGAAACGTGGTCCGGACCTTGCTAGATGCTGCTGGTCTGAATCACACATTAGCAGAGCATTTGTTGTTCCCACTGACCCATGTGGACAGTGACTGTGAAGAGCTGCTCTGGCAAACTGTAAAAAGTAAAGAAAGAAAATGTAAAAAACCAAACAGGATTTCTAAAAAAGACCATCTTAGAATCAGTAATGACAGAATGTACCCTGCCTCTGTCCCAGTGTTAGGTGGGACACACATAACACTGGGAAGATGGCTTATAGTAGGGATTCTGTAGAAAGATTGCTGGCTCTAATATTAATGCCACAAAATCCAAGAACACAATAACAGTTAATACCTCAGATTTCTAGAGCCATTTAAAAAAAGTCAGTCTATGCATCTACTGTCTTCTGCCTATTTAATCCAGGGTCACAGTGGGAGGGTGGGGGGGGCTACAGCCTGTCCCAGTCGTCATAGGTACAGTCAGTCTGGACAGGTCACGTCTTTCGCAGGGCTAACAGAGAGACAGACATTAGTTAGAGTTGCAAATCTGTTTAAAATTACAGCAAGTTTTCAACAACTGTATGGCTGACCACGTGTTTCTGTGTGTATAGTCCACTTCTCAGGAAGCTGCACTTAATTTTTGTATTCCCTTTCAGACTGACCTCACAAAAGGCTGATGTGGCTGGTCCAGTGGTCCAAATTAAGTATAGTACCTTTGATCAGCCATTATTCCAGTACAACCCCTGCACCGCCTTCATTTTAGCAGTCCTGGAGTGTGTACTCTTACGTATTTTTCCTACACCTGAATAAAAAATATGTTTACAAATAACAGATTCAGCTAATTGTAAAAATAGTGCTGTTGACACAGGGACACAACAAAGAGAGGAGGGCAAAGTCTAATTTAAGCATACACAGGTTTTGTTGTTCTGCTCTAAGGACAGAAAATGTTTAGTGTTAACCTAATTCACTGATCATTTACATTATTCCCAAGAGTCTGTCAGCCTTTGCATGATGTACGAGCTGTAAGCAGACTCTCAGGTGTGGGAGGTGTGCCAGTAGGAAAGCAGGTCTAATAAACCTGCATCCTGAGGTTTCTCATGCAGGATTAAAGGAGCCAGACTTTGTTTAGACATCTAGAATTTTATTTTACACTGACCCTGGGTCAGTGTGTGTATGATACAGTTTAAATGAAGCACTGGAGCTAGAAGAACTATAGCCAATCAGCAAATTTATTGGGAATATGTGGTTGGCAATAATTATTTTAGTTAACTAGTAACTTAATTACCAATTAGCAGTGACACAAGCTAAAAATTTACTTCCCTAACATAATTTAAATAATAACTGTCCATCCATCCATCCAGCCTAAGCAGAGAAGCCCAGACCTCCCTCTCCCCAGCCACCTCCTCCAGCTTGTCTGGGGGAACACAAAGGCGTTCCCAGCCCAGCTGAGAGATATAATGTCTCCAGCATGTCTTGGGTTGACCCCAGGGGTGGGCCATGCCCGGAACACCTCACCCAGGAGGCGCCAAGGAGGCAACCTGATTACCGCTAATAAAGTATATTTAATGGACTGGTAACGTACAATATCTCTTTCTTATTGTTAAACCATTGACCACAACGCAAGCATGTGAGGTCTGTAGTTCTTTAGGTGCTGTTCTGGGTTCTTTTATGACCTCATGGATGAGTCATCAAAGCACTCTAGGATTCATTTAAATACTAATTTGAATAACAATTTAAATAGCAAAAATATAATTAAAAAAAAATGGTCAGGTTCATCGACGTTACAAGTTTCCTCCCTCCCACCATGGTTAGCTGGAGTTCCATAGCTTTAAAAATGGGTTTTAATCATTTCCAGCATGATGATGCCAAATACTTTGTTTCCCAGATGTTTTGTTTTTGCGTGACATGAGGTGTTACTTTAAAACTGAAGTGGCCTTTTCCATAAAACTCGGGTAATCATAGTTAATCCATGATTTGGGGTTGAGGTTGCATTTTCACAGCTTTTTTTACACATTCAAAACTACCTGGAATACATGGAAATCACATGATGCTTGTAAAGAAAGCAGCAAAGCGAGTTATTAATTAATGAGACAACTAAAGGTTGTAAGCTTTGAGTTAAATAGCAAAACAAACAAACAAAAATAATAAAAACATCCCACATGATGATTTCTTCTTTGATTGAGAGCCAAAACAGAAGCAGAAAGATCGCTAAACTACAGCTGAATGTTGCTGCTTTGCATCTGAAATGACAGAGATTTAAATTAATTTGTGGATGGAAAGCCAGAGCAATTCAAATGCTTCTAACATAGGTGGAGTCACCTTTTGCATAAATTTAGTAGAAGAAGAAGAATTTTGCGTATAACAATGGCGGACGTAGTGGGAGTGAAAGCGGGAGAGGAATACACTTTCAAATGTACATATATGAAAATCTGGTGGTACAAAATCTCCAAAAGTTGATTCTGTTCATCTGGACGTAGCGTTTTGTGGGAGAAACGTTTCGTCACTCGTCCAGGTGACTTCTTCAGTCTCAGCTGACTGCAGGTTTCCAGTCTTATAAACAGGACATTTGCATAATGACTGAAACCAGCCCACTGAAGGAACAATGGGCTGGGAGGTCAGATCCTTAATTTTAATTATGCAAATTCTCATGACCCTTGATCAGCAACCACTGATCAATGGCCATGAGTAGCATTCACAGAAAGTTCGGGAATGGCTGCAATCACAGCATTTTGTACTGGTGGTAAAAAAGTTAAATTTTTGTAGTGGTTGTGGTTTTAGACTTTGTGCATTTGCTTATGGTTATTTTTAATAAAAATAATCTTTGTAAAAATTGCCAGTAAAATAGCTTGTATGGTGGGTCCTGCAGTTTTTCATGTAGTGGAAATTTCATCTGAATTTCAGGCGTGTGACCACGCCTCCTTCACGCCCCTCCGGCCTCAGGCTATAAAAGCCCCCCTTCTCAAATACCTGCTGTTCTCATTTTCATCCCCCCATTTTTCCCTCTCTTCTCCTCTTTTCCTTTCCTTCATTCATTTCTCATTAGTGTGGAGATCAGGGAAATTATTTTGCTGCTATTGTTAATAATCATCATCATTATTGTTGTATTAATAATATAATCTACAGCATTGATATTGCATTCAGATGTTTAAACAGTGTGTGTCTTTCAGAAAGACTAAGTTGCAGGCTGACAGGAAATTGCAGGTTTGCAGAGCGTGCCTTTTGCAGAAGTGAAATCGAAAGCAGAGTCTAAGTGCAGGTTATTCTGAGGATTACATGTAAGGATGAGCCTCTGTTCTGGTGAAAGGTCAGAAGTGCAACGGGTGAGATGAGAGAGCATTTAAGGACGAGACACACATACAGTTAGTGGGTTCATTTATAGGTGAGAGGTTAATCATGTTTGCTTGTAACTGTGGGTTTTCGAGAAGCAGCAGTCAAAAGGTTGACAGGAAACATCTGCCATGAAGATAGAGACAATGTTCCTTTTTAAACTGTGTTAAAAGTCATTGTGGTTTTGATGTGACCTATGTATGAAGTGTATCTGATGACGCATGAGGGGGCGTCATTAAATTCAAACCCTGATGGTATAAAATATCTGCCTATGCTTTGATTAGTCGGAGATCAGCGCTGTCTGCGAACGGAGCTGGTCCCCCCACGCGTGTATTTCATTAAAATCAATTGTTTGACCAAGCTCTTGTTGGACCATGGTTGTTTGTACTCTCCTTCCTCAATATTTGAACCTTAACATTAGTACATGGGGATCTGCCGTCGGCAGTCCCAAACTGCAGCATCAGTTCACACTTCCTCATCCCTCATCGCCCAACGTTACTGAGGATGTGGTCCCAGCTAGTGAATTGCCGCTTAACACAACTAATTTCGATTTTTTTCAAGTTAACCTTTGTGATATGTTTTAGGGAACAAAGACAAAATGGCTCAATTTATTAAAATGAAAGGAGAAATTGATCACCTCCTCTCTGGGGTGAAGAATTCGGCCACTGTGGCATGGACGTACAAGAATAAATCAATAAATCAAAGCACACATCATATTCATCATATAAGCAGGGGTGCACATAAGTGGTCCGCAGGTGTATATTCGCTGTCAAAATAAAAGACGCGCACCATATAAGAAGTTGCAACGCGTGTTTGTGTACATATAAAAGGCTGTTTTTGTCCGCTAGAGTGGGATTTTCACGGCACATTCTGCACCACATCTCTGTGCGTTCATCATTTGTTTGAAGCCAGCTCACCTGCTGCAACCACTTTTCTGAGACTACGTGCTTCTTTTGCGGTTCGGACTCCTTCTGACATTTCTTTGGAGGTGGAGGAACACCAAAGTAATTGCTTAAAGGAGCTTACTTCTTTGACGTCTTTAAGAGGTCTAAACAACTGTCCTCCTCCGGAAAGTCTTATGTACGCAAACGTGCGTTGCAACTTCTTATATGGTGCGGGTCTTTTATTTTGACAGCGAATGCGCACCTGCGGACCACTTATGTGCACCCCTGCTTATAAGTACGGTTTTATTAACCCTTATGCTGTACAGAACCTGTGATGTCCAGACGGTATTCCTCTTGTGTCCTGCTGTGAAAACCTTTGGATTTAGGGATTAACGTAGTTGCCATGGTTTTCTCTCTTCTCCTTTTTTTTGTGTGTGATCAGGACAATTCTGGAGAAGGTGACCCTGCAGGGGAAATTCACCTCCTTGCAGGTCGGGAAAAAAATGGGGTAATTTAAAGAAAAAATACAAAGTATGTTGCTATCAAGAAGATAATTTGTAAGAACACACGTTAATAAATGTGCATTTACTAAGAGTTGTTGTGTTGTTATCATTTGTCAACTGTCATTTCTGATTTCCTCTGCCTTTAGGATTGCAAGTATCCAGGGTCAGGAGAGGGAGTCAGCCACAGAGGCCTCCCATTAGGCCCCCTGTCCAAATTTCCTCTATCCCTGAGGACACTCCAGGACCAAGCACAGCAGTGTGTGAACAAAATAAGAGGGAAGAGGACACTGATGAGGAAGGGCGGGAGCCACCCACAACATGGAGAAGAGGAGAAAGTGTCATAGCTGCCAAGGCGAGCCGTGTGGAGTTGGAAGAAGGACCCAAGATGCAGGCAGTGGATGAAATGCTGGTGAGGTTTATTAACAAAGGTGTAGTGGCAAACAAGCAGTGGGGCATGACAAATAACTGAAGACACCTAAACTGGGAGAACTAAAAATAACAGACCTGGGAGCATACGACAAAGGGGATGAGAAGCAGAGAGACGCAGACGAGGAACAGGACACCGTGGAACGCAGGGGAACGCAGGGGAACGCAGGGGAACGCAGACTGACACGAAGTAACACAGACAAACCAGCAACAGGCAGGAGAACACACAGGGCTTAAATACACACACCAGTAATCAGGGGAATGGACCACAGGAGGGAGACACAGCTGGGAGCAATTAGGCTAACGAGACAGGGGAGAGGTAAAACTGAACACACTGACATAAGACATGAACTTTCAGAATAAAACAGGAAACTAACAGACACAGAAAACCAGACAGGACACTGAACTTGACAGGCAGACTCATGAGCAGGCACAATAACACCATGGACAGACAGAGGGAACACAGAGAGTGGGAGCAGGCAGGCAAAGAACAGAAACCTAACAAATGGCAAAGTCACAACAGAATACACACTCGGAATGAACAAAAGCATAAGGAAACACAAAACACTGAGTCCTCAGACTCAGGACCATGACAGAAAGGATGAGGACGATAAGCTGCTTGACCTCATCAGAGAGATTATGATGCATCAAACAGAGGCTGAGGAGAGGAGAGAGGAGGGAAAAGATGGACAGACTTTTTCCATTCTTGAATGATTAGTCCCAAAATGAGACTGTATTGGAATGTTTTTATTACACTGTTATATTTGTTTTGTAAGTTTAAAAGTTTTATGTTATCAATAAATTGATTAAAACAAACATTAAACTCATTTTATTATAGGTATTTTCAACATGCATAAACAGAAACATAAACACTAACTTTAATTTTAAATGGATATTTATTCAATGACAAAGTAAATAACAATAAAACAAGAATATTTGCAATACACCAACAATATTTGAAGACAGGGGGGAAAATATTTACTGCTATTTACAATTGTTCACACAGTTTAACCTGAGCTACCTGCTCCTTTACCGTTTCTTTAGCTACTTTAATAGATTCAAGGAAGTCTCTGGCAGTGTTGCTGGATCTGCCAAAGCAAGATCAGACATGGATGGGGTGCTGCAACTGAGACCTGCGGTTTGTCTTTTCTGGTCAGTAGAGAATCACACAGCTTGGATGTTTCTTCCCACTGTCCACTGCATCATCCATCCACAGGGTTTGCAGGGCTGGCTCAAGAGATGGCTGCCATACCACTAAGATATTTTCAGAAATATGAAAGCAGGACATGGGAGATGCTATATTGCTACTAGTATAATACTAGTAACTCTTTAGCAGACAACAGTTTGACAAAGTGCTATATTAAAAAAAACACACGACTCCTAGATAAATTTTCACTTGCCTGTTAACAGTAGTCATGGTCTGGTGGTGGTACCTCCTCCTGGGCAGACACCTCTGCCCTGGAGTGGCGCCAAATAGTGGCGCCAAAGAGCACCACTAACTGCCTCTGAACCAGCCTCCCCCTCCTCAGCCTCTGCTCCATCTTCCTCAGGCTCATCCTCTCGGGCTGCAATGTCACCAGCACCGAGGCAGATGTTGTGGAGGACGGCACATGCTGTTACAACCTGTAGCGGTTAGAACAAAAAACTCAACTATAACTCAAATGTATAGCTTCATCTTGCACCAGTTTATTCAGTCAGTTTCAATCAACTGATACATTAAGGGTTTGTTCTGTTCAGCTGTCTGCATTTGGGTCCAAACTCTCTGCAGTCCACACATCTGCCAACACAGACATAACAATAATGTACATTAAGACTTTTTCTTCCACTGCTAACAAAACTGCTTGAGGTTGCATATCAAGCAGTTGAAGATGCACATCTTTACCAAATATAGTCTTTTTTCTGTCAGTGAGGGATGTTTGCATTTAAATAGAAGAGCATAGTGAAACTTATCATTCAAAACTTATTTGGATGCAGAAAGAAAGTGGTACTAAGTAGACCACAGGGTGGAGTTTTAAGTCATCAGCTAATACTTCTAAACTTTGTTATACAGTAGCCTCCATAAATTGAATGGTTCCAATGCAGAGAGACAAATAAAGTCCTAATTGTGCTAAATAATAGACCAGTACGATACCAGATTTTCATGCATTATTACTGGTTGAGGTTTTTCCATAAAATATCTTTCAAAAGATATTAATATTACAAACATGTTCATGTTCAGCAATTCTAATAAGAGGTAGTTAGGTTAACAGCTACCGGTGCCAGGTGTATGTGATGACATACCTGTCAAAGCAGACATGTCCCTAAATTTAAGTCCAGTTTGGTGGACTATCAAAAAATGTGTTTCTGTGCACAAGGAGGAAATCATATCAGACTACGTACATAGTTTTTAATGTTAATAAGCTGTCTTAAAGAGTGTTTGGGGATTAATTTGCATTTTGATCTGGTTTCAAGTGGCCACTGTAGGTACTGCAGTTTCTGGCACTCTCACATTAGTGTATTTTAGTGGTGATTGAGCAAATCGCACTGCATTCCAAGGTTAGAAAATCTGTCATTCAGGCAGCACATTATCATCTTGCAGGACCCATATGTGTGAGAAAAACTTTCCTTCATGTGCTCCATCTCTTTTCCTGGACATGTTTAAAATGTGATGTCTCTAAATCAGTAAAGACTGCCCATGTTTGTTACATTCAATGCAAATCTAAATGTTTGATTATCACAGTGCAACAGTGTTAGGAAGCGAAGTTCAGCTTCAAGTTAAGATCCAAAACCATTCTGAACGTCACCTGCTTTAGTAACGACTAACGTAACAACAGGAGAGGCAACAACAAGAAAAATCCCAAATACAATATTGACTAAGTAATTAGTAATTAGTAATTAATTACGTTTTAAAAGTAACTTACCCAACACTGAAGATGACATGCTCAATCCGTTTGTTCAGATATTCACCAATGAAAGAAACGTCAGCTCCATCTGGACTCTGCGTTGACAGTGGGGTAAGACCCATTGGGATCAGAGGTTAAAACTTATAGCTGAGCCAGATTTCAGATGAGAGAGAGAGATGTGGCATATAGGCAGACCGATATGCATATCTGATTTGATTTCTCCTTTCTGAAGTGCCAGCTTGTGGACTCTGAGATTGATTTTGTCTCTGCACACTTATACTTTTATATGTTGATCTGGTATGATGAAAAGTTACTCGAATGTGTGTGTGTGCATGTTTATGTGTGTTTGTGCATGTACTTGTTGTTACTTGTTATTGTATAGTAAATAAAGAGGAATTTTGATCAACCAGTGTTTGATCTGTAAACCAGAGGGACCTCATGTAAACAGTTAAATTACATATAGTAAGTGTAATTATTTTACTATTTTTTTGTGTGAGCCTAACACATGTAGTGTAATGTGCATAAAATCCAATAATATACATATATATAATCTAATCAGTAGTTTAAAGACAATTACAAAAAGTAAAATGAAGGTTGATATGATTTTTTTATGCATCTGTGCTGCAACTGTAATCTTCCAACATGATCACCAGGGGGTGGTATGAGGTTGCAAAAAATGGTGGATCAATAAGAAACCATTTTTGAGATTTTTTTTTTTTACACATTTTTTAATGTTTATTCTTTACTTGCTTATAGACTCAGAATGCATGTCAAAAACCCACCAAAATAATTTAAACTGCCCCACTGACATTTTAAAACATGTACAAAAGCAGACATCTTACAGCTTTAACTCCTGGTACAAACCATGAACCAGGAGTTCATGCCTTCTTGTGAAAAATGGAGGAGCCCAGTATCTCATTTGTGTACATAGACAGCATGCTAACGCAAAGCTAACCAGGAACCCTGAATAATCTCATATTGACTTTTTAAAAAACTATGTGTAGTGTGCCGTTTTCGCGTAGATTTCATGTCTAAATACATAGGAAAATTGTATCTTCAAATATATTTTTTCCTCCCTCAGCTAATGAAAGGAAAAACTTGTGCTGTGATGTGCGATTTTGATTTTGGTATTGATCTGATATCAAGTAAATACAGGTCCAGTATTGCGAATAGCAATATCGATAACCTTTTAACCCAAAAAGGAAGATTATGTAGGCAGTGTGTCATGACTTATCAGAGGACTTATCATTAATTTGCACATTCCAAACACATTTTAATGATCACTAAATCAGTGTGATTTTTACTTTCTACAATAATTAGTTAACACAACATACTTTTCATGCTTTTCATGTTTTCATTCGTTTTTTGGAGACTGGGAGTGTAAATGTGCCTCTCTCTACAGCACTTTGGCAGAATTTATGCTGTTTAAATCACACCAGACATGCTAGCAGGCAGGGCATACATGGAACGCCATAACCAAGTGGCCGGCATTGTATAGAGAAACATCTGTGCCAAGTGTGGCCTGGAAGTCCCGAAATCAAAATGGGGCACACCCTCTGGCATGGTCGAGAATGACCAGAAGAGCACAGTCCTAGGAACAGCAAAGATACTGCGCAATAAATATGTGTGTGTGTGTGTTTTAATCGAATACATTCATAAATGCCAAGAAGACACAAGCAAAGGGAGACCACACCAGACCCCAGCTTGAAGGATAGACTGCCCGCAGGGGCGAGAGGGGATTTTTATTTATATATATACTCCACCTAGGCTGCACTGTCGAGTGCAGATCCACTGAGCGCAGCGCAAGCTAGCAAGACAGAAGCTAAGCTCGTTGCAACATGGCAATTGCCTCAACGCTGCCCGAAATTGAACCTCCCCCACCCTCATTCAGATCTGGCGTTTGGAACTATCTTGGTTTTCATGTGAAGCATGACCCTGATGGTAAGCGCATCATGGACAAAAGTAAAACAGTATGTCGGATGTGCCACGCAATGCTCAATTGGTGGGAACTAGTGCGTTAGCGCAGTTAGCTTGTTAACGTGTTGACGCCGTCCAGCCCCACACACGGGGCGATCCGCGGTTACTCGCTACGTTATGGCGTCAGTGTCATTTTAACAAGGTTTACGCTGACAGCACTAGTGGGAACACAACGAATATGACTGCACATTTACGCCGACATCATCCTAGTGCAAAGACAAGTGGAAGCAGACAAAAACAACAAGCACGCATGCTACAAACTTTACCCGAGTCATTTAGACAGCCGTTAGCACAGGATTCTCCTTATGGGGACCTGATATGTTTAATATGCTGCTGAGAATATAGCCCAGAAGAAGCGTATAGTATAGCTTTTATTTTGGAAAGAGCCATTTCTCTGTAATAAACTCTCTTTTCCAAAGATGAGTGATTCCTCGATCAGATACATTTATTTATTTTTATTATTTTATATATATATATATATATATATATATATATATATATATATATATATATATATATATATATATATATCATTAAGTTACTCGTATCCCTTCATTTTCTTTCTTTTTGTAGCTGTTCTCTATATCTTTGTTAACACTCTGTATCCCTTTGTTGTCATTTTTGTAGTTTCATCACTTTCTTTTTTTGCTTGGTTTTCAGTCTGTTGATTTCCAATAAGAAATGTAAACAGGTCTGTATACTGTTGCCCCTTGATTGTTACTGGGGGAGCCAGAAAGAGGCAATGAGTGGTGCTGTTCCTGGTTGGATCGTAAAATCTGGCAGTTGTGAGTATTATGTTTGTTTCTTTTTTGATTTGGATGCTGACTAAAGCCAGAGTTAAGAGTTAAAACTCCGCCATGTCTTAAAAACCATGTAGCTTAAAAACCATGTAGCTTAAAGTAGAATTCACTGTGTGTCTCATTACTGCAATGTAGAATTATATGAGGCGGGCTTGAAGTTTGATTGGCTTAGATGACTGAGGTCAACAAAGCATTTGATTAAAACTGTGTCAAAGTTCTGCCAAGTGAGTGGATTGGTCAGAGTCTGGCCCACGCCATGTTGGGAGCCCAGAGAATCCACAGCCCTCCTTTTCTGTGGTGGTGACGCTGCAACTTAGCCAACTCCACTGCTTTCTGCTTCACAACTGAAAAAAAAGGTACACGTGTTTGACTGTGGGTGTACATAGTTGTCCACCAGATGGCACTTTGTACTGAAATCCTTTTAAGTTGGAAGACCCAGCCTCAACGCTACACCCTTCACAGTCTCAACAACTGCACAACAATAAAACACACCCACAACACAAGATATATACTTAAGCAGTCCAAGTAGTTTATTAAAGTTTATTGATAGAAAGTAATTCACAATGTGAAGGAATGATAAAAGAAATGCCAGCATTATAAAGCAGGCAAAAGGTTCTGAAGCAGCACACTTGATCCTCTAATATTAAGGGAAGTCAATATATTAAACATCACACAGAAATAAAGCAGATAACCTTTCAACTAAAAATACTTTAAAATTAATTTTGTTACTATTGATTATTAAAATAAAATTATGCAGTTAGTATACAGCTTTTTTTTAACACAATCTTGTCATTTCAGTAAGTAATTGGACAAATTAAATAACTGAAATTAAAATGTTCATTTCTAATTTTTGATTGAAAACTCTTTGCTGGGACTGACAGCAAGAAGTCTTGAACTCATGGACGCCACCATATGCTGGTGTCCGAAGTTTAGTCTTCAACAAGTGAAATGCAAGCTCTATTGTTTAAGATCAGTTGAGTGACTTGTTCATTCAAGAACATCCCACTTCTTTGCTTTAATAAACTCCTGGGTTGCTTTGGCTTTATGTTTTGAATCATCGTCCATCTGTTTTATGAAAACAGATGGACTGCATTTAGCTACATTTGAGCGGACAGTGTGTGTTTGAACACCTCAGAATTCCTTCAGCTGCTTCTCTCCTGTGTCACATCATCAGTGTCCCAGTGCCACTGGCAGCCATCACACTGCCTCCACCGTGTCTTATAGATGATGTGGTATGCTTTGGATCATGATCTGTTCCACGCCTTCCCCATACTTTTTTCTTGCCATCATTCTGATAGAGGTTGATTTTGGTTTCATCTGTCCAAAGAATGTTTTTCCAGAACTGCTGACATTTTTAGATGTAATAATGAAAACTAAAAATTTACTGGACTAATGAAGATTAGAGTGAAAACTGGCAAATACACTACGAAAACGATTTGTAACTTAACAGAACTGCAAATGCAAAGAATTTAAAACTAAACACAAATTAATCCTAATCTGAAAATAAATAAACAGAAAATATGTTATTTCTGGCCTTCACATTGATATCACATAACACTAACCCTAAGCAACACTAATCTGATGTCAAAACATTTTAAAAATAGAAAATCCAGAAAAAGTTGTAAACCATATCTACATATATCCACAGTAGCTTACATGTTCAAGCTTGCCTTTATTGTAAGGGCAGAGGTTGAAGCTGTGCAACTTAATGTGTGTGTGTGTGTGTGTGTGTGTGTGTGTGTGTGTGTGTGTGTGTGTGTGTGTGTGTGTGTGTGTGTGTGTGTGTGTGCACGCGCGCAAGCAACAATGTGTAATACTTGGGTTGCCACAAACTAATTTGCCAAATAAGCATGCTTGAAATCAGTTCAAGTGTTTCAAGGAGTCGAGGTGTTTCTTGGTTAATTTTAACTTACTGTTTAAAAGAATTTAATTAATTCAAATTAAATCAGAATGTGTGTTGGAAAGAGAAGAGAGGGTAAACCAAAAAAAAGTGTTGCAGGAAGAAGCTTTGAGAAACAGAGAAGGGAGAGCGAGAGTGGAAAACTATTAAAAGAAGTAGAGGACAGGAACCTTTGGTATGCCAGAGACAGGCACAGACAGGCTGAATGAGAGACACAGAGAGACAAGAAGGAAACATGAGAGAGAATGAAGTGATGAGGATTTGAAAGAAAACTGTGGCAGCAGCCTGAATAGAGGCTTGAGATATATTTAAATGAGAGCTAATATGTTAATATGAAGCTTGATGTGCTGTGCTGATTGTTTTTCCCTTTAGCCATTTTTTTTTTGTTTCCTGATTGCTTTAAAATGTGTTTTAATGCTTAGTTAGCTTTATTGGCTAAAAAAATCTCATGCTTAAATGTGTTATGTTAATTAGCTTAACTTAACAACTCTTCTCTAATGTTACGTCCCAGTCTAGGGGAACAGGAGTGCAACATAAGGGTTACAAAAAAAGGTGTCCCCGCCCTGGTCCCCAAAGCCCTACCCAACAGCCAAAACCTGAAAGCATTAAATCTGGGGTAAACAAAGGCCAAAAATAATAAACAAAACAAGCTATTCCAAAGGAAAGGTG
Organism: Copadichromis virginalis; assembly: GCF_057382275.1. Lineage (NCBI taxonomy): Eukaryota > Metazoa > Chordata > Actinopteri > Cichliformes > Cichlidae > Copadichromis > Copadichromis virginalis. The sequence goes on from NC_140621.1 coordinate 5,392,518, forward strand.
GTACCTAAACCCTATGTTCAACAAAAAACAAACAAAAGACAAGCATTACCCCAAACTTTAATAAACAAGTGAAAAAGTACAGAAACATCAAAATAGGCAGTTCACCTCTTCTGCTTCAGTGCTTATGTTACACTGCTGAAATGATGGGCCAATTCATCTTGGGTGCAACATTTATTTTTCACAACTGTAAAAACAGAAAAATGTCAAATTAATCAGTTCTCTTCGACGCGCGGGCCATACGCTGCCTCTTCACTACTGACACTACTTCTTCTAGTGTAGCTAACATTACTTTTTCCAAACGTATACAGTTTCATACTCACATGCACCAATTTTATAAACTGCTTAACCCTTTAAGACCTACCATAGAACCAAGTCTGCCAGAGCTTATATTATATTTTTACATGTTGTAGAGCCATTTTTGGAAGCATTTCGAGTTGATATACATCAATACAACCATTATAGCCCAAATATTAATGATATGTATGGATTAAGTACATAGTAATTACATAAATTGCATAAAAGTGCAATAAACTACAAAAAAATTTTTAAATCGTTTTTGTTTTTTAAACATATATTTCTAGTTAGAGAAATTTAAGAGGCTTATCCCTCAAAACTATAAATACAAAAAAGTTGCACAAAATAGTTTCCCACCAGAGGAAATTTATTTTAAGTGTTTTCATAGTTTTATTTTTGAAATACACCAATTTTTATATACTGCAGGAAAAACGAAAATAAATATTATACTGCAAATTTGGAAAAAAACAGCATGTGCTTCAAAATAAACTATTTCCAGCAGTGCAATATGAGTCCTAAGCATCCCAGAAACGACACAGAAAGTCATAAAGTCAAACATAACTTTTAAAAACATCAGTATAGGCTCATAAGGTCCTGATGGTAAAAAACTACATTTCCGCAAAACGACATCACGGACATGCGATAGTTCGCGCTGTTCCTGCAAGCGCTTTTTATGCAGTGTTTGCAAAGCTATATGTGGAAGGAAACCATGACCTAGGACAAGCTGAGGGCATAAGATGTAAGTGCAACTCCTTCGGTTTCATATGCAAAAAAAAATTATTGCGCTAGCTTACGTGGTTGCAGTGCTACCGGGATTTAAAAATAGTTACGCCAAACGGAACGCAGCCACTCCGACCGGCTTTAAAGGGTTAAATCACAAAAATACATTTTACTGTATGCACAAACACCATAATGAACTGTGATTACCGTTTTCTCTTGTTTTTACTACTGTTTTAATCTATTTATGAATCTGTCTTATTAACTTTATTTATTCAACTCGATCCCTTTCAAATAAATGTTTTTCTTAACATATTTCTACAGCATTCGCTCTCAAGGAACTAAACATACAGCAATTCACATTTTTTCTCATTGTGCAAAACATATTAAGTGTGGCTTTAACCCAAAAAATATACCTGTGTGGAGCTCACAGACTTTCGGTACCGTCTGACAACTGCATCGGCACAGGCTAACAACTGGACCAACTTGGAAATGAGCTGTCTAGCTTAACATTCGCTACAAACAAGACATTTGTCATCAATCGCCACTGCTGTCTGTCACTTTTATAATATCTGGTTTATATTATCAACCCACCAGCTTACCTGTAAACATAGAAAAATGTCAGATTAATCAGGTCTTTTGGCACACGGGCTGTCTCTTTACTACCGTCACTACTTCTTCTAGTGTAGCGTCAGCTGCCGATGCGCACGAGACTGAGCGCCCTCTGCTTGCAGAACTTACATAACAGTAAAACTGACATTACAGTGGCCTTACCAAAAGAAAGTGTCTTTGAGCATAAAATAAAATGGGGGGCTACTATTTTCATCTCTCTATCTTTAACATAGTGACATTCTGCATACCTTGGTTTTCACAAGTGGTTTATTTGAGTTGCTGTTGCCTTTGTATCAGCAATTGTTCTCTGACCTCTCGCACCACCAAGGTGCTCACTGGATTTATTTAAAAAACCATTCACAACTCTTGAAATAGGTGTCCAGGAAATTATGAGTAGATCGACAGTTTCTAAAATACCCAACAACCATGATTTGTAAAAATGCATTTAAATGTACCTTTCTTCATTATTCTGATGCTCCATTTGAACTTCAGCAGGTCATCTTGACAACATCTTCATGCCTGAAGATGGCAGGCATGAAGGCATGCTGCCATTTAGCAGCTAAACAGTTGTACCTAAGAAAGTGGCTGCTCAGTGTGTGTGCGGGTTTTTTTTTTAAGAAAGAAGAGCGCTCAGAACGCTCAGTTGTTTTTTCTTTTAACTGTTGTGTATTCAAGGCTACAAGATTGTGTATTAGCGAATTAATGCATTAGTGTGCATTCATGCTAATAAAGAGATATGTGTGACAGTGCCTATTTGTCAGTTTAATTGGGTTCATTTACCATCCATTTTTCTGCTCTTGCAATATTTGCGTGTACGTTGACAGCTAGAACTGTGTAGTACATGAAAGTAAAAGACATGATCAGAGAGTGTTTCATTCTGCCTTCTCCTGTTTTTCCATCTGGAAGCAGAACACCGCCTTCTTTTTCTTTAACCCTGCCCTCTGCCTGATCAGCAACACCCCCTTGGTTGCTCTATCCTCGGCCACCCGTCTCTCACTCGCTTCTTCTTCCCCCAGCACCTTAAAACTGTAGCATGTGTCCACATTTGACACCTGATTTTAACTGGGTAAACTAGTGAGCTGGATCTTACTATTTCCACAACAATAAAACGAGTCCATCAGTCAGACTAGTCCCAAATAAGTAGTACCAAGTAAGCAGAATATAGAAGTTGTGGGGATCCAGGGTCTGGGTGTGTGAACGGGAGTTCTGGTTTTGAGAATGCAGTTATATAGTGCAACCACCAGGGGACACTAGGACAGTTCAATCTGTCCAGAGATGGTGACATCCTAAATAAATCAACAACAAATAGATTCAGCCATTACCATAGCTTTGTAACCATAGTGTTACAGTATGAACATGCAGATAACTGTATTACATCTGTGTTATTCTACTTTATTGTAGAAAGAATGGGTGGTCTGCATCAACGAGGAAGCCATTTAAAAAAGAAATGTATTATTTCTGTGAATTTCATTCTACGTTAAATATTTCCATTACAACCAAAAAGGCAGGATTTGTCTAATCTTGTCTAACCTTGCTTTTGTGCATTACTAGTGGTTTGCACTTGTTTGTAAACCATCTGTGTCTCTAGATTGTAGACACTGACAATGATATGCCTACCCTTCTTAAAGTGTTCTTGTCTTGAGTTAGATTTTTTTCAACCAAAGAAAGAATTATTTTATCATCCACTGTCATTTTCTGCTTTCATATTCCAGGCATGTTGGTGTTGCTAAGCTGTCCAATCGCATTTGGCTATTTGGCTATGTTCTCTGAAGGTTTTATTTTGTTTTTTGTTTTCTTTATTTAGTATCCAGTGAAGAGTTGTTAAACGCAAGATCAATACCTGGAAAAAAGAACTCCTGATTTTTTATCTAATTATTTGTCATGAAATGTAAAAGTTTTAACTTTTGTTAAAAACTGTCATTGCTTAAAATCTTATGGACCTAACTGTCACATACATTGGAAAACAATTCTATGTAGGAATTCTTTCTGGAGTTCAGTATCTAATGCTTGGATTAGTTATCTTTCGGACAGTGCCACGAGGATAGAGGGTTCCCCATTTTTGTTTTTATGCTAAGCTAACTAGACGTGGCTTCACATTTGCTGCAAAAAGACTTAAGAGTGGGCACGTTCTTAAAACACACATCTTTAAAAACATAAAGGCTATCGTCTAATCTTTTCTTATCTCCTATTATCTCCATTGTAACAAAGCAATGCATTTAACAACATAAATTTCTACTAAGAAGGGATAACCAGAAAAATAATTTCCTTCCTGGCCTTGCAGGTGAAACTGAAAAGCTATGAAGAAGCATTCAGATCTTATAGTAAAACCACTGATTTACAACTAAGAATCTTTTTAATCATCTATGCTATTTTCAAACCACCATGCTGCCACAATAGTACATAGACTGGTTCTCATATAGCATTTTTGTACTCTATGCTTGTTCTCTGTAAGTGCTTTGTATCTAACATTCACACACAGATGGATGCATCGGAGTGCAACTTGGGGTAAATATCTTGCAGCTCAACAAGCATGCAGACTGGAGCAGCCAGGGATTGAACCAGCAAACTTCTGATTAGTACAGGGAGTGCAGAATTATTAGGAAAGTTGTATTTTTGAGGAATAATTTTATTATTGAACAACAACCATGTTCTCAATGAACCCAAAAAACTCATTAATATCAAAGCTGAATGTTTTTGGAAGTAGTTTTTAGTTTGTTTTTAGTTTTAGCTATTTTAGGGGGATATCTGTGTGTGCAGGTGACTATTACTGTGCAGAATTATTAGGCAACTTAACAAAAAACAAATATATACCCATTTCAATTATTTATTTTTACCAGTGAAACCAATATAACATCTCCACATTCACAAATATACATTTCTGACATTCAAAAACCAAACAAAAACAAATCAGCGACCAATATAGCCACCTTTCTTTGCAAGGACACTCAAAAGCCTGCCATCCATGGATTCTGTCAGTGTTTTGATCTGTTCACCATCAACATTGCGTGCAGCAGCAACCACAGCCTCCCAGACACTGTTCAGAGAGGTGTACTGTTTTCCCTCCTTGTAAATCTCACATTTGATGATGGACCACAGGTTCTCAATGGGGTTCAGATCAGGTGAACAAGGAGGCCATGTCATTGGTTTTTCTTCTTTTATACCCTTTCTTGCCAGCCACGCTGTGGAGTACTTGGACGCGTGTGATGGAGCATTGTCCTGCATGAAAATCATGTTTTTCTTGAAGGATGCAGACTTCTTCCTGTACCACTGCTTGAAGAAGGTGTCTTCCAGAAACTGGCAGTAGGACTGGGAGTTGAGCTTGACTCCATCCTCAACCCGAAAAGGCCCCACAAGCTCATCTTTGATGATACCAGCCCAAACCAGTACTCCACCTCCACCTTGCTCCAGTCTGAGTCGGACTGGAGCTCTCTGCCCTTTACCAATCCAGCCACGGGCCCATCCATCTGGCCCATCAAGACTCACTCTCATTTCATCAGTCCATAAAACCTTAGAAAAACCAGTCTTGAGATATTTCTTGGCCCAGTCTTGACGTTTCAGCTTGTGTGTCTTGTTCAGTGGTGGTCGTCTTTCAGCCTTTCTTACCTTGGCCATGTCTCTGAGTATTGCACACCTTGTGCTTTTGGGCACTCCAGTGATGTTGCAGCTCTGAAATATGGCCAAACTGGTGGCAAGTGGCATCTTGGCAGCTGCACGCTTGACTTTTCTCAGTTCATGGGCAGTTATTTTGCACCTTGGTTTTTCCACACGCTTCTTGCGACCCTGTTGACTATTTTGAATGAAACGCTTGATTGTTCGATGATCACGCTTCAGAAGCTTTGCAATTTTGAGACTGCTGCATCCCTCTGCAAGATATCTCACTATTTTTGACTTTTCTGAGCCTGTCAAGTCCTTCTTTTGACCCATTTTGCCAAAGGAAAGGAAGTTGCCTAATAATTATGCACACCTGATATAGGGTGTTGATGTCATTAGACCACACCCCTTCTCATTACAGAGATGCACATCACCTAATATGCTTAATTGGTAGTAGGCTTTCGAGCCTATACAGCTTGGAGTAAGACAACATGCATGAAGATGATGATGTGGACAAAATACTCATTTGCCTAATAATTCTGCACTCCCTGTAGAGAACCTGCACTACCTGAACTACAGCAACCCCTACAACTAGCTAAGTAATGGCTGGCATGCATGGGGATGGTTGTACTGTACACCTTCTGAAAAACAAAACTATCCCCATGATGATGAGTAAACACATTTTACCTGGCCTACTCAGTTTTTTCAATATAATTCAGTGGGTGAAAAAAGCATGCAATCTTTTTGCAGCTTAGTATATATTTTCTAGCAACAGGCGACTGTGTGTTAAGGCTGAGGTGAGTGTTTTGTGACCTAGATGAAACCCTGGAAGATCATGAAGTGCTGGTCAATGCAGAATAATAGGATTAAGAACCATATTTTGTGATGGGGTCTCAGTTTTTATTTGTTGAATCTTACTAATACAACCTACCTTACGCTGTGTTATGACTCACCCCAGTAGTTGGGTAGGCTATAACAATGGAAGTCCTTGGTTCGACATTAGTAAGTTTACTGAGTGATATGATTGAACAGTCATTACTGCTATGCTAATTCTTAGCTTAGCAGGAAGTTTTGATTTAATATTTACTATAAAGACATGAACTGGTGTTTACATAACACTTTTCTGCTCTAATCAAGCACTTAAAGTATTTTAACTCCAAGCTTCATTCACCCAATCGCACACATTCATCCATCCATCCATCCATTCGCTTCTGCTTATCCTTTTCAGGGTTGCGGGGGGCACTGGAGCCTATCCCAGCTGTCATAGGGCCAGAGGCGGGGTACACTCCAGACAGGTCGCCAGTCTGTCGCAGGGCTAGTGCTTTTTTTCTCTACATAAGAATCTTCTCTAACATTCACACACACAGATGAGATCAGGAGCAACGCAGTGTTCACTATCTTGCCCAAGGTTACTTCAACATGTTGCCTGGAGAAGCCAGGAAACAAGTTTAATGAAGACCAGGACACTGAAACGTTGACTATCATTCATATAACATTACGAACACCCACCCAGACCTCCAAAGTCTGCTGCATCATAATACCTGACTGACTTTGTCATCACAGGACAGTAATGAACTGCTGAATTGGTGATCATCAATTATTCAATAAACAATATGTAAAAAAGAAATAGATTTAAAAAACAGAAAACCAACCCTTCAGGAAACTATTGTAGAGGATTTGATCACTGTACATTAAATCTGTCTGTATGAGAACGTCATTAGTATTATTAGTAGTAAAACAATGAGTTTTACTTTAGAACAAAAGGTGACTGTGGATTTTTGGTTTTAGATTTTGTTGCCACACGCTTAATGTCAGCTAGAAGGAAATTCTTAGATAAGGAAGTACGGTGAAGATTACAGGGGCAGACTAAGACTACCAGAGGGGAAGGAAAAGAAAAAGAACCCAGCCACACGTTAGTCAGTGATGAGTAACAAACGCATTCAGTGTGTGTGTTAGCATTTGTGTGTGCATGCGCTGGTCTTCTGCAGACCTCATCAGCCAGCTCAGAACACAGCTGCTATAATGTCTCTGCACCACGACCAATAAAATACATTAGTATCAACCAATCAGTAGCACTCAGTTTGGGTGAACCCGCCCACCTCTTTGCTCCACCCTCTCAGGGATTTTCTGTCAAAGTCAAATTTAAGATGACTACATTGCAAATAAATGCATAATCCAACACAAATAAGCTTAACAGTGATGTGATGGGGCTGTTGCTGGAGTCAAGAGGCAGTCTTTGAGGCAAGTAGCCAGATAAAAAAAAAGCATCTGTGTCTGATGAAAACAAATATTACTCTGCTTGGCTTAAGCTCTGGTCCACCTGCAACCCTGAAGTAGGAAAGTGGAAGAAGATAGATGGCTAAATACAGAGTTTCTAAATTTATTTAACCAGGAAATAGGAATCTGTGTCTATCAATATAGTGAGTTTTGTCATTTTAGCTTGTTTAAATTTGAAAATATTAAATAATATAACCTATAAATGGTATCAAACAGTAAACAATAAGATAATAAGTTGAAATTGACATTTTTAAATAAATTTTTTTTTTTAAAAAAAGCAGGTGTGCCATGTATATACACTGTTCAAAAACCTAACGGAACACTTTAAGAAACACTAGATCTCAATGAAAAAAGATCATGCTGGGTATCTATACTGATATGGATGGTAAAATGCGTTATGAATGAAAAAAAAATGCTATTTCATTTGATGGAAAATATAGTGATTACAACAAAGAGTTGAATTCAAAGACAACCCTGAAATCAAAGAGAAAAATGCCTGGCCCATTTTATTGAAATTCCATTTCAGCAACCAAAAATGTTGCTCAATAGTTTGTATGGCCCCAACGTACTGTAATGCATTCCTGACAATGTCAGGGCACATTCCTAATGTGACGACAGATGGTGTCCTTGAGGATCTGCTCTTGGACGGTACCCACATATGGCCTTCAATTGGTTCAATGATTTCATCCCAATATCCATTAGCAGTCAGGGTGTCGTTGCCTAGCCTCCATAAATATGCCGCATCATTGACCAATGACAAACATGACAATTCTGATATTCTATGGCAAATGCCATTCAGGCTCCACAGTCAGCACAAGACCCACTAGAGGACATTGGACCACCCTTGTGAAGTCTGTTCTGATCATTGAGTCAGAAAATTTTCACACCGTTCTGACATTGCTCATCCTGTTCCACCATGAGTAACTGCCCGTCTCCTGGAATCTCCTCCATGCTCTGGAGGCTGTGCTGGGAGACACAGCAAACCAACTGACAATAGCAAATATTAATGTGCCATCCCAGAGAATTTGCAACCTTAGTAGGGTCCAGGTATCACCTGATGCTACAAGTAGTGACACTGACCCTAGCCACATGAAAAACGAGTGAAAGAAAAAAACAGTCAGAAAAGATGAGGATGGAAAAATGTCAGGCCATTCCTGTTTTGGGGGATGTATCATTGCACCTCTTGCTAATTTGTATATGCATTTTCTCTTCTATTTCTGCTTCTTTGTTTTCTTCTTCTTTCACCTTTTCCCTTTAGGTTACACCTTTAGGTATCATTTATCCCTACCATTCTCTTCTGTCACACCAGCACACTGCGTGTCCTCCTTCACTACATCGGCTTTTCCTGCTGTCTGGCAGGTTTATCTAATAACTTTCCTTCTCTCTCACTGCCTCCAAACAGGCCTTTTCTCTTCTTTTGTCTTTACACTGCAGTAGCATAGTTTGCACTGTGCTGGTCAACAGCACCAGATTTTAGGCTCTTCCTGATGCAACCCCCGTCATTTATCTACACTAATCTAATCTATACTGCCTGACACAGAACAGGAGTGGTTTGTACAACCAATTTAATCAGTATTAATAATGTTGAGAAGGCTAACTGAACGCATGCAGTCATATACCCAGTTCAAAACTACATCTGACCTCTCTTTCTAACTTATTATTTAATGTTGAGGCCAGTCAAACTTTGTAACACATCGTCTGTGAAGGTTCTCAGTCATCCAGGTCATCGTAGTCTGAGGAGCTTGGAAAGAAAAGCGTCTGGACTTGTATAAGTTGCTTGAAGATGTTTCACCTCTCATCTAAGAAGCTTCTTCAGTTCTAAGGTCAAATGGTGGAGAGTCCCAGATTTAAACCTAATGGGAGTTTCCCCCAAAGAGGGACAAAGGACCCCCTGATTAGATTAGATTAGATTAGATTAGATAGAACTTTATTAATCCCTCGGGTGGGTTCCTCTGGGAAATTCGATTTCCAAAAAGCACAGCACCGACAGAAGTTTCAGAGTTATGATCCTCTACCTAATCACATGAGCTGAGGTGTGAAAATGGGTGTGGGTCACAATCAGCCAGAGTTTCGGGTGAGCTCATTGTGAAATGTAATCCACATCAGATTTGTGAGTTCTGCTCAGTAGCGCTTTTTGATACGGGCGACACAGGCGGTTGCCCGGGGCGGCATCGTGCTGGGAGGCGGCATCACGGGCATCGGTAAAAACAAAATTTAAAAAATTGCTCGTAGCTACTCATGCTGCCCTGACATCATGTTAGGCACAGATCGGTTTTCTATCACCCTACGTTTGCGAGGTGCGTCTGCTGCTTGCGGCACAGGGAGGAGAGGGCGGGGCAGCAGGGGAGTCTCTGGCTGGCTGGAGCAGCATCTCATAACCAACTTGCAAAATAAAACAAGATAAAAACAAACCAACAAACACAAAAACACCAGACATTATGATACAGACTTATAATTTGCACCAATGTTTTTTCGAAATTCTATAAAGTGAGCGCGAGAGCCCTCAGTGCGCCTGCTCGCTGCTGAAGTCAAAGTAAACTTTATTGTCATCTCCGCTATATACAGTACAGTATATCAAGAGACGAGACAACGAGGCTCCAGTTACAGCAGTGCAAGTAAACAAACAATAAATATAAGAAGAGTAAGAAAAGAAATATAGACTTTAGGGGTAAAGGGATCAATAACAATTTAAAATTTATAATTTACAGTTTGATGATTTAAAGTGTCACACACAACCCGTCGAAAGGGGAGGGGGTGGCTGCTTCCAAATAGAGCACATTTCATTCATAATATTGTCAATCCAAGCCCATTATGTATTCATGATTTGAATCCTGGGTTGTGCGAAATCCCAGAAATAAACCCTAGACAAAGCAAATCTGTGAACTAAGGTGTAGGTCTATTAGGTTATGTTGTGGTGATCCTCGGATTGGGGGATGGGTGTTTGTACTGGAGTGCAAAATTAAAACCAATGGAAGATGGACAAGAAAAGTTCAAAGCAATCAGGTCCTCAGTTTAGAAAAAAGAGAAAAGAAGAGGAGGAGAAATGAGCCAAAGATACATTGTGTTACAGATTTTAAAATTAATTAGTCAGTGTCAATTGTTGATTCGTCCCGTTCTCATTGTATGGTGAATTATGATGGCTGTTTGGTAACTGTTTGTATACTATGCATACTCTCTCTCTCTCTTCATATGTGTGTGTGTGTTTATGTTTCTCTGGTGAAATTCTGTATGGTCCCGACAACAGTTTTATGTTAATGTACAATCCTTCATATGTTTTATGTGTGTGGGGCGCCAGAAGTGTTCGCCCAGGGCACCAAACAGTATCGGACCGTCACTGGTTCTGCTGATGAATAAAGTTGGATGTGTAATTTCCTTCCCCGCCACTAGGAGGCGAGTACGCCTTGAGATGACTTTCTGTTAGTCAACATTTCCTGTTGTGAAAGCCGTTACTCACGAGGCAACTGCCAAGTTAGCTGAAAGATCCCGGTAAGAAAAGCTAAAATAAAAGTTAAATTCACAATTTATCTTCACATACTAGTAGTTAATAGATGGCTATTTATTAGGATCTGAAATCTGTGAGATACAGCCGTGGGAAGCTGCGTCAGCCGGGCGAGCTATCTCACCACGAGCTCCGGTAAGGGATGCTACATGAATGTTAGCACCATAAAGACATGTAGTTGACTGCTGTTAATATATTTTCTGCTTTAAAAAACAAAACCAGTCGGAGTTGTGATATTTATGTTTAAAGAACTGTAACATCACTGATGTGCAGATGTTTAATTTTAAGTGCTAAAGAATATATTAAAATGTGCCCAGCTAACCGCTAGTATTAAGCTACTGCTTAGCGATTTCTGTGTATCTCTGTGTGTTCTAACATTACTGTGATTCATTTGAGTTTGTTAGCTTTCCAAAACTTTGTGCTTAAATGCACCCTTTTAGTTTTGTTGACTTAGAAGTCAATTCATTTCATTTCAAGTCAACTCAAAGATGCAAAAAGTTCATAAAATGTGATTATAAAATGTGAGGGATCTCATTACTCTTTTGAAGTATTAATGTTTTAAGAAGTTGATATATTTTTCTGAGAAATAATTCAAGTTGAAATATCTTAAAAAGAAGAACAGTTAGAAGGAAGCTGTTAAAAGGATAAATATGGGAGAGTGAATCTTACAAGTTTATTTATTTTTAAAAGGGTAAATATAAGATAAATATATCTGGGATGATCAGGAAGAGGAGTACAGAAGTCTGGTGAGGAACTTTGTCGCATGGAGTCACACAAACCACCTGCAACTCAACACCTCAAAGACTAAGGAACTGGTTGTGGACTTCGGGAGGTCCAGAGAAGGTCCACTGCCGGTTCAGATAGAGGGGGAGGAGGTGGAGGTGGTCAACAAGTACAAGTACCTCGGGCTGTGGGTGGACAATAAACTGGACTGGTCGTTGCTGTGCTTTTTGGAAGTCGAATTTCCCAGAGGAACCCACCCGAGGGATTAATAAAGTTCTATCTTATCTTATCTTATCTTATAAGGTATATTTTCTGTTGCGCTAAAACCTTGTGTGATGTAACTCAAGTTATTTCATGATGGTTGAGACATTGTATAACTAAAATAATTTGTTATACTTGAGCAATACCTGACTGAAAGATGAGTAATGGAAGAAGCATAGATAAAATAGCAATGTATGCACTCCGAACTGTGTGCATAGATTGGTTTTTGACCAGGACTGGATCATTCGAGATCTGAACCCTGTGGGTTCAGTGGCCAGCCAATCCCAAGAGAGTGACTGTAGACGGACCAGAGTACGGTGTGGCTAGCCGTGGGATCCATCTTCAGCGAACCTCAGGACTATAACTGCATTCCTTGACACAGATAAGACTAACACTTTAAAAATCTACCCGGGTAGTGTTAAAACCAGTGGACAGAAACACACACACACACACAAGAAACTCTAATTTGTCTTTCCAAAGAGAAGTGGACTGAGCAACAGGAGCAGAAGCTCTTTAATTGAAACTCTTTGGAGAATTTCCTTAAAGAGCATATTTGGTTTTGATTTTATCTTGGGCCCTTTAATGTACGTTTGTGCATTGTAGGAAGCCGGCTTTAGACAGGCAGGGTTTGTAAACTTTACATCTTTCAATACAGTTTCTATTCAAATCACATCTTATCTATCATTGTGTGGTTCCTTCTCTGCTGATCCTTTCAAGGCTCCATAGTCTTACCTAGAACTTTCTGATACTGGTCCAAAGTTGTCGAGACAATAATTTAATGCGTATCTCATATTATTTATTTGTAATACCTGCTACAGAAACCATTGTGAAACCATTGTCAACCACCATTTGACCCTTAGAACTGAAGAAGCTTCTCGGATGAGAGGTGAAACGTCTTCAAGCAACTTAAACAAGTCCAGACGCTTTTCTTTCCAAGCCCCTTTGTAACACATCCTTTTGAATCCTTTTGTTATAGCTAAAGGCTGGCAACAGAATTGATCACTACTGATGATTAGTCATTGTCATAAAAATAGAAATAAAGAGAGGTGCTCATTTTAATAGATGGAGTAACAATTGAGTTAAAAAGAAAAGAGAAATCTGTCTTCTTTCAGTCCTTGGTCTTGTGGCTTGGAGGGAATTCCTCAGTGCCTCTTTCCACAACACTTCAGGAATCACCAGTAATATATCAAGAAGGAGCCACTTGGCTCTCTGCGTCTCTTCCTGGACTGGTAGTAGTCCAGTTGCATGCCTGACCTTTGACTTTCACAGTTCACCTGGGACAGCCATCGCTACTGAAATCTAGTAAATGCCTTTAGTTGACTGTAGTGACAACATTTTCAAAACACCATGCAACAATTGGAGAATGGAGAGAGGTTAAACTTTATGGGTAGAGTTTTGCAGGTTACTTGACACAAGTGAGACAAGAGAAATCTGGGTTTTAAACTCTATCCCTCTGGGTCCAAGATTAAACATGTGACTCAGAATAGTGCAACAATCATTGAGATGGTAAACAGACTGGTTCTCCTGTAGCCCTTTTTCTACTCTTCCTGAGCACTCAAAGCACTTTACACATGCCTCGTTCACCCATCCAAGCACTTTTCTATCTAAGTGTATTCAAACTCTGACAGATGCAACCCTTGTGTTAGTATGTTGCCAACTGAAGCAGCCAGGGATCGAACCAGCAACCTTCTGTATAGTAGACGACTTGTTCTACTGTCCTTCACAACAAAATATGGCCCTTCAGAAGTATAACTTTGGATATTCAAAAATGACAAGCTGTGAAAGTGAGCTCATTAATGCCATACTCCAGTCACTTAGCCCAACCCAAGGACATTTGTGTTATTTAGTGAAACACTACCTCTCTAAAAGATGATTGTGTAATATTGTTGCCACCTGAAACACTCTTCTCATTATCAAGTTAATAAGAAGAGCGAATCATAACCGTGTTCACCCACAAGGCACAGCTATGATTAAATTTCCATCTTTCTGAGATGGCAAAAGCAATTCCCCATATGAACAAATTAAAGCAAAGCAGCCATAAACAACCTATTTTGTAACCTAAAGCCCCAGAAATCCCATTTAAAACACCACCATAAAACTTCAAAAACATGCAGGTCCAATCTAAGCAGTTTCTCCTTTTTTGCCCCCGTGTATATACAGCTTTTTTATCCATAACCCCCTGCTAATGTGGCTAAACGCTAACAGAAACCAGCAGTGGGTTTAGTGGTGTGTTAGTTAACGGGCTTTCAGAGCAGCTAATATGGAAAGAAGGACTGTATAAAAATTGCTGAGAGGGAGAAAAAGAGGGACATGAAAAGAGGAGAAGAAAGGAGAGGAAGAGGTGACCCGTGGCCCCCCGATGTAATGCTGGAAACCATCAGTGGGGGGGCCATTTAAAAGTTGCTCCATAAAGACATTTAACAGTTTGGGGGTGCCAGCGTGGCGAACAGGTAGCTGCTGATCTTTTAACTTAATGTGTGTTTTTTTTTCCAGATACTACAGCACTGAAGTCAAAGGTGGACAACATTTGGTCTTTCCTCAGTTATCTAACTGTTGTGAGAGTCTGGCATCTGAACAGCTGATCTACAGCTGATACAGAAAGATGGTCTATTTGGCAGAGATACTGACTTTTTTTTTTTTTTATTGTCTCCAATGTTCTTAATGTCAGAAATGAAGTAATACACTTATTCTTACATTTCACATATATATTTATATTAGGGGTGCAATGATACTCGTATCGATATTAAACCATTCGATACAGTGCTTTCGGTTCGGTACGCATATGTATCGAACAATACAAATTTTTAAAATGTATTTTATCAACTTTTCTTCTGACGATGCTGTCTGTGTTGAGCGCTCAGTGGATCTGCGTTCGACTACTCTGCCTAGGCTGCACTGTCGATTGCAGATCCACTGAGCGCAGCGCAAGCTAGCAAGACAGAAGCTAAGCTCGTTGCAACATGGCAACTGCCCGAAATTGAACCTCCCCCGCCCTCATTCAGATCTGGCGTTTGGAACTGTCTTGGTTTTCATGTGACGTATGACCCTGATGGTAAGCGTGTCATGGACAAAAGTAAAACAGTATGTTGGCTGTGCCACGCAATGCTCAATTGGTGGGAACTAGTACGTTAGCGCAGTTAGCTTGTTAACGTGTTGGCGCCGTCTAGCCCCACGCACGGCGCGATCGCTGTAACTCGTTAACGGAGATTTGCTGCATTATGGTGTTGATGTCATTTCAACGAGATTAACGCTGACAGCACTAGTGGGAACACAACGAATATGACTGCACATTTACGCCGACATCATCCTAGTGCAAAGACAAGTGGAAGCAGACAAAAACAACAAGCACGCATGCTACAAACTTTACCCGAATTATTTAGACAGCCATTAGCACATGATTCTCCTTATGGGGACCTGATATGTTTAATATGCTGCTGAGAATATAGCCCAGAAGAAGCGTATAGTATAGCTTTTATTTTGGAAAGAGCCATTTCTCTGTAATAAACTCTCTTTTCCAAAGATGAGTGATTTCTCGATCAGATAGATTTATTTTTTTTCATTATTTGTTGTTTCAGCAACATTAAATTTAAAAACTGTACTTTTGAGTTAAAATATATATTTATAATTTTAATAAATGACAAATTAAAAAGGCATGAACATTTTTTGTATTGAAAAAATATTGAACCGTGGCACCAAGGTATCGAACCGAACCGTGAATTTTGTGTATCGTTGCACCCCTAATTTATAGATCTATATATCATGCAGCAACATTAAGCCATGTACACTTGAAGCTAATTTGAAACTATGGGCTAAATAACTCCTGGCAAATAAAGTGGACGGGACCTGCAATAGTCATTGATAGTCTCTTCAGTTGCTCACCTGAAGAGACTATCAATTAATATTTTTGATTGACATATGACCTGCAATGATATATATTAGAGGATCGCACACCTGAAAGCAGCCAGTTGGCAGCTTCAAAGCAAATTGGTACCAGTGCGTACGTGACATAGTGTTTATTTGGACTTGTGTTTCTGACTTCTGACCAAAATGAGAATATTATATTTTTCATTGTTTCTACCCTATCTGAGCTATTGTGTTGAAGTATGGGGGAATACATACGTGACTAATATGAAACCATTATATTTATTACAGAAGAGAGCGCTTCGAATTATGCATAATGTTAAATATAGAGAACACACTAATAATTTGTTTATAAAATCGAAATTGTTAAAACTAGAAGACATAGTGAAATTACAGACTTTAACTATTATGTTTAGGGCGAAAAATAAAACACTACCTCTTAAGTTACAAAGTTTATTTGTATTGTGTTCAGAAAACGGGGACGGCAGAAGGAAGTTTTATTTTAAGCACCGGTTTGCTCGAACCACGCAAAGGCAAATGTGTCCAACAGTCATAGGCATAAGAAACTGGAATTCTCTCAGTGATCATCTTAAGTGTTGTATAAATGTTTCTCAATTTAAAATCTGCTATAAGAATAAAATGATAAACCAATATGAAGAAGTTGAAAAGAATAGAATTTAATTGCAGAAAAATGATCCTTTTAGTTCGATATTTAGTGGTATTGCTCATTGTTGAGTATATTGTTCTGTTTGCTTTGTTTTGTTTTGTTATGTGCAGAAAATTGTCATAGTGTAATTTTGGTTGCCTACTTGTATTATCACAGATAGGGGGCAGGTATCAATAAGAATTTATTCTTCTTCCTGCTCCTTTTCATGCATGGAAACAGTGTTACTTTAATTGAAAGGAAGGTTGTGTATGGGAATGCATTACTACTGTACCATGTGTGAAACAAAAAAATAAAAAAATAAAATAAATAAAATAAATTATTCTAATTCTATCAACTATCACCAAACCTTTGTGTAAAGTATCTAGTTTAGCTAGAATGATCTAGATTGCTCCACTTTATATACTTTTTTGACAAATTTCAAATAGGAGCACAGGCAGTTTACCTGAGTTTTAAAAATCCAGTGAAGCTGAGTCCTAAATTAAAGTACACTAATACCAAAGCAGTCAGAAAACAATAGTTTCAAATGGTAAAGGAAAACCATAGAATCTACACAAGAGAAGTCACCATGAAACAATGACTTCAAACATTTGCTTTTTTGTTAGGAGACTTTTTTGTGTGTATGTGCTCTTATGTAAAAGTTCTCCAGGCTCACTGAAGGTCTTTCAAATTCGTTCTGTAAATATTTCATGTTGGTGTCCGCAACATTATTTACTCTGGTCCAAATCAGTTGATGAGTTTTTAAACTAAACCTTTTGGTGATTTGGTTTCTTTTCACACAGAGAAAAAGTAAAGGCAATTTAACAAATTTGAAAGTGAATGTCAAGAGTTTGGAACCACACCACCACCTTTGAAGGGTCTTGTTTTGGTCCACAGCCAAGTGTGATTACTGTGTTCATACCTGCACAAATGAACACCACTAAGGGGAGAAACAAACAAGTACCAAATTAACCAGTTTTGTGTTGACACATAACACACAACAAAGAAACACTGTATCTTAAAATGCGAGACATAATACTGTACTTTTTCATCAACAAGCCGTTTCCCAAAAAGCTCTTAGCTGAAACCTTTGCATATCTCAACATGGTGTCCAGTGTGTCCTTAAATGTTTGAGGAAACTGGCGAAGAGGAAGGCAAACAAATAAGTGGCAGGTCTAAAAAACACACACCTCAGTCAAAGTCTGGACACAGCTTCTCATTTAATGGTTTTTCTTTATTTTTACTACTCTCTAGATTGTAGATACATACTGAAGACATCAAATATATGAAGGAAAATATATGGAATTATGTAGCAAAAAGAATTGATAAATTTGTCATATATTTTACATTCTTTAAAGTAGCCAACCTTTGCTTTGTTGACAGTGCTGCAAACTCTTGGCCTTCTCTCAATGAGCTCCATGATGTAGTCAACTGAAATGGCCTGTATTTATATAGCGCTTTACTAGTCCCTAAGGACCCCAAAGCGCTTTACATATCCAGTCATCCACCCATTCATGCACACATTCACACACTGGTGATGGCAAGCTACATTGTAGCCACAGCCACCCTGGGGCGCACTGACAGAGGCAAGGCTGCCGGACACTGGCGCCACCGGGCCCTCTGACCACCACTAGTAGGCAACGGGTGAAATGGTTTCGCTTTACAGGTGTGCCTCGTCAGGGTTCATTTGTGGAATTTCCTGCCCTCTTAATGGAGTTGGGACCATCAGTTGTGTTGTGTAAGTTAGTACACAGCTGAGTACAAAGCCTTATTTGACAACTGTTAGAATTTTTATTATGGCAAGACCCAAATAACTAGGTAAAGAGAAATGACAGTCCATCACTACTTTAAGAACTGAAGGTCAGTCAGTCTGGAAAATTGCTAAAACTTTGAATGTGTCCCCAAGTACAGTCGCAAAAACCATCAAGCGCTATGACGAAACAGGCTCACATGAAGACCGCCCCGGGAAAAGAAGACCAAGAATCACCTCTGCTGCTGAGGATAAATTCATCCAAGTCACCAAACACACCTCCAGCCTGTGTTAGGGCTACGGAGAGTGACGGAGAGATGAACCAGAAGACCTGGCATCTACAGTCACCTGACCCAAACCCAGTGGGGATGGTTTGGGATAAGATAGAAGCACTTGTTGGCAAAAGGGCCAACAAGGGCCAACAAGTGCTCAGCATCTCAGGGAACTCCTTCAAGACTGTTGGAAAACCATTTCAGGTGACGACCTCATGAAGCTCACCAAGAGAATGCCAAGAGTGAGCAAAGCAGTAATCAAAGCAAAGGGGGGCTATTTTGATAAGAATCTAAAATATAAAACGTGTTTCTTTTTGGTTTACTGGTTTACTGTCATGAAAATATAGAAAAATAATTAAATGAGAAGGTGTGTCCAAACTTTTGACTGGTAGTGTATGTGGAAGACCATTTACTTAGAAGGAAAAAGAAAGAGGTACAGCTGGCCCTTCAGTTGATCCATCTACTGTTTGTTTTCCTAATTTATCAGTTGGCAATCTTTTGTTATGATGAGTCCCGATGAGAGGAAACAAATATACACAAAGTAAGAAACAAAGGAAAGAAAGTTAACTGAAGTACTCACAGTTGCACTGTGATGAGTTCATTTAGTTCTGGCTTTCTCTTACTCCCTGACTTAACAAAAACACACAGAAACACCCCAATAAAGGCTTCTAGTTTCTAATGATGCAGTAAACACACCAGGTTTCCACCACGTTCTGAGCTTCTCCTTGATCTTTTTATATGCAAGAACCTGTTGCCGCCAGCAACACCAGCCCCAGTGAGAGTGCACACATGTACAGGTAGTAAAATCAGCTCCAGTGCTTTTTGTTTGATGTTTGTTAGTCCTGACCTGAACACAGCTGGAACAGTAGCACTGATAGAAAAATACTAAAGATTTTATCCTGTTAACATTTATTTAATATAGATTTGCATTTTTTAATTTCCCAGTTTACCATCAACAAGTTGTATAGAGAGCACAGTACAGCTATCAGTCTTTTATCTGTTTATGGTTATCCTTAACATCTTTACTTTGAAAAAGACTTTTAAAAAGCCAGCAATTACAAGTTAATTATATGTTTAATTACTGTCTTTTTTTTTTCAAGTTAATGCATTTAGCATTTTTTTAAAATCATATTTAATTTAAGTATTGCAAAACTACAAAGTAGCAGCGACACTGCAATGATCAATGGCAATTCTGCATTCACCAACGAGCTGAACGAGTTCTACGCCCATTTCGAGGTTAGCCAGGCAGCTAGTGCTGACTGCAGCCTGAAAACAGAGGACGGTCACATCATCCGCGAGGAAAGGGGGACCAGCATCGGGTAGCACGACATCCAAGCTGAGAGTGAACACCAGGAAAGTGGCGGAACCAGGCAGCATCATCAGCCATCTGCTGCGTTGCTGTGATGAGCAGCTAGCAGGTGTGTTCATGTCCATCTTCATTGAGTCGCTGGCTACGTCTGTGGTCAACTACCGACAAGTTGCACTGACTTTGTTGGTTATGAAGGTGTTCGAGAGGCTGCTGAAGAACATCATCTCCTCCTCCATCCCAAGCACCACAGACCCGCTTCAGTTTGTCTACCGACCATCTCCCACGTCCTGCACACCACTCTCAGCCATGTGGACAAGAAAAAGGGTAAATATGTGAGATTGATGTTTGTAGATTACACTTCAGCGTTCAACACAATAGTGCCCTGCAGACTGTTCACAAAGCGCTAGGATCTAGGACTCAACAGCCAACTCTGTGCATGGGTGTTGAACTTCCTCACTGGCAAGTGTGTCTCTGACAACATCACCACCTCTGACAGCATCACCACCAACACGGGAGCACCACAGGGGTGGTGTACTCTCGCCACTGCTCTACTCCCTCTATACCTCAGACTGTGTGTCCACCCATGGCTCTAATACCATCATAAGGTTTGTTGATGACACAGTGGTGTTCGGCCTCATCTCCAACAATGATGAGATGGCCTACATGAATGATGTGAAGAACCTGGCATCATGGTGTCAGGACAACCACCTCCAGCTGAAGGTGTGAAAGACCAAAAAGCTGGTGGTTGACTTCAGGAGTAAGCACTGAGTCTACAAGCCCCTTATCATCAACGGAGCTCCAGAGGAGAAGGTGCTGTCCTTCAAGTATCTACAGTGTCTACATCTCGTTAGACCTAACATGGTCTTGTCACATTCATTTCCAGACCAAAAAGGCTAGGCAGCAACTGTACCATTGCCGACAACTGAGGAAGTTCAGGGTCTCTCTAGTGATCCTCAGGACTTTCTAATTAAGCACTGTGGAGCGCATCCTCACACAGAACATCAAATCCTGATATGGGAAAAGGTGTGTTCAGGATCAAAAAGCTCTTTAGAGAGTCATCTGTGCGGCAGAACGCTGCTGCAGGTCTGTTCTCCCTTCCCTACAGGACATTTACACCAGGAGATGTTGATCTAGAGCAGCTCAAATATTAAAGGACTTGTCCCATCCCAGTAATAAACTGTTCCAACTTCTGCAATAGGCTGAAGGTTCAGCACCATTAAGGCAAAAACAGAGAGACTCAAGAGGAGCCTCTATCCTCTTTAGGATAGCACCGTTTACACTACTCTGGTCAGTCTGTTGAATTACTCTGTTTATATTACTCTGGTCACGTGTTTACTAGGGGTGCAACGATATTCGTATCAATATTGAACCGTTCGATACAGTGCTTTCGGTTTGGTATGCATATGTATCGAACAATACAAAATTTGTAATTTATTTCATCAACTTTCCTTCTGACGATGCTGTCTGTGTTGAGCGCTCAGTGAATCTGCATTCGACTACTCCGCCTAGGCTACACTGTCGAGCGCAGATCCACTGAGCGCTCAACACAGACAGCATCGTCAGAAGGAAGAGTGCAGGGTAAGCTAGCGAGACAGAAGTTAAGCTCTCCTTGCAACATGGCAAATTGAACCTCCCCCACCCTCATTCAGATCTGGCGTTTGGAATTATTTTGGTTTTCATGTGATGTATGACCCTGAAGGTAAGCGAGTCATGGACTAAAGTAAAACAGTATGTTGGATGTGCCACGCAATGCTCAATTACATGGGTGGGAGCTAGTGTGTTAGCGCAGTTAGCTCGTTAACGTGTTGGCCGTCTAGCCCCATGCACGGGGCGATCAGGGGTAGCTCGTTAATGGAGATTTGCCGTGTTGTGGCGTTAACGTCATTTCAACGAGATTAACCTGAAAGCACTAGTGGGAACACAACAAATATGACTGCACATTTACAACATCCTAGTGCAAAAACAACAAGCATGCATGCTACAAACTTTAGCCGAGTCATTTAGACAGCCGTTAGCACATGATCCTCCTTATGGGGACCTGATATGTTTAATATGCTGCTGAGAATATAGCCCAGAAGAAGCGTATAGTATAGCTTTTATTTTGGAAAGAGCCATTTCTCTGTAATAAACTCTCTTTTCCAAAGATGCATGATTCCTCAATCAGATACAGGGCTTGCAATATCGCTAGCCCGACGTCCAGGGGCTAGCGATTTTTCCGGTCGGGCTACCAAAATCTATCTCTGCCCTGCCCGTCGGGCTATTGTAGGAAGGAAAAATATATGTCAATGCTTTTGCATTCTTTCGGAAATGTAGCTGGGTAATTATGTCATTGGGATCGGTGAGCCACTGTCAATATGTGACATATTGAAATCGCGTTTGAATTTGCGCTTGTTTTTTTGCTTTCACTTTGCAATCGCTCGGACAGTACTGATTGGTGAGTGATGATAATTTGTGCACCAATTCCTCTGACATCGTCTTATTAATCGTTAGCTTACTACACAAACATGACAAGTGAAATCTCCCGCAGCAAGCTTAAACATGTGAGAGGTTGATCACGCAGAGAATCGCTGAGCGTTATGTGTGTGTAAAAGCATCAGGATATATATTTTAGTTCTGCTGAGCCAAATAAGACAGGTCAGGGTGAAGAAGTGACAGCCAAAGAAAAGCTTACCACAAAACGGAAAAGTTATGACAAATCAGACTATAAGGCAAAAAGAAAGTGGAGCTTTATGGTTTCATGGACAAAATAATTTCTGTGGCTGCAATATGATGAGCTATATAACCAGGGCTGCACATAAGTGGTCCGCAGGTGCGCATTCACTGTCAAAATAAAAAACACGCACAAGGGTTAGGGTTAAATTTAAAAACTGTACTTTTGAGTTAAAATATATATTTATAATTTTAATAAATGACAAATTAAAAAGGCATGAACATTTTTTTGTATCGAAAAAATATCGAACCGTGACACCAAAGTATCGAACCGAACCGTGAATTTTGTGTATCGTTGCACCCCTAGTGTTTACTCTACTGCACTGCTCTGTCAATACATTACTGTGCTAAAATGGCACAAGACACTTTAACATTCCATTCGCACAATGTACATTTTCAGATTTTTAATTTAAAGATTTCCAGATTTTTTAAATTTAACTTTCTTACTGCATATATTGTCTCATTTTGCACAGTAAAAGGAGGAGTTCAGGACACACTTTACTGTGTGTTGCACTCATATGACTATGCATGTGACAAATAAACATTCTTGAATGTACTCATTTAAAATTGGGCTGCTCTTACCACAGCTGAAGCTTTGAGATTTTACAGTGATTTTACGCCTACTAAAAGAAAACACTCTTAAAAACTCTTAAATCTCTTAGTTTTTATTTTCACTTGACTCCATTACCCACAATATACATTATCTGCATTCTACTTTCATTTTTCTAGTGTTTTCTACTGTTGTCATTTTTAAATGCGTTGTGGTTGGCTATATACACAGCCCTCATTATTACTTATTTTAGTAATTTGTGATAGGTCGCTTTATTACCCAGTCTTATGGTTCAGTATTAGGTCTGCTGCCAAATTATTAAATCATTAGTTGCAGATATTATGCTCATGTGGTAATTATTCATATGATTAGTATATGTAGTCACATTAGACTGAAACAAATAACAAAAACAAAATTACAGATCTGTTAAAAATCCAGACCTATCTGTATCTACCATGAATTAGAAAATGACAAGAATGAAAATAACACAGCCTACAGCTGCTTTCAGCTATGTTTTACAGGAGTTTTAATAGAAGAGCACCAGTGTTGTTAATAGCAGCATAGTAAACCGGTACCTAAAGACACACGTTATCTCTTCTCTCCTCACTGTACCACTGAATGAAAGGAGGCTTTTAAAAAGCTCTTCACACCTGCGTGGCCAAACTGTGGAGAAAAGGGAGTTATAGTTGCTGACAGACAGCTAGATTTATTTCTCAGTAGAAGCCTGAAGGATTATTGCCTTTTAGGATAAAAGGGTATTTTAACATAACGCCTGCTGTCAGAAAAAAGAAAGAAAGAAAAGACAAGTGGTCATTCAATCCGCACACGTAGGCAAATAAGACTTTTCAAGTTCTCTCAGTCGGAGGACCATTAGTTCCCAACATACGCACATAAATATACACACACACGCAGTCTCTAATTTGACGTGTATTTATAGTAGTCTGAGTGGCCTGGACACCACAATGGATGGAGGAAAATGTAGAGGCGTGATTACACACTACTATTCCCAGCCCTCCCCCTCCCTTCCTTTAAGTAGCACACCAAGTCTTTACTGTTCATGCTGAAAGGTCAAGAATAAAGAATCCTACTTGATCTCAACATAATTAAATTCAAATATGCAGAATAACAATAACAAGTAATACTAGTTCTGCAAGGGTAAAGTGGTGGAACAGCATAATGATTACATGAAAATGAGGACTACCATTTTTTTTAACCATTGTACATTTGCACCACTTCTAGTTTTAGATGATTTAGGAGCTCTCCAAGAAACTTGAGCACAATTTATCATTCCAGCATGGAGTACAAAGCAAGGACCATAATAAAAATACCAAGCACAAAAAAGATTCAATTTACTGGCATAAACTTCTGGACAAAAGTATTAGACCACACCTTTTTTTATGTAGCTGTTTTCAGTCCCTTTGCCTTAATGGGATTCCATTGCTGATCTGCTCCTGACTCAGTACTTTGATTCATATGGTTCAGTCTCAAAGGACTATGAACTATGAAAGTTCCCCCTATTACTGATAAGGTTTCCGAAAGAGACTCAGGCGCAGGCCAGGGTTTTCCTTTAAGCGAAGGACAGTGCGTTTATTTACAGTGAACACATACACCAAGTGGCTATATACAACGTGCAGGGGAAACGGGTCCGGGTCGCCAGGGTCCGTGGGAAACAGGGTTGGGAGAAGGGTGTTCCACACTTTCTGTACAAAAACGTTCCCCCTCAATCACTCCTCTCCGCATCGGGTTCCAAAAACGATCTACACACAAAACGTCGGGTTAGCAGAATAATTATAAGACATTCTCAAGGTACAGGTTAGCAGAAACACAAGTCTAACTGACACTGATAGCTCAACGATCCAGCGAAGACTAGTGCAGACTCGCCATCTAAGTAGTGCAGTAATCAGCTGGGATCAGCGGCCGGTGTGGTGATGAGCAGGTGTGTGGGCCAGCAGCGGGAGCACGCAGTGAGCATCGCCGTGGCGAGAGAGAGAGAGAGTGAGAGAGAGAGGGCGAGAGCGAGAGAGCAAACAAACCACAAACATATTGCCCAATAGAGGATTGACCAGCGGGGCACAGGGACCATGACAATTACTGTGTCTAGGAATTAAGAGGGTAAGTAGCAGCTAAATGCTGCTAATCAAATTCCCTTGATTAACTTGGGGCAGGGATAGCTCAGTAGGTAAAGTGGTCGCCCCATGATCGGAAGGTCGGCGGTTCGAATCCACTTAACGGCTACCCTGAGGTACCCCTGAGCAAGGTACCGTCCCTACACACTGCTCCCCGGGCGCCTGCTTAGTGGGCTGCCCACTGCTTCACAGAGTGAATGGGTCAAATGCAGAGAAAAACAAGTAATTTCCCCATGGGGATCAATAAAGTATCCATTATTATTATTATCACCAACTGCCAGTGTTGGGAAGGTTACTTTTAAAATGTATTCTATTACAGAATACAGAATACATGCCCCAAAATGTATTCTGTAACGTATTCCGTTACGTTACTCAATGACAGTAACGTATTCTGAATACTTTGGATTACTTAATATATTATCATGCTTTTTACAACAACGTGAATGTACTATTGCTGTGTGATTTATTACTATTACTGAAGGTCCGCGACTCCGAACTGTAGTAAAGGGACCTCTGACTAATACGGGGTCCCTGTTGGCTCGTAGCCGAAAAATAGCTTTACTTTGTTGTGTGGGTCAACTTTTCTGGCGAGAGACAGAGACAGGCGTTGAAAGGCTGCTCCAACGGAACTTATTGTTTTCGGAGGAAAACACGAACACAGTGTACAGTCGAGTCTTAATAGCTTACTTACAACTGGGCTCGTCAGGCTCTCTTCTTGGCTGAAGTGGTTATTATTACATTTATATGCTTCCAGCTCCCGTTTTTCCTCGATGACAACTCGTACCTTTCCACTCCCCTTTTTCTCCTTCCTCGCGCTCACAGACCCATAACGTGTATGGCAGTCCATTCTCCCTGCAACACGGACTACACTGCCCATGATGCTACATTCTTTAGAGCTATGCTTGTAGCATTCTGCCTGTTAGCTTAGCACAACAACAACAACAACAACAACAACAACAACGAAAAGGCGCTCTCTCACCCAGGAAACACACAGTCGCAGAGAGAGAGAGAGAGCGTCGCCCTGTAACCATGGGAACCGTAACGCTGCCGCCTGGAACAACAGAACGTAGCTGTCAAACAAAACCCAAACAGTCCTGACCCGCGACAAAATGAAACAGGAAAGTACCGCAGTGTAATCCATTTATTTCAACAAAGTAACTGTATTCTGAATACCACCTTTTTAAACGGTAACTGTAACGGAATACAGTTACTCATATTTTGTATTTTAAATACGTAACGGCGGTACATGTATTCCGTTACTCCCCAACACTGCCAACTGCGACTATTTGTATAAAGAAGGAGTTTTGGCAATTTGAAGGTCTGGAGCGTTCAGGTGTGTATTAACACAATGCTGTCAGTGCAATATTTTCAGGAAGTCTCAGCCAGTCAGGCTATATACTCAAATATAGGCAGCAAAACACAAGAGCTACATTTCAGGTAATGACAGTTCAGTTATAAAAAGACTGAACAATTAAAGCATGTCTTTCACAGGTTACCAGAAAAAAAAATCTACTCTCTAAACAGAAAATGATACTTATATGTAGGGATGGGTATCGTTTAGGTTTTATCCGATACCGGTGCCAAATCGGTACTTTTGAAACGGTGCCGGTGCTTAAACGGTGCTCGAACCGGTGCTTAAAGAATGGAGAACACAAACTTTGTCCAAAAACCTCTCATGTTCAGCTGGTTTTTTTTGTAAAAAGATAACAATGTGTGCCTTTTCTGCAGCTATGTGGCATATATGGCATCACTCTTGGCTGGAAGCAGTGCTTAATCAATAGAAAAAACACAAACTTTGTCCAAAAACCTCTCATGTTTAACTGTTTCCCACTTCTTCTTTGGTCATTTTAGCCTTTTTGGCCAGGGTGAAGGGAG
This sequence comes from Copadichromis virginalis, assembly GCF_057382275.1. NCBI lineage: Eukaryota > Metazoa > Chordata > Actinopteri > Cichliformes > Cichlidae > Copadichromis > Copadichromis virginalis. Next base: position 5,419,587 of record NC_140621.1, read on the forward strand.
TATCTGCCATCAAACAAGAAGACAGCCGCATGTAGCTATGATGATGTTTGCTAGTTCACCTTACATGCATTAATGTAATAACGTGGTTAGCCTACTCAACGTAAATTACACACAAACAACATGAAGCTACTCACGCAGAGAAGAACGGCTGCTGCTGCATCATCATCCTCATCATTTCTGCTACACTGGCAGGGCTAGGGGCCAGGACTCTATTCTTCGGGTTTTTGGGGGATGTTGCTCCGGGTCCGATAACTGGCAACCCACCCAACGTGCACGGTGTGAGGTCTCGCAGCAAGCTATCAGATACGGCGCATTTCTGGGCTTTTAAAAAAAACGCTATGCGTCGCCAGCTGTTTAATCGGATTCTTGGTGTTACCTCCTTTGACAGTATCACAGTATCAGCTTAAAGCACTTGTTGCAGGCTGCTGAGTTTGCATATTTTGCTGTGAAGTACAGCCAGACTTTTGACCGCTTCGCCTTGGACATTTTTAATCTGTAGCTCTGCTCTAACAGAACGTACGTACCCGGCCCCGCCTACTATCCTCGGAAACGTAAAATGATTGGCTAGAAGTTTATCACAGCTCAGGAAAAAAAAGCACCGAAATAAAGCACCGAAATGTGCGCTGCTTTTCGGTCTGGTTACTACCGTTTATGTCAGAACCGGTGCCATCATGGCACCGGACACCGGTACCCATCCCTACTTATATGTGAATAAATAATGTCTTTCTAAACAATTTTCTTTGGCCAGAAGAGACAAAAACAGAGGTGGTTGGCACTGCTCTATATTTAATGAAAACCAAACACAGCGTATCAGCACGGTGGTGGAGGAGTGAGGACGTCACCTTATTTTGGAGCCATAGTATTGCATTTGACCACAAACACCTTGGTTTATCAGAGTACCTTTTCAACAGCGAAAGTGTGGCTAAAATTGGGTCATGCAACAGAACAATGATCCCAAGAATGACACGACGAAAACAGACAATCAGCAAACAGTCACTCAATCTACTAACGTAAGGACTCGACTGTTTCCATTTCAGAGAAATCTCAGTTAATGTGAAACTTTGAAAGAAATGAAGCAGTGGAGAGTTTTGAGAGTTTAAGGGATACATTTGTGTTTCCATGTAGCTTTAATTTTTTTAATTTGCTTTCCACAAAGTCCCGCACTCTGTTTGGATTGAAACATGCCGATATGAAAGATTATGCAAGGCAATATTAATCAAGTAAAAAACACTAGAAGCACACCTCATAGCCTTTTTAATAGAAATAATCTACTTACTGTGTGTGTGTGTGTGTGTGTGTGTGTGTGTGTGTGTGTGTGTGTGTGCGCGCAATTTGCACTCAAACACCTGCCAGGTTCTGGAAGGACACAAGGGAAGGAAGAGAAAGGGCCTTAAATTTCCAGTGGTTGCGTTTACTGTGCCTCCAGAAATATCAGTTATGACAAATTCCTTTCATGTGTTCAAGTCATCACACACACACACACACACATTTTAAGGTATGATCTTCAGTGAAAATGAACCAAGGCCAGGTATTTTTGGCTCATTTGGAATCATTTTTCCACTTGCTGCTCCAGCAGAATGTGTGTGCATGGACACTGGGACACTGGTGACAGAGAGAATTTCTGGAAAACTGCCCTCTATCATCTCCTCTTGCCAAAAGACTGAAGAGCAGATATTTGTCTCAATATTTTGTTTTTATTCTGTCACCAAAATTGAGCTTAACACAAGCTGTGCATAAATTTAGAAGTTCATCAATTTCCTGTTGCACCCTCCATTGCTGTTACTTAACCTGGCTGCAACTTGCACACCAAGCAATTTTTTTAAGATTTACTAATAACTTGCTCATCTAAATCTGGTCACTCCTGGGTACAGAAAACGAAAATATTGATGGCTGCAAAGCTTAAGTGGAGGATTAAAAACCAAGGGTCCATGTTTTATATATTTAGTATCAGGTTAAATCCACTGGAGTTGGATGGTTGAATTTATTTAGTCATTTCAAATGCTGCAAACTCCAAAGTAGTGACATTTAAAAAACGTTTCATTTTCCCACACATTTTCACACACACATGCTCCAGCACACTGATCAGTGCACATGCCCTCACATCAGCTCCTTTGTCCACGTGGAGAAAGTAAAAGTAGCAGGTTTTTCAATCAGGCAGTGGGATGATACACACAGACACGCACACACTTTAAATGCATATATGCGTTCTTCATGCTATGGCACTGTATCAATTAATACAGGAAGACTATCACTGCAACTGACCAATCAGGATGTTGTGATGTCAATATTAAGTCAAGGAAAATTAGCAAAGGAAGGGTATCACAACAAAGTAAATATGGAAATATTATTTTCATACCATGATTAAGTTTAGAAGTCTGTACACTAAAACTACCTGGTTATGTTTAAAAATGGGGTCATTAAAGTAAACTCTATTAAAAAGCCCTTCTGGATTGGTGTTCTGGCAAAAGGCACTGAAGACAAACACTGTCCACGTGAAGTCTTCTCCCCCAAGTTGTAAAGTTGAGACATCAGTAAACTGTAACTGGTCCGATACACTGATGATCCTGACAACTGTTAATAAGATGTAAGAAGAAAACCAAACAACAATATCTGTGTGCGCATTTGTGTTGTTTGCTCCAACACCTTTGTCATACTGTAGTTCTTTTTAGCCTTTTCATTGAGTATGATGAAAAGTGACTTACTAATATCTTCTCTTAATCTTTTAAAGTGTAAACAGTTTTATGAAGTCCCAACTGAAAAAAAAGGAGAAAGAAAAACAAACTCTAGCCTGAGTTTTCATTTAGGGTGTTATCAGAGCTCTGTATCCCTCTCTCTTTGTCTCATTCTAAATGTTCCTTCTTAATTGTCCTTCAATACCTGACACCACATGATAATGAGGCATGACTAAACAAAAACATTTTCCCCATTCCACACATTTAATGCTCATCTGAGATTCCTTCCTCATCCTCACAAACACACACACACACACACACACACACATATACACCTCTTTCAGTATAGCTAAACCACTAATCATAGGAAAATAACAGGGGTAAGAGCATGATCATAAAACCACATATTTCTCCCTCCTGCTTCCATAATGTCACATATTACAGGCATGTGAAACACCTGCTTCAGAGCACACAAGCGGCACGATGAGAGTGTGAGATAAGAGATAAGGAGAGCCGGGTTTAGGCAGGGAAAGGGGGGATCTTTAGGGGATGTGGACAAGCATGAAATTTGAAGGGTTTAAACAGGACAGAGAAGCACTAATAGAGGAATGTGTTTAAAGGTGTATAATTATTCAGCAATACAATTTCCAGCACATTGCGTTAGCTATTAACACTCAGGAAATCTTGTTAAATTTCTGCTTCAGCATTTTCTCTGTTGGCTCTGTTCTTAGGCTCATTCACATGAGTGGCCATCTTTCAAACCATCTTTCTGAGTAAATACACCTATTTAAACATCCTACATGACCTCCTTCTCCAGCTATTGCATTACAAGATTTTCAGCAAACTTGATCTCTGAACTCATCAAGGTTATCAAAATTTGAACCTGTACTGAGTTTTTAGTAGATGCACCGATGTTATTACTCTGTTACTGCGTTCCCAAATGATCAGATTAGTGTCCATGCTGCCCGATGCCAGCCCACACCCAGGTATGCACCATCAGTGAACAACAACTGGTAAGTAATAATATTCAGACATTTGTGTTCAGGAGCACAAAAAAATAGAAAATTTGTGTCAAACAATCAAACAATAATGTTGTATTAGCTATTATTGTATTAGTCCACTTCAGTTGTTTCTTGCACATTCCTGCTCAGTTCGTATATACATTTGAATGCTTGGAAATTTTCCTAACCTTGAAATTTGCTTTCCGTGCCTCTGGAATAAAACTTAAAGGTGTTTTAAATCTCTAACGTCTTGTGCTGCTGAAGAGGTTAAATCTACATCTGAACCTCAGCTATCTTGAGGATCATAGGAACCCTTCCTTTTAGTGATCAGAAGCTCCAGTGTGTAAATCCACAGATGCTAAAAGTCACTGAGTAACAGTGCAATAAATCAGTAGTCAAGTAAAACTAATGCATTTTAACTGGAATAATTAAAAGAAAAACCCAAGCAGGTTATTAGGTTTTATTTTCTAAACCTAATAAAGAAGTTTTACTGCCTAAATCTTCTGCCTTTAAGGGCTGAGAAAAGTCTGTTTATGTTCATGCACATGAAGCATTAGCTGTGAGACTGATGTGATAAAGAATCATGTTCGTGTAAAAATGCCCAGGAACACGGAAAAAGGGAAAGATTCATATCCAAAAATTCATTTTGTGACAATTTCATGATCTGCTGTGAGTCTCATTTTTTTAAGTATTTGTTTTGTTTTGTTTGTCTTTCCATAAAGGACAGGTCATCAGTAAATATTTTTAATCTGAGATAAAAAACTGTAGGAAAGAGAGAAAAAGGACAAAGTGAACCTGCAGTAACAGAAGGCAAAAGGAAGAAACGAATAAAAATACAGTGAACTGCACAAAACTATGCATGTGTGTTTAATTATTTAATTGTGATTATACTTAAAATACAGAAAATGATTGACTTTCAAGTAACACACACATTTTTGAATTATCTCTGAGTATCAGTTGTGTCAGAAGAGTATTTAAAGGGAACCCCCGCTATTAAGACATGTTTGCGCTATAATATGTACTGTGCTTTCAATAACACATATGTGGTATTAAAATACACCAAATGTTTTCCTTTTAAGCACATTTTATATTAACAACCGATTTACAAGTAGGTCGCCATTGTTATTTACTTCTCAATGCACTCTGGGTAGTGATGTCATACAGTTGCATCGCATCCAGTTCACAGTTAGCAGCGCACTGGAAATGGCTTCTGTTCAACCTTTCCAGTTTGAACCAGAGCGAACCGAGTGAGATAATGAAAATAGTCAACCAGCACTTAGTTTAGATGAAGATGAAAACAATACGCCACACGAGGATGAGAGAGTGACGGAAAACTACTGGTGTCTATGCGGCTACTGCTTTCCAATGGCAACGGCGACTGATCTTTAAGATGGCGCCGGTGAGGTCGGCTGCCGTCACGACTGCTCCGACCACTTTTTCTTTGTCTTTGTTTTTTAAGTTAGTTTTCAGCGTTTCTAAATCGGCAAAATCATCACCATTGGGTACATTAGGTATGACAGTGACACTCTTGTTTCTATTGGTTTACAATGTACTCACAATTCGAAGTTTTTAACTCCGGATCCGAGCTGGCCGAGTGAGATCTCGAGGGAGAACAAAGGGAAGCGGCGGCGGCCTAGAGGGAAGCGAGCTGGCGTCAGGAACAGGCTGAGAGCTCGTGCACACCGCACACCTCTGCCTAGCATCCTGCTCGCCAACGTCCAGTCACTGGAGAACAAGCTTGACGACCTCAGGGCCAGGGTAAAGTTCCAGAGAGACATTCGGGACTGCAATCTCCTCTGCTTCACCGAGACATGGCTGAACCCAGCGGTGCCGGACCACGCCATCCAGCCGGCCGAGTTCTTCTCGGTTCACCGCATGGACAGGACACGGGACTCGGGGAAGTCAAGGGGAGGCGGCGTGTGTTTAATGGTGAACAACAACTGGTGCAACAGTGCGAACGTTGTTCCTCTCACACGCTCCTGCACACCAAATCTGGAACTACTGTCCATCATGTGTCGTCCTTTTTATCTACCTCGGGAATTTACATCGGTCATTGTAAGTGCCGTTTATATTCCACCACAAGCGGACACGGTCACCGCCTTATGCGAGCTGCATGAGGCACTCACACAGCACCAGACACAACACCGGGACGCTGCGCTTATTGTGACGGGGGACTTTAATAGCGCCAACCTCAAACGCGCAGCGCCGAACTTTTATCAACACATCACCTGCCCCACCAGAGGTGAAAGGACACTGGACCACTGCTACACTACGGTCAAGGACGGCTACAAGGCACAATCCCGCCCCCCGTTTGGCAAATCTGATCACGCCGCCATCTTCCTCATGCCAAAATACAAACAAAGGCTGAAACAGGAAGTTCCGGTTCAGAGGAAGGTCGCGCGCTGGACGGATCAATCGGTGGCCGCGTTACAGGACGCACTCGATGACGCAGACTGGGGCATGTTCAGAAACAGCTCCGACGATGACGTCAACGTGTTTACGGAAGCGGTTGTGGGATTCATCGGGAAACTAGCGGATGATACCGTGGAGACAAAGACTATCACAACGTTTCCCAACCAGAAGCCGTGGGTGGATAAAACCATCCGCGACGCTCTGAGATCCCGCACCGCTGCCTACAACACGGGACTCATGACGGGGGACATGGACCCGTACAAAGCCGCGTCATATAACGTGCGGAGGGCGGTGAAAGAGGCGAAGCAGCGCTACGGGAGGAAACTAGAGTCACAACTCCAACAGAGTGACTCTAGGAGCCTGTGGCGGGGACTAAGGACAATAACGGACTATAAAGCACCAACAACCGGTATGACGAACGCGGCCGTGACTTTGGCAGACGAGCTGAACACTTTCTATGCTCGCTTCGAGGCTGCAGCTAAGGACTCCAACAATGCTAGTGCTAGCGGCGCTAACGGCTGCAGACAGGAAGATACTGCCAGCACCGGAAACGTGCTCGTCATCTCCGAGCATGAAGTAAGGAGAGCCTTCAAGAGAGTGAACACCAGGAAAGCAGCAGGACCAGACGGCATCCCAGGTCGTATCCTCAGAGACTGCGCATACCAGCTAGCTCCTGTGTTCACTGAGATATTCAACATCTCTTTATCTCAGTCGGTGATCCCCACATGCTTCAAAGAGTCCATCATTGTTCCTGTCCTGAAGAAACCCCACCCTGCTTCTCTCAATGACTATCGCCCTGTAGCCCTCACCTCAGTAGTGATGAAGTGCTTTGAACGCCTGGTCAGAGACTTCATCATTTCTTCACTACCAGACACACTGGACCCACTACAGTTCGCTTACCGTCCAAATCGTTCCACAGACGATGCCATCTCTCATCTCCTCCACACATCACTCACTCACTTGGACACTAGAAGGGGGAATTATGTTAAAATGCTCTTCATAGACTACAGCTCTGCATTTAACACCATAATTCCCTCCACACTCACCACCAAGCTGGAGCATCTGGGACTCAGCTCATCTATGTGTCAGTGGATCTCCAACTTCCTAACTGGCAGACCACAGGCAGTAAGGATGGGCGGACATGTCTCAGCCTCCACCACTCTCAGCACTGGAGCCCCCCAGGGGTGTGTTCTGAGCCCCCTGCTGTACTCTTTGTACACATGACTGTGTGGCCACTACCAGCTCCACCACCATCATCAAGTTTGCTGACGACACCGTCGTGGTGGGCCTGATCTCTGATAACAACGAGACGGCCTACCTGAAGGAGATTAGGAATCTGGAGAACTGGTGCCAGAGGAACAACCTCCTTCTAAACGTCAGTAAGACAAAGGAGCTGATAGTGGACTTCAGCACTAAGCAGGAGAGGAACTACCAGACCCCCGTCATCAACGAGTGCCCAGTGGAGAGAGTGGACAGCTTCAAATACCTCGGAGTTCACATCACGCAGGACCTGTCATGGTCCTGTCACATCAACACCGTGGTGAAAAAGGCCCGACAGCGTCTCTACCACCTCAGACGCTTGAGAGACTTCCAACTGCCCTCCAAGGTGCTCAGGAACTTTTACTCGTGCACCATAGAGAGCATCCTGGCGGGAAACATCTTAACCTGGTTCGGGAACAGCACCATGCAGGACAGACGAGCTCTACAGAGGGTTGTGCGGTCAGCTGAGCGCACCATCCGCTCCGAGCTCCCTGACCTGCACTCAATCTACAGCAGGCGGTGCTGGACCAAGGCCAGGAAGATCGTGAAGGACCTCAGCCATCCCAACAACAGACTGTTCTCTCTGTTGAGGTCAGGAAAGCGATTCCGCTCCCTGAAGACCAACACAGAGAGACTGAGGAGGAGCTTCTTCCCGCAGGCGATACGGTCTCTCAATCACACCACCACACAGTACTGACCCACACATACAGTTCTTACACACACACTGGACTTTCTGGACTTTGGTTTTGCACAACACTGGTCACTATATTCTTCATTTCCGGTTAATACTTGTACAGCTGCTGTTATTGTGTATATATTTATTTATATTTAGATTTCTTCATACATTCTTATATAGTTCTATATTGTGTATTGTGTATTTTGTTGTACAGTTATTTTATTTTCAACTTTAATTTATATATTTATCTTTATCTTATTCTTCCCAGTTAAATTTACCCTTCATTCTAATTTGTGTTGTACAGTTATTTCATTTTTAACCTTAATTTATATTCTATTCCTTCCTAGTTAAATTTACCCTTTTTAATTTTTCATATTTATTTCCTATCTTATTCATAGCCTTTCCTTTTTTGTTTTCTTTAGGTCACGAGCAGTTGTCCAAGCATTTCACTACATATCGTACTGTGTATGACTGTGTACGTGACAAATAAAATTAGAATTTTTGAATTTGACTAAATACTTTTTTGCCCCACTGTAACTAGTTTGAATTTGATTTGAATTTGATAATAAATCTAATAAATCAGAACATGGTATATTATATTTAGATGGAAGCTAGCGAGCTAACTCCCTGCTAACTTCTAACTCAGTTAAATATCATGAAATTCCGTTTTCATGGATGTTAAACTTAATTGTTACACCTAGCAGAGCAGCTACACTGATCATTTTATTACAGAGTTTGGGCTCAGACTAATAACGTCAGACTCAAAGGGCGGATAGTAGTGATATGCGGATTGATCCTGAAATATCGATTCCACCGATACCAATCATTTATGTTCTAGAATCGATTCTCACATTAAAATATCGATATTTCAGTAATTTAGGTTAAATTTGTAGTTTATCATTAACAGGAACACAGTGGAAAGAAACTATAACATTTGGATTGTCTACATTCAAAGGAACTACTTCCTCTTCCGCCTTTCATAGTCATGTGCGAAATATGGCTGTATAAATGTCTTGCAGCCCCCTGGCGCGCGCACTCACAACCGTGACTGAGCGTAATTGTGCGGACGTATTTTACCTCCACAAACAGCTGAGACGTGGTTTGCGATACATGTGGCAAAAAGTGAGGTGTTGTGGCCATACTTTCTCAACCTTGAGACCTCAGAATTAGGGAGACATTCAAAAGGGCTGTGCGGGGGGGATAAATATATTTTACAGGGTTTATTTATCGGATAAAATACGTTAGATGTCACCGTTATTATTGGCCGGCCCGGAAACAGTGGGGGTGTCCAAATTCAGAGGATGCTTCCACCTGAGGACGCGGCCTTTGCAGTCTAAAGAAAGCCGGGTAGTACGTCACGAGCTCCCTCGGTGGAGTGAAACTCTGCCGTCTGCTCCTTGCTGTCTAAAATATAACCGGGCGCTGGCATAAACTCTCGACCGTCTCACACTTTCTTTAATTAGTTTTCTGTTTGATGTTTATTCAGCTGTGTGAAAACCCCGGAGGAACCCACTCGATGGATTAATAAAGTTAAATTTAATTTAATCTAATCTAATAACTTTAATCTCAGCCAAACCGATTTACTCACGAACAAATAAAACACTGAAAAAGGCAAACAATAACATTTTTAAGTTATCAAAGTGACTTATATATCATGTTTAATCCGAGTAGTGAAAGACCGCGGGGGTTTGAAGACGATGCGTCGGTCGGCTCAGATATTTGAAGTTTACACAGCTACATTCTCACCTGAAAATATGTTAAAAGTTGTTTTTTTTTGCGACCCAGAAAGAGAAATAAGAGTAATATTAAAACTAAGTAGCTGCCGCCATTGTTGGAAACTGGAATTGGCTGGGCCATGCTAGGAATTCTGCAATATGGTTTTTCAATTTTGTGGTCCAGGTGGAAATTCGGGAGAATGGTGGCTCCGGGATTCTCCCGGAAAAATCGGGAGGGTTGGCATGTTTGGTTGTGGCAACACCACTAACCTTATCAAACACCTCAGAGTAAATCATATCACAGAATATGACGAGCATATGTTGAGACAAACTGTAGAGGAGGACAGGGACAGATGCTGCTAGGGCTAGACAGACCTCTCTCTTGGAGTCCTTTAGTGCTGCAGGCAGGCAAGGTGTTCAAATAGCCACAACTTCAGTTTTTTTTTTAATTTCTATATGATGAACTCTGCATTATTAAGTGATAAGAACAAGTAATCTGATGTCCTGTAATCATTATGACGCTATAATTCGAGATACAATAAATAAAATACGTTTTTGTATAAAGTATCGGTATCGGATCAGTATCGTCGATACCACCCTGAATATTATTTGGCATCAGATCGGAAAGGAAATCAGTGGTATCGCACATCACTACCGGATAGTGCTGGTCTACCACGTCGTAACCAAGTCACTAATAGGTAAGTTAATTAATACGGTTGCTACACTTTAAAAAAACAAAACAGGTTAGCTGAACGAAAGCACCTATACTACCGAAAACCAATACACGTCATCGTCCCAGAATGCATTGTATGCGGAAAAAACATGGCTGCTCACACGGCTCCAAAATAGTTTTAAACAACAAAGATTTAATGAATAACAAAAAAATTGTAGTTATTTTCAAGTATGTTTTATGTAGTGGAGATAATTTGTAACTTATTTAGAGTAACATGTCATAATACTCGGGGTTCCCTTTCAGGGTCTGAACTTGCTGCTCCGTCTACTTCTGTTAATGAAAATAAACACATAGCAGCTGATTCCAGTCTAAAAAAATCCAGCTAGGAGGAAGGGTTGGAGGCTTTTACACACACACACACACACACACACACACACAATTGCAGTGCACTCAAGTCCTCGTGGTAGGGAGTGGTGAAGTGTGAGTGAAACCAGGGCAGAGAGGAGTCGTTTACAGAGAGGTTAACTCGTCATGTTCCACCCAGACTGGCCACATGCACATCTATGACATTTGTTATTGTGTTTTTAGTGTAAAAAAATAAATAAATTGTTAAATTTTGTTGTCAGTGATGTTTACATTACATTTGAACATCATTGTAAATTTAAAAAGTAGATGAGGTAGGGGGGTTATATCTATATCTATATATCTCACTGTCAGGGATAAAGAGAATTACTGAAGCCATAGCTGCATCTTCACATGTGCCTTTGAAAACGATCCCCTATTGTGCTGCTGAGTATAGCTTCAGGTCACCTTGCACTGTTTGTTTTTGATGAGACTGCACACATGGCTAATGTTAGCTAGCGTTGCTAGCAGGCCTACTTCAGAAACTGTAATATAACTTATAACCTGCACTGACAGGTCACCAGGACCACAGAAGCACAGTGTTGCAACCTGGTATAACTTCTGTAGCATTTCCCTCCCCTCACCACCGACTGGTCACTGCTGATGGCTGCCTCTCCCTAAGCCAGTTTCTGCAGGAGGTTTCTTCCTGTTAAAAGGTAGTTTTTCCTTCCCACTGTCACCAAGTGCTTGCTCATAGTGGGGTCATCTAATGTTGGGGTTTTCTCTGTAGGGACTGAATGAACTGAATTCATTATTGTTTGTACAGAATGGATGGATTTTAGCTTGGGTCTTCACACATCCACACTCCTCTAATGGTTTCTGTATGGTCATATTTTTGAAATACAAAAGAACAAAGGACAGAGGATGGAGTAAAATGGAAAGTTAAAGTATGACAAAGAAAGAGGAAAGAATGAAGACACTAGAAGCGGATAGTGAGTGATGGCAAAAAGGGTAGAGAGAGAAAGCAGAGAAACCGATGTCTCTGACAAAGGGGAAAAAAAGCTGAAATCGCAGATAAAGAAGGAAGGAAGAGAGGGAAAAAGTTGGGGAAAGCCAGGGAAAGACACACAAACAGTGTGATGTGTGGGTTAAGAGTGGAAGAGGAGTAGGTGGAGATACAAGTGCCATAAAAATACAATGAAAAAAATGAGGCTCTGAATAAAGTGGGACATTTGAGCAGGAGAGAAAAGACAGAGGGAGGAGAAGGCTGAAAGGTGGAGGGAGGCAGAGGGAGGAGAAACAAAAGGAAGGAAGTGTGAAGAGAAAATGAGCTGACTTCACACAAGCCTCATTAGAGCAGAAATGCTTCTGAAAATAGGAGATATTATTAAGCTGTTGTGTGAATACAAATAATTAATCAAAAATGATCTTAATTGAGAATATGAAGTGAAATTAAAGTTTCTTCTATCACTGGATTGGAATGTATTTCCACAAACTATAAAGATCAAAACACGTGGCTGTGATATCATGTTTAAAGAAGGGACCGGAATTAAATTTATAGGAGTAAAGTCATTGATCAGATTGATTATAGATCAATGTCAGTTTTCAAATTTCTTCAAATGAGTGCCCAGGTTATTTTGAATTGCATATGAACTCCTTTTGCGGTCACCTCACACACATGCACACACACTCTGCAGGCAGTGGTCAAAGGCTCTGTAAAACACTGACATCAATGGAGAAGAATGCAAACCCTCTCTCTCTCTAACCCTCTCCTCTTCTCTGTCTCCTCCCCCTCATGTGTCAGACACACATATTGGTTAGATTAAACTGCCACGGAGAGAAGGAACGACAGAGAAAATGTTCTTTTTCCCACATTTGATCCAGTGTCTGTTTTTCCTCTCATCTCTCTTTTGACTTTTTGTCTTGCAGCTCAGCTCAGACAGTTGAATCCTTGTAAGAATTGTTTTTGATCTTATCTTTCAGGCATTTTTCTTTAAAAGCAGAGGAAACCAACAGCCCCATAATCTATCAGACTTTGTGTAAGATTTCTCAAATTTGGAGTAAAGTCCAATTAAAATCCAAAATGGTGGAGTAAAATCACTGGATACTTTTGTTGTAGTTTTTAGTTTCAAACAACAGCCAGGATAAAAGTATAAATGAACTCAACTGAGTTGTACCCTGACAATGTTCCACGTATCAAACACTGTCCATCCGTCCATCAACTATCAAGAACTGAAACCAGAAAATGATTTAGTTCATGAGTATTACAGTCATTTAGAAAAACGCAGTAATTTTTGCACAATATCTCTAAAATTAGAAATATCCTGTCTCAGAGTGACGTTGAAAAACTAGTTCATGTATTTGTTACTTCCAGGCTGGACTGGACTGGAATTCATTATTATCAGGAAGTCCTAAAAACTCGCTGAAAAGCCTTCAGTTAATCCAAAATGCTGCAGCAAGAGTCCTGACAGGGACTAGAAAGAGAGAGCAGATTTCTCCTGTTTTGGCTTCCCTTCATTGGCTTCCTGTTAAATCCAGAATTCAAAATCCTGCTCCTCACATACAAGGTCTTAAATAATCAGGCCCCATCTTATCTTAATGACCTTGTAGTACCATAGAGTGCCCGCATTAGAGCACTTCAGGATTCAGGAGACAGACGCTATCTCTATTTTTAAGATTTGGCTTAAAACTTTCCTTTTTGCTAAAGCATATAGTTAGGGCTGGATCAGGTGACCCTGAATCCTCCCTTAGTTATGCTGCAATAGACGTAGGCTGCCGGGGGATTCCCATGATGCACTGAGTGTTTCCTTTTCCAGTCACCTTTCTCACTATGCGTTAATAGACCTCTCTGTATTAATGTGGATCTACCTTCAATATAAAGCACTTCAAGCCGACTGTTGTTGTGTTTTGGTGCTGTTTAAATGAAATTGAATTGAATTGAACTCTCAAATGTAAATAGGTAACAGTTAAAACCTTTAAGCTGCATAACCTGAAGCTTGGGATTTATAAGTTGTATCATTAAACATGCTAGTAAAGGTTCTATGGTTATGCTTTTCTTCTACTTAGAGAAATAGAAAATGCTAATGAACCAATAATTTTATCTTTTTCAGCTTCCATATAACTTACAGGTAATGTCAAAACTGAAAAAGAAGGTCAGCTATGAATAATAGTCAAAAACCTCAAACCTGGCTAGTAAAGATATTTACAGGGACATTTCTGATTAATCAAACTGAGTTGTACAATTTAATTGTAAAAACAACTGCTGGTTTTAACCCAGCTTGTTGTTTATTAACTTGCAAGAGACTCAGGCTACGTCCGCATGTAGACAGGTATTTTTGAAAATGCAGATTTTTCTAAGCGTTTGCACCTTTCGTCCACACGTAAACGGTGTTTTCGGTCACTGAAAACTGAGATTTTTAAAGACTCCTGGTAGCGTGGAGAATTTCGAAAACTCGAAAACTTTTGCATTTACATGTGGATGAAGAAAACGGAGAAAACCCAGCGTCACACTGTGGACCGCATTATTGTTTCGGTGAAATGAATTTCTACAATGGCGGATTTAGACAAAATACATTTACTGTCAATTTTACTCTCTGCAGTTTTTAAATGCTTACATATACACACACAGTTACTATCCCTCCACACATAGGACTCAGTTCTGCTTCTATGCGCCATTTTTGTTTACTCTTTCCCACCCAGGTTTCTAGACTTCTGATTGGCCAATATTTTTACACGATAGGAATATATCACCACCTGTTGCTTTGGCATGTTCCTGGCAGCGTTTTCCTTCATTTTTGGCATTTAGGTGTGGACGGGATTTTTTTTTTTAAACGAAAACGGAAAATCTCTGTTTTCAAAAATACCCGTGTACATGTGGACGTAGCCTAAATTAAGTCACAAGTCGAGTAAATTATTGAGTCTGAACTTTTAGGTAAAGCTTTTAGCTATCAAAGACATTGATGTAGTATCTGCTGTTAAGAAAAAAAGGCTTTAAGTCAACTTTAACATGATTGCTGATGTTAAGCTTAATAACGCTTTACTGATTTGTGCTAGCATGTTTATATCACACAACTACATGTAATTTTGTAAACTGCTGCTAGCTAGCTAGCTAGCTAGCCATTGATTTACTTCGGGTAAAGCTAATTGGTTGATGGAATAAATAACCTGCAGATACTTTTAATAACAAAACATACAGTACACAGACAATTATTACCTTAGTGAATTCCTGTTTTTTCTTCCGTTAGAGTCACAGTAATGTTTAGAAGAGATGTAGAGATGTTAACGTCACAACTAGAGATAGCGAGGGTAACTCATTTTTAAAAAAAATTTCATTTAACTCATTTTTAAATGGGCTACTAAGAAAAAATGTTATCATTTTCAAAAATTGTCAGCTCAGTTTACCACTATCAAATGCAAAGTCATGAGCTGCTGATTTTCAATCCAGTTTCCACACCTGTGGACAGAGGTGTCAGGACAGTTCACTTGCTTTCTTTCAGCAACATGTCAAATCACAAACCGGTTTATCTGGAAAAATGAACAAAGGAAACAGGAAGTGATAAGAAAGGGCTGCTGTTGAGCACTGTATGTTAGAGGTTTGCTTAAGCGAGGAGATCATTTGGAGCACGTTCTCCACCGAGACTATGATTGTTGTTTAGGCTTCAAATGAATAGCTTCTCTTTATGGGTTGTGCCAGCTTTGAGTTATTTGCTCCTGGTTTGCACTGACTACACTTCCACACGCACTCTGTCCTAGAACTACACACATACAAGAGGTTTCCCATTTACAGGATTCACAATCAAAATGTAGAATAAATGTATGGGAAACAATCTGCCAAACAGCAGCTGATTCTTATTCTGTAGAATCCTTTGGTGGTGATCTCAAAAATACATATATGTACTGTATGTACAACTATTGTCCCAGTACCTGGATATACTAAAGCTGATGGACAGCATGCTTGCTGGATTGACATGTGTACATCATAGCACTTTTGCACAAACTCCCAGTAACTGCAAAAGCTCTCCAAGGATGGCTTTGTTTGTTTTTATAGCTCTGTTATGGAATTGGTATTTTTCTGTTTTACCCACACTTCCTCGTATACACATCACTACAGATAAAGAAAACTACACGAACCTTCTTTTTTAAATTCTCATTCTATTATTTATGAAAAAACTTGCACTGTTATTGTTAAACGTCCAGAGTCTTTAAATAAACAGTGAAGAAAATAAAAGTGCATTATCCTGCTTTCTCTGTCTTTTCCTCACTGTATGCTTGTCTCTGATCCAGTCCCTGGATTTGTCTTCAGGTTTTGCAACGTCACCCTGCCACGTCGATGATGGGCTGCCTGCCTCTTGCTTTTTCTAACTGCCTCTCTCTCTCACACGCATGCACACACAAGGTCATGAAATGAAATGGGTGAAAATGATAAAATATGGTAGACAAAGTACTTTTGGAAAAGCTGCTCTGCACGTTAAATATCACAGGGAGGTGGGTAAAATGGGAGACGGCTTTAAAAGTGCATCGCTTTAATTTCTGAGAGGGAAGAGAGCGCTTGAGGCACCGAAAAGGGAAGAAACAGAAAAAGTGTAACGCTAGCAGACACAAAGAGAGGGCTCCAAATACACTGAGAGCTGAGTTTACACTATGACCTGTATGGACAGGGCAGTCCTCAGCTCACACAAACTCAGAACACTGCAGGCATCCCGGGAAGAAAAAACACAAAAAAAACACAAAAAAGAAAATGTGATCCATTAGACCGGGCCACCTTCTTCAAATTGGTCCATGGCCCAGCTCTGATGCTCGTGAGCTGTTGGGACTTGCAGTGGTGGACAGAGGTCCCATTTTTCCTGCTTCTAACACATCAACTTTGAGGAAGAAATGTTCACCTGCTCCCTAATATAGCCCACCCACTAACAGGTGCCACAATTCAGACATAATCAGTGTTATTCACCTGTCAGCAGAGATGGGCAGTAACAGTTACAAGTAACGCATTATCACATTTTCTTTTACCTCACCTGGGTGGCCAGGTGTGTGTGCATCACTTAGACCTGTCACTAGTGTGCACTATGAAAAGAAGGCAAGCCAGCAGAGGCATTGTGATGCTTTGAGCAATGATCTCCTGGGGAACATCGGGTCCTGTCATCCATGTGGAGGTTACTTTGACCTTGTTGTGTCCCACTGGTGTACGTGTGTTAAAAAATAAGCCTGAGCTGATTCACTTGATATTAATGAGTCATACTGATTGTCCTTACAAGTAACGCGTTACTGTAATCCGATTACTTTTTTCAAGTAACGAGTAAAGTAAGGGATTACTATTGCAAAAACAGTAATTAGATTACTGTTACTTTCCCGTAGGAACGCTGCGTTACTGCGTTACTAAAACCGTGATTTTTTTTTGCGAGAATGTCTCATGACAGTGACGTAAGCGAGTGCGACGTTTGTGACAACAGCTGTGTGCAGATCAACAATGGATCATATATATCGAGTGCGGAAGAGAGTATGAGTGTGCGTGGAAGTACTGACCTTACTTTAAGTTTGATTCCATAAAAAATGACAAAAACATTAGCGTCCGTTGTGCGTGGGAAGAAAACTTCTTTTTACAGCAAAAAAAACCCCTCTAAACTTCCAAGCAAGCACCGAGTAGCTATGACGTAATGGGAAACTCACAGAGAAACTCGCGGATTCTTCCACTAACTGCTGCGCCACACCTGCACCAGGGTAAACCTCCGCCTACCCCACTCCTGCTTTACAGGTGAAAATAGAGCAACAGGACCGCTAGTCTTTGACTTTATTTATTTTCTGCTGTGTTTTACTTGCATCTATTTGAAAGACTGAGTGTAAACACAAAAAAATGTTTTATTTTATGTGCTGGAATGTGCAGAAAATAGGTTTAAATGTTAAACTAATTTATTCAAGTCAGAGAATGTTGCATATAACTTAATTTTTGCTTGATGCATAAAGTTAAAAGATTAAAACTAATAAAACAAGTTTTAAAAAAGAGACTTTTCCATTTGATTACATTTTGTATGATGGATTATTAGGGCTGAACGATATATCGCATTTGCGATAATATCGCGACATGATCAAGTGCAATTTTCTAACCGCAAAGGCTGCGATTATACTGCGATTATATTATACAATTCATGGGCTGCATCCTCCTGAGGCCGCATTTGTAGACCGATTACGTCACAGCGACGCGCCGAAGGCTGTCCAAATTACTACCATATCCCAGAATTCATAGCGCGGCCCAGCCAAACTCCAGTTTCCAGCAATGGCGGCCGCTACTAAGTTTTAAAATTACTCATACTAATCTTTCTGGGTCACAAAATAAACTTTTAACATATTTTCAGGCGAGAAAGTAGTTGTGTAAACATCAAATATCTGCTCGGTTTATCAAGATATCGCATATTTGCAAAAGTGCTTCGACGTTTTCAGAGGCGTCTGCTACCCACCAGCTCGACAGCTAGCCGGGAGCTCGAGGGTTACTGATGCGGCCGAGAACGGCACAACTCCCTGCACATCATTTTCAGATCACCGCGGAGTTTCGCTGCTCGGGTTAAACGTAATATATAAGTCACTTAGACAACCTAAAAATGTTATTGTTGGGCTTTTTTCAGTGTTTTGTTTGTTCGTGAGTAAATCGGTTTGGCTGAGATTAAAGTTATTAGATTAGATAAAATAAAACTTTATTAATCCCCCGGGTGGGTTCCTCCTTGGTTTTCACACAGCTGACTAAACGTCAAACAGAAAACTTATTAAACAGAAGTATGAGACAGTCGAGAATTTACACCAGTGTCTGGTTATATTTTAGATAGCAAGAAGCAGACGGCCGAGTTTATTAAACTCCACCGAGACAGCGGTGACGCTAATCAGAACTAGACCGTCCAATTTCACGCCTTTAAACTTTAAAGGCGTGTTTGTGTGTGTGTTTATACAATTGCTATTATGTTTGCACTTTATGTGTAATGTTACTGACTGCAGAGATCAGTAAGATGTGTGTATTTTTTATTTATTAGTTTTATTTATTTAATATTATTTTTTAATTGAATGACTGTCTAGTAGTTCACAGATGTCGAAAAACTGAGTGTGGTAAAGCCACTGATTTTTTTTATGTATATTTCTGCAATCTGCACATTGCACTGACTTTCATTTTAATGTTTACACCAGGGTTCCTTGTCAGCACTTTATGCTCAGATGTTTGTAAGCTAAAAATAAACTATTGTGTATGTTCAAATATACTGTTGTGATTGAAGAAGTTAAATAAAAATGTCAGTCATCAATTCATGCATCACCTCATGTCATCATAACAGAGGTCTGTCTTCCAGGAAAGAACAGTTTAAAATTAATGTAATATAGTATTGGCCATACTATATGATGTATTGCTTGTCTTTGTTTAATAATACAGAAGACAAATACCTTAAAAAATAATCGCATATCGCATCGCAATCGCAATATTGGGGCAAAAAATCGCAATTAGATTATTTTCCATAATCATTCAGCCCTATGGATTATGCAGAAAAAGTAGAATTGGGCTGAAAGATCTATCACTTTATCACCTATTCAGGTTGTAAATCGTGTTTTTAAAAAGTAACTAAGTAACTAAGTAATTAATTACTTATGAAAATAAGAAATCAGTAAAGTAACGGGCTTACTTTTTGGGGGAAGTAATCAGTAATTAGTTACTGACTACTTTTTTCAAGTAACTTGACCAACACTGCCTGTCAGTGCTCATTGGTGTATTTAGAACTTCTGTTTGTTTGAAAGTGTCAGTGTGTTGCTCTATTTGTTGCCTGACTTTAGTTTTTGATCTTAGAAGAATGTTAACATGTAGCTTTTTGTACAGTTGAAATCATCTTAGTACTCAAACACGTGTGTCTGCAGCAGAGAAGGGTACTCTGGGTAATGGAGTCCTACACCTATATTTTCCTATGCGATAAAATGAAGGCAGTATTGAGAATTGTAGCTGTTGAGAGAATAGATACCTTTCTTCTTTAGAGTGTGTTTTTACAGGCTGTCATGTCCACTGACCTTTTTGCCACTGAAGCACGGGGTTCAGCAGCAGTAAGAGAAAAGCACATGTGATTTCCAAAAACTCCAGATGGAACTACAGAGAGCCATTCCACTAGTGGTGTGCGGATCGATATTGAAATATCAATATTTTAGTACTTTGGGGTAAATTTGTAGTTTTTCATTACCGTGGAAAGAAACTATATCAGTCGGATCGTCTAAATTGGAAGGAACTACTGCCTCTTACGCCTTTTACAGTCATATGCGAAATACGGCTAAATGTGTCAGCCCCTGGCGTACGCACTCATAACAATGGCTGAGCGTGAACAGAGTCATGTGTGGACGTATTTTAACTCCACAAACGTGGTTTGCGATATATGTGGCAAGACAGTGAGGTGTTGTGGCAACACCACTAACCTCGTCAAACACCTCAGAGTGAATCATATCACAGAATATGACGAGCTTATGTTGAGACAAACTGAAGAGGAGGAGAGGGACAGGTGCTGCTAGCTGAGACAGACGTCTCTCGCGGAGTCCTTCAGTGCTGCAGGCAGGCAACATGTTCAAACTTCAGTTTTTTTATTTCTACATGATAATTCTACATTATTAAGCAATATGAACAAGTAGTCTGATGTCCTGTAATCATTATGAAGCTATATTATTATGATTACATTGCCAACTTATGAACGTTATGGTGCAAAGCCCCCTCACACTGGGACGTGAGTGGGAATAGGACAAACACCACAAAATTAATTCCTGTGGCAGCTGGTGAAGCTTTTAGTGTGTCAGAGAAACTGCTCCACCCCCACCAACATTTTACCATCCCTGACCTTCGACCTCTAACAGGGGATGAGCTGTGATGTCTCTCAGACCGACCTCTGCTGTCATGTAGACGCTTGTAGATGAACACACACATACTCACAAACTCATATACACAAACCCCTTCATTAATTAAATGACATCCCTCATCTGTTTTAGTTTTTCCAACCAGGACTCCCAGCCTGGAGTTCTTTCCCATTATCCTTTCCTCATCCTGAAGACACACTGAGGTGGATTTACATCGCCGCTGTGTCCATCATCTGGCCATAACTGCGGCAACACTGTGCTAAATGTTTCCAGATGGGCCACAAAAAACATGTTTGAAGAAAAAAAATGAACAATAGACGTTTGCTGTGGCTAACAGAGGTCAGCAAATGAAGCACAGAATGCACACAGGAAGAGGAGGGGAAGAGACCACAGATCAGTGTTTCTGTTTCAGGACATTTTGCTGTATATATGAAATAATGCACAGGGAGAAGCAGTTGTGCTCCCTATCTGATGATTACAGCACAGTCTTTAACCAGGAGGATTCAGTACTAGTAAATATTACTTGTAGTAAAAACAATCAAAAAAGACACACAGCTAGCAGTTTATATCTGAACTATTAATCCATGTTGTTAACTAAACAGGTTATCACATGGGTATCAGTGTGTAAGTTTTATCTGCTGTTTGTTTGGGTCGTTAGAGTAGGTGTGTAGCCTCAGAGGTAGGATAGCCAAATGCTTCTCTGCATCTTCCTGTTCCTGGGCTGTGGTTTGGTTAGCGGCCAAGGAAAAACATTAGCTAACAGAGCTGTGGAACGCTGGAGACTCCACAGACCAGCCTCTGACTCAGGAGGAGTTATTGGATCTGGATGTAGAAGAAGGATTAGCTCCACCCGCTCCCATTAGAGACCCATGTGCTTATTATCGTGAATTGTCTCTCTTTTATACTATACAGTGTATAAGTTTTAGAACAAACTCTACATCACTCTTTGGTGTAGAGCCATGTGGTAGAAAGCACAGACTCACCATAATAGTTAGCAGCATAATTTTAGTGAGGAGTGCATAAACCCTTCTGATTATATGAAATGTAAATGATGGTGATTCAGGTGTATTAGCCTACTTGAGATGGGATTCTGCAAATACTATTTAACCCTGTGAAGCCTGAGTCATCAAGCCTGACAACCATAACCCTAACTCTAACTCCTCTTTTGCTCAGTGAAAATATCTATGGGTACACATTTAGTCCTCCTCAATATAAAAAAGGAGTGTAATTTCAACAGTATGTGTCAGTTTTTCTACATGATAATGTGCCTGCATGAATAAATGTGTGAAATTACAGAAAAGTTCTGGTAGCTCACTGCCCAGATGCCCCTTTAATTACAGTTATAGGAAGTTAATTCACCTTAAATCTTGTCAATTCAAGCGTTTATCTAATATTTAATTACTTTGGTGTAATATGCATGGCTGTGGGGGAGGCTGTAACACCTATGAAAATACTGTTATGTTATGTTATGCCCTCTTTGCCATTTTCTAACGCTGTCCAGTGGGTCAGATAGGAGTTGTTGTCCGGTCAATTCAATAGTCAATGCTTCCGTCCTAAAAATAGGGCCAGGTCATCAGCTAGAGGCGGGGTTAGGGTGTGGTGGCATTTTATTTACATTTTAACCTAAAGTTTTTATGGACTAAATTATGTTATTTCAGTTTAAAATCCAGCTGAGCCTAAGTCATCATCCACAAGGACAAATAC
This sequence comes from Copadichromis virginalis, assembly GCF_057382275.1. Lineage (NCBI taxonomy): Eukaryota > Metazoa > Chordata > Actinopteri > Cichliformes > Cichlidae > Copadichromis > Copadichromis virginalis. The sequence goes on from NC_140621.1 coordinate 5,441,891, forward strand.
ATAAAAGGATAGTGCTATGGTAGCTAGAGTGTCTGGACCTCAAAATGAGCAGAATGACTTTTTTAATGCATGCAAATGACACCTGATGAAGTTAGAGAAAAAAGAACACATGCACACAGGTTTGGTGGGACACTGGGGGTACGGATTTACTGCACAGGAAATAAGGGAAAGCAGGAGGTTATGACATTTTATTAGCACACAGAGTCAAAGTTGTTCCCTTTCCATCAAACAAAAACATTGTTAGCACTATTTTAATAGCTGTGCTGACCTAACAGATGACATTCACTGATAGTAGTATACCATGGGGAAATAAATTATACAGCATGTATGTCATCGTGTATTCAAACACTTCAAACACTTTTTCTCACTCCACAGCTTTCAGTTAAACTGTTCAGAGTTTGAAGAAATGAACAAATACATGGATCAGCTTTGTCTTGCAGCCATCACATGAATTTACGTGCACACTGAAAAGAAAAAGAAAAAAGGAGTAAACAGACTATATTAGCATTTCAGAATTGACATTCATGCTCAACTGGAAAGTAGAGTTTAGCTATGCTGCATGGGCCTGTTATAGGTGAACCACCAGCAGATTCCAACCCTAGCCTCATCCTATGTTTGGATGATAGAAAACATACTTTCTGGAAAAAACATCTGAATAGTGTTTGAAGCCATTAAAAATGAATGTTTTCTTTGACATGTCATTGGACGTTAATATTCTACTTGCCCAGGGTTACGGTTTGGGTTAGTGGGGTTGTATCTTTTCCACTGACAACTTAGACCTCAGAGGGTTAAAGGGATTAAGGATATACAGGTACAAATTTGCTGGTGCAAATAAAAAGTGAAAGTGACTGCTGAAATATTTTCAACCCTGTTGGAACTGTACTTTTTCCCTCCCAGTGTGATTAATACAACTATAATCCTACTTTAGCTCTTTGAGGTCATCATTAATTGCACATTTTTTCTTATTATATTTTCTAAATTGTTCTCCCAAGTCTTGCCACGTAGAACAAATAAAATGATCATTCAAGAATAAGTGATGTGTAACGAAGGGAGTTTAACTGTGATGTGTTTAAATAGCATTTAACCTTTTGTGTTATGTTTGATTGCATGCTCTGTGTCTGCAAGGGCCAACAACAAAACAAATAATTGAAAATGTTGGGCAAATTGGGTCATTTTATTTTAAATAGTGAATACTTTTGAAAATGCAGTAGTTATGTTCCAATCATGAGTTCGTTTCATGTTTTTCTAACTTTTCATCCATCCACACTGATGAAACATTGCTTTACATTCCTGCAGAGACAGTGGCAAAAGAGGGCATGAGCCCAAATCCGGTAGACTCTGTAATGCTACTGTACAGTATGTTAGGAAAAAACTGTACATGCAAAAAACGTTTTCTTTTAAACGTGTCATAAACATTAGACAGTGGTACATTTGATAGCAGCCGTGTGTTTGGCAGTGTGTATTTGAAGCAGAAGCAGCAGCTCTTCATTTTGAATGGAGAAAATTGGATAGCATGCTAGTATTTCATACTAATTAACACCACTGTATCATTATCATTACACCCTGCCCTAGATATAGCGTCTGTGCCTGGGGGTGGGGCGCTGTGTGTATGTAGTCATATTTGTCTGGGCATGTGCTGGATGCATAACCACGTATCTTACGTATAAATGCAACATGAGGTGCGTGACTTCAAACTCCAAACCAGCCTCCTACACTTTCATATCAAAATGATTCTGTAGGCTGATTATGTCAGTTTCTTTTTTAAGTCATACGCAATGTACACAAGCAACATGATATGTAATATCTATCATGATAAAAACATGTTGAGAATAACAGTGAAAAGTAAAAATACTGATACTGTGTCAGTAATGCACATACAGTAATATTATCAACAACTGTGTAACTGCTCTTTGTGAATGCTTTGGTAGTTTTACAGACACTTAAAGTACGCATGAATGTGACTGATTGTGAAATTTGTTTCTCCACATTTAGTACAGATTGCAATAGCATCATCAGATTTTTTTAGCCACCATAATTGCAAAGTAAAACTATTATTCCAAAAGCTAAAATGAGATATCAGTGACATTTTAGTCTCTTGTCAACATCAGTGTACATTTGTAAACTATATTTCAAGCTACAACTAGCAGCGGGTTTGCTTAGCTTAGCGCAGAGGCTGGAAATACCCTCGCTTTATCCAAAGCTGGCATGAGTACTTCCAGTTGTCTGTTGTTGGTTTCATTTGTGCAAAAACAAGAAGAGGGAATTTTTAAGTTAGAACTTTGCACTGTTTTATCTTTGACGATAGCCAGGCTAGCTGTGTAGCCATTGCTAATAATTATGCTAGGCTAGGTTCCTGAAAATGTCAAACTAGTCCTTTGATTTCTAACTTTATTACAAGGATATTAGCAAACAAATGTCAAAAGCTTTGAAAATTCCAATGCTAATATACCATCCACTTGTATTATCTCACTCTAAACTTCATTCAAATTTTAACACAAGCTAAGTGCAATCTATATCAGTATAGGTAGACAATAGACCAGAACAGCCTGATTCACAACAGAGGATATTTTCCTTCTGTTGATCATTTCTCTCTCTGCAGTCTGGCAGCAGTGCAATGCTCATACTTTCCATCCTCAGCCTGTCTGTGCTGTGTGTGTGTGTGTGTGTGTGTGTGTGTGTGTGTGTGTGTGTGTGTGTGTGTGTGTGTGTGTGTGTGTGCGTCAGGAGGAGGGGGGATGGGTTTGATATTCTTTGCAAGTTGGGAAGCAGGGAAAGTAAGTGGGACAGAGAGACATAAAGTGTGTTAAACATTCCTCTCTCTCTCTCTCTGGCTGTACTGAGTCACTCCTTGGTCTGCTTTTCCATTCCTTCACTCTCAGCTGGTCTTGTTCTCAACTCATTTTCATCCAACCCATCCTTTACCCATTTAAAAAATCTTCATACTTTTTATTCTTTTCTTTATATTCTCCTCTCCTCCTATTTTCAGCACATGGACACTTTAACTGCATGACTGTCAAAACTCGCCAACACATTATTGTTCAGTCCTCAGCATGCTGTGCTTCACAGTCGAGCCAACCAACTCTACAAATGCCTAAACCTTCTAAACATTTACTGCAAATGTGTGATTGGCTCTTGATGGGTGATGTCACTCGTACCCGAGGGTCTCCCTCTGCTGACAGAAAGCCTGTGAGGAAGACGTGTCCCGCCTGTCCGTCTGTCTGTCTGTCCTTGGTTTGCTGTTGAGTAGAGCCAGACCTTACAGCATCTCTCAGTGAAACTCACAACCAAAAACATGAGCTGCATGCTGTAAGTCAGCATTCTTGATTTGTAGGCCCTTTATATTTCTTACAATACATTCCCCATTTCATTTTTTTCATGTTGTCCAGTCTAACACAGGAAAAAAGCAACTCTTTGCCTCGATGTCAGAAGGTCTGCATTCGGTTTTCTAGTACATGAACATGAACACTGCTGACTGCAGTCTGCAGCTGTTTGCTGACACCAACATGGAAACAGTGATTAGTCCTTAAAAGTGCAGCCACTTTTCTCCATCTGTTCTTCAGCGAATGAAAACCTGATATGTTTTTGTTGTATTTTAATGATGTTGATTGTCTGATTGTCCAAGCTTTGGACATCGCTTCCGAGTCAAACAAAGGCAGCTTCTTTAAGTGCTCTTCATTTCATTGTGCATACTTGCTCATGTGATTTTGGCTTCTTTGATGTTTATGTCACCGGTTTAGGTTTCAGTTATTTCTTGTGGTTAGCAGAGGAGCATGAAACATTTAGCACAAACACACACGTATATATTTAGATGCCAGACATGCTCCTCAAGTCTGTCTGAGTTTACCTTGGCTACAAATCAAAAGCAGGCAAAGTTGTATGCGCGTGTATAGTTTGTCTTCACAGAGCTGTCTTATTGGCACGGTGCACCAATGATGGTTTACTGCTACTACAACTCATATTGCAGATACAGGTAACGTGACTCAGGTGAAATAAATAGTACCAGTGGTGCTATATTTTGGGAAAACTGCTGCTCTGAGTTCGGTTTGCCCTCGCTGACAGTGAGAGTGGGATAGTGACATAGAGGAAGAGTTACAGAGCAGCAGGAGGGAGAGAGAGTGAGTCATACATGTGGACGTGGCTTCCCTCTCTCTTATTCTCTCTCTCTGTCTCTCCCCTCTTTGGCCTCGATCGCTGCGTCTCCTTTCCTTCTCTGCCCTCCTTTTGCTTCCCGAGTCCAAGCGAGGCCTTCAATTATCTGCTTTTGGCAAAGAAAGACAGAGAAGGAGAATTTCTTCATCTCCACTTTGCCTTCTTCTTCTTTTTCTCTCTATGACTCTTTGTGTTGCTGTCTCTCTCACCCCAGTAAATATCTTTATAATGTTCTTATAAAGGTACAGTTCAGTTCCAGGAGACGGTTTTAATGACAGGTGGCAACAGAGCCGAGTTACCTGCATTTTTCTTTCTTTCGCACACACACACACTGAATATGAATCTTCCTATAGTGTTTTAATGTCTGGCACTGGTCTGGTTCAATGAGCAGATACGCCTCCATTTCCATGTTAATGCCCAGACATCTGTATAATAATATGTGACTCAGTCGCCTCTGTTTCCTTTCTTCCCCCTAAGTAAATCTTTCTAGTTACATCTAAAACTTAAGCAGAGTGCGGTATTTCTGCTTTCCGTTTACCTTTGATATTAAAAGTTGTTACTCCAACATTGCAGCCAAGTTGAAAGGCTTGCTACTAAAAAGACAGCTCATAAGATCCCTTCAGTGTGGAGTGTCACCTACGCTGCATTCACACACATGGACACAAAGCAGGAACACACTTAGTTTCAGGTTATTTAAAGGCCTGTATGTGTGATCATTTAGATGTGTCATAGTTTCAATAGGATTTTTTTTTCCATAAAAGCAAAGTTGTTTAACGCTGATTTGGAACTGGCTCACACGCTACCTCGTCCACTTAACCCTCGCACGTACAAATCACATGACCAATGTGATGACGAAGCAGCAAGCAGCACCACTGATTACTCTCCAGTCATGTTGAAGGTGCGCACTTCACACCATCAGAGAAAATACCTGTTTTTAATCCTAACAGTGCAGTTGTGCAGATTTTGCCCACCAGCCCAAAAATTAATAAAAAACCATGCTTATGTTGTCTGTGATGTGGAGACATCTAACTGTAAATAATAAATTAAAGGTTTTTAAGATGTCTTATGATGTGATAATAATAATATTGTTAAACTGTTGAGTAATACAATCAGATTTCTGGCATTCCAGAGAATCTATCTATCTACTACTTAGTACCTACCTTTTCTCTGTAGTACAAAAGAGCATCTTTTAATTACTACAAGCCCTTTTGATGAGACACACAATGCACTCCCTGCAGTTTAGCATGTAGGAAAGGCCTATTAAACCCATCAAACGAGCTTAACATAAGCTAACCAGCCGCTGGATGTTATATTTTATTACTTTCATTTTCATATTTGAACACTGAATACCAAACTCAGTTGGCGAGGTTCTGTGCGACCTATGCCGGAGGACCAGGAGTGGCCAGGTAACAGCCGCAGTCCAGTTCCTGACACCCCAGCTGAAACACATGATTATTAGGTATAATCCTTACGTCCTTACCATTCCTTGCCTTACACACACTTTCAGTAAATCATTAGCCTGAGGTGCCGTCACACAAATACACACACACACGCATATACAGAGGCACAGTCTACATAAAACCCTGTTATCTGATTTTTTCCAGTAGTGTAAACTTCAAACAACCAATGGCTTCCGTTCGTAAAGAGCCCATTACACACACACACACACACACACACACACACACGCACACACACGCACACACACACACACACACACACACACACACACACACACACACACACACATTTTTAACCATTATTTAGACTCCCAAAAGCAATAATGAGAAAGCAGCAGGTAGACTAACCTTTTCATCCTCTCTCTCTCTCTCTCTCTCTCACACACACACACACACACACACACACACACACACACACACACACACACACACACACACACAGACAGGCTGTCTTGCTGTGTGTGTGATGACAGACAGCTGTGTATTCAGGTTTTTACAGCCTGAGAGGAAGTGTAAAGTCGACAGCAGAGCAACATCAAAGCTGCTGCTACTGTATAGCGACATGCACGTTAGTCCAGCACACCAGCACTGCACTCACTTCTGCTGTACTTCTTCACTTTAAAGCAAGCAGCGATGACAAATTTAGTCCAACTTCAGTTCACCACAGCTGTTTGAAACTATTCTTACTGTTCAGGGCCCACATAATTACACATTGCTGGCACTTTTTTTTTGCCATTCTGCCCTCACGTAAGCTGTACATATTAGTGTGGAAGTTATTTAGCTATACACAATATATACATACATGCACGCACATAAACAATCAGAAAACACAGTCATTCAAAATAAACATTTATTATTTTTCAAAATACAAATGTGTTCATACAAATCTTTATTGGAACTCCTGAAGTGGACAGACGGACGTAACCTCAGTGGAGAAGAGACTGAAATGCTAAATGCTCTCATTTCTGTGCTCTGTGGAGACTAACTTTAGCTAGTAACCGTGTCGACTAAATGTCAAACCTCAGACTGGAGGGGAAATGTGGTTGGTTTCTATTCTTTTTCTTTTTTGCTTCTTTTCTCATGACCTTTTTATCTGCTGCCTAATTACTTTGGTGTGGCCAAGTTACAGGTGTTAGGGAAGCAGCTGTCGTTGAGGGAGTGGTCCACATCCAGATAGCGATCACTGCACTGCACTCAGGCACACCTCTTCTGGCAGGCCAGTTTTCATACCTGTGCCCGGGCATGGGATGCAGTGATCCATTAGATAACCAAGCTAGGCTTGGAGTCAAATACTTTTGGGCACAATACAGAGGCTGTAGTGTGAGTACACACGTAGTATCTTGAGATCCTATTAAGTGATGAATGTAGAGCATGAGACGTTGTTGTGGCATTAGCAGTAATGTGGGACACTTGACCTTCATGATGAACATGTCGCATTCTGCCAATGCAACATGTTGAGTGGTCATGCTAGGAGTTGATTGTTGCAGCATCCAAGGTTCACTGTGACTGCATCTGCCAACAGACCAGATCAAGAGGGATTCACATCTGTGTGTGTGTGTGTGTGTGTGTGTGTGTGTGTGTGTGTGTGTGTGTGTGTGTGTGTGTGTGTGTGTGTGGTTACAGTGAAGGCAGCTCCACCCTGCTAACTGACCACAGTACATTATGAACACAGCACAGTCAGACAGGGAGTGAGAGAGGGAGACAGTCAGTCACAGCAATACACGGAGTAATAACTGCTTCTATTTCAGTCCGTTCCCTTCCAGCCACTGACACACACACACACCCTTTTCTTACTCTGTCTTGCTTTCCATCTTCTTTCTTCTCTTTTTTTTCTCGTCAAAAGCTCTCATTTTGTTTTCTGCATCTTCTTCTATGTCCTTATCTTTGCTTCCCTCATTCTCACTCTCCTCCTTCCTGCATCACTTCCCATTCCCCTCCTCATCAAACCTACTATTTTTATGCACTCTGCTTTTCTTTTATGTGTTTTTATTAAAATGCTATTAAATCCATCTCACAACAATAACATTACACGTTCTGCTCTCTGTGTAGCTCAGTGTTTTTTCACATTTAGTTGTGTCCAGCACAAAATCAAAAGATTTTTGGCATGAGATCAGTATTTTCTAAATATGTACTTTACTATCTTTCAACACATAACTTTAGACTGTATTTGAATCACTTGCCAAAGAACCAAACAAGTTTTTAAAACCAAAAGATGCTACCTTCCAGATTACCTGTCTTACATTTACATTTGCCCAGTATGAGCATTCCTTTAAGCACTGCACACACAAACAGGCTCAAATTCTGGTATGCAGTGTGCTTTATTATTTTCAAAGTCTTGGATCCAAATTACAGGGGTAAAAATACATTTGCAGGAGTTTAAAATGTCTGAAAGAAGGACTAGCTACTTGAAAGTCTTCTCAAGTCAGGCCAGTAAGGACTCAGAGCCAAGCAGGAACTAATTTGAGAGTGTTAATTGTGTTGTTTTGTTGATTTGAGGGTTTTTGAGGTACATTAACTTCTTTAGTCAACCTATACTAAATGTAGCAGATTTTAGGAAATGTTCCACATAAAACATATGAAGATACATATGAAGGATTTCACAGCTGATAACTTCAATAAACCAATCAGACATTTGGTGGAGGGCATTCTCATGATACCACAAATATATATAGCTGACTGTGTCTTGCTCGAACAGTGGATTTATTTTGAACATTATTATCTCTTTCTGCCTTTCCATCCATCTGGCATCCTGCTGTTATCCCTCCTACATTTTTCCACCTGTTTCTGCGCCTATTTTTTTTTTTAACAATATAGCTTTAAGCAAGAGGGGAATGCCTCACTCCCAGGGGTAAAACAGATGGATCAACACAAAATGATGGTTTAAAAATCCCCCAAACACCTGGCCTGGGTTTGTTTTTTAGTGTTTAGTGATGAGCTATGGATTCACATTTACCTTACAATTATACAAACCATTATCAGTAATGTCAAAACTTTCATTTTGAAGATTAATAAGTACATATATAATAATGAAATATAACAAAACAAAGTTATTAAAAATTATCATTATCAAAAGTATTCATAAAGAAGTCATTATCTATCTATTGTATATTACTTTAAAGAAAAAAGACTCATTAGTCCAACATTAGAGTGATTAAGAAAATAACATTAAGTAGTAACTAAGTAGACAAAGCAGACAAAAATATAAGAAATACTTTTTGAAAACAAAATATAATGTTGGAAACTAAAGCCTATATGACATTATCACAGCCTGCAGCAGGTTTTGACAGGGCAGGTATTTGAGTCCAAGAATAAATATGTAGAATATAAAAGAATATAAAATGTCCAGTAATATTTGATGATAGTTATGATAGTGACATTTAAAGTGAACATGAAAGGGTCAGACTGTCTCCTTTTTACATTCACACAGCCACTGGTTCTTGCAGGGTAGCATGCGTCTTAGCTTTGCAAAAGCTCAGTTTTCCCCACACACCCTGAAACACCAAACTAGTGTTTTACAAATTATACACTCTGAAGGCTGAGAAAAAGAAAAAGTCATGGAGAGAACTCTAACTGGAAGAAAAGGCTAACGCAGCAGGCATAGTGTGAAAGTACACAATAACCTTTAAAGTCACTAACCTGTGAACAGTGGCAGTGGTGTATCAGTGGGGTATAGAAAGAGACATATCTTAAATTTGAACTTAACCAGAAACTTCAAAAGAAAACTTCATTTTTTTTCTATTACTTTAAAAAATGGTGAGTATGGATATGTGGCCAGACATTCAAAGTGAAACAAATACAAATGGTCAAGTTTTCTTCAGTCACAGTATCTTTCTGCATCACTCTTTTTGGTGAGCTCTCCTGATGACATGTTCAAGCTTTCCACTTTATACAATTAAGCTTGCCAAATTTACAGAACCAGTCGAATGCCTGTGCAAATACCAGTGGGTGAGTGTGTCCTAAACTTTGACTCTACTGCTCTGGGGTGGTTGTAGCTCAGGAGGTACAGCAGGTCATCTGCTAATGAGATGGTCTGTAGTTCAGGTCATGGCTGCTCCAGTCTGCATGCCAAGGTATCCTTGGGCAAGATAATGAATCCCAAGTTGCTCTCCAATGTGTAAAGGTTGAATGTGTATGATGGAAAGCAGTTAGGTGTCAAAAAACTGACTGTATGTGTGAATGTGATTGTGTAAAGTCTGTTACATACTCTTACATCCTTAGAGATTGTTTTTAGACATTCCAACACACTCTCATTCTCAACGCATAAAATACCAACAACTTGTCACAAAGTATTTTACTTTTTAAGTGAAAATAATAAACCTAAAAAAGCATTATGTACATTAAATCTGTTCACTTTCAGATCCTGAATCACTTTGGAAAACAATATACGATGGCCACAACATGAAGCTATTTTATAGTTGAATTAGCAGATACTTTGACGTGTTTGTGTATATCTTTCCGCCCTAAGCGGGTTTATATTGGAGTCAATTGAGAACCCAGAGCGTTTAATGAGGACGTGGAAATGTACCTTTTGCTTCACTGTGAGATGCCTAGGGACGTGGTATTTTACGCATTGGAAATGATAATGCTCTGGACATTTGGTGAGACACGGGGCAATCATGGCTCAAGACTTGGCAGTTCGTCTTGTAATCGGAAGGTTGCCGGTTCGAGCCCCGGCTCCAACAGTCTCGGTCGTTGTGACCTTGGGCAAAACAAGGACACTGGTGGTGGTCAGAGGGCCCGGTGGCACCAGTGTCCGACAGCCTCGCCTCTGTCAGCTACAATGTAGCTTGCCATGGGTGGATGACTGAATGTGAATGTCCTTAGGGACTAGTAAAGGGGCGACCGTGGCTCAGGAGGTTGGGAAGCGCATTTGTAACCGGAAGGTCGCCGGTTTGATCCCCGGGCTCTCTGTCCTGGTCGTTGTGTCCTTGGGCAAGACATTTTACCCTACCCTACCGCCTACTGGTGTTGGCCAGAGGGGCCGATGGCGTGATATGGCAGCCTCGCTTCTGTCTGTCTGCCCCAGGGCAACTGTGGCTACAGCTGTAGCTGCCTCCACCAGTGAGTGAATGAATAGTGGAATTGTAAAGTGCCTTGGGTGCCTTGAAAAGCGCTATATAAATCCAATCCATTATTATTATTATTAAAGCGCTATACAAATACAGGCCATTTACATTCTTAGATTCTCTTTGAGACCTTAATATTTTTTAAATCTTTTTTAATCTTGATTACTTATTTATTTACTGCATATAGTATTACTGTGACTATTCTCTTTCAGCAAATACCCTAAACAGCTAATCATGTACTCAGTGGAATTGTTAAGCACAATCTGTATTTCCTTAAATTATGTAATAAACTTTGGAGATGATTAATGACAAAGCCCCACTGATTATGTTAGGTATGTCATAATTTGGAGTTTAGACTTTGCAAATTTATTTTCTTTCCCTGCCAAATAGGAAGCTTTGCAAGTTTCCTAATTTACTGTTACCGAGAAGTAGATGGCACTGACACAGCCACACTCAAAATCGGGTAGTGATAGCATCATTGAGCTACCAATATATAGTGCACATACAAATTGCTGTTGTGCTGTTAATAACAAAGGAATAATGTAGGAAACAAGGAAATTATGTAACTTCACAGACCTTCCTGATTGGCAGAGCTAACTTGAAATTTCGAGTTATGTATGCCTTTTTTTTTTCAGCTTCCATACTTTGTCGTTTTCTCCAAAAAACAAAGACAACATTCTTTCAGGTATCTGAGAAACTAAAACTTGGGGCCAAAACATCAAAACAATTGCAAAATCCTTGGCCAATGTGGCTAACATTTGCGCAAGCTTTGATCATCAAGCTAATTTTATGTTAAAATTCTAACACTAAGGGACAGTCACAACCAAGATGTCATTCCTGTTCTAGTTTTCTAAAGACTGAATGAAGTGGTGAAGTCTCTGCGTATTAGTCCACATGGTCACAGAACTACTTCCTGTTTCCAGTGAGCTGCGCGTTTGGGGCCCTTCGTTGCGTGTGACAGAGCTGGGCTGCAGTAAAAACAGTTTAGAGAGTCGTATCTGGACATGGTAGCTGTAGGGGTGGGAAGTCGTTTCTTTTACAACCTTTTTCTCCTGTTTCGGGTAGGGAGACAGGTTAGAGGTTTGTATTTTCTTTTGGGGTTGATTCACTATAGGTAAGTTAGTTCTGATTAATTTCCAGTGTGTTTTGTTTGTTGTTTTGGCCATGCCCACCCTGACGCTCGCTACCTGTCAAGTTAATAAAACGACCAGTCATTGTAAAGCTGTGTGATTTACTTCTTTTTATTATTTTTCTTGTGTTTCACTCCAGCTGTCATGGTCCCCGCACCTCACCAGCTGACAGCAGTCAGGCGCTTTGTTTTGTTTTTTCTCCTCTCTCGCCTCTGCTCTCCCTTTCTCTCTCGTCCTCTTCCACTCTCTCTTTCTCCTGCCGGGGCGGAGCTCAGTATGGGCTCCTGCTCCTGGCCCACGCACCTGGAGATGATCAGCACACCTGCCGCTGATTATGAGAATTGGAGTCCTACTTAAGATGGTGAGTCTGCTCTACTCGTCGCTGGATCGTTGAGCCATCAGCGTCAGTCGTCCTGCACTCTGCAAAGTTTGTTCGTCAGTACGTCTGAACCAGGAGATTAACTGTTTCTCTTTCTGTGTATAGATTTCCCCTGGACCTGTTTTCCTTGTGCACGGTGACTGAGCGTGAGCAAGAGTGATAGAGGAAAGAAGAGGAGCTGTGTGTGGTTGCGAGGGCTGTGTGGAAATCTCCCCTCCCTGGACTCCTGCCCCTTTCACTCCCGGACCCTGGAACCCCGGCCCCTTTTCACCAGACACCGTTGTGTGTGTATATATATTTCACCGTGGAGAACACTGTAAATAAATTCACTTTTGATTTGAAGAAACTTGTGGTCTGCGCCTGAGTCTGCTCCACTAATCGTGACACCAGCCCCCCAGGCCGGTGTATAACATAATTGGGGGCTCGTCCAGGATCTGAACCCGGGACCTCTCGCACCCAAAGCGAGAATCATACGCCTAGGATGTCGGCTCAGAGCTTCGCACCTCATTGAAGTAATTTAGGAAATAGCAACACTATCACATAAATCATTGTCCAACGGCAATGACTTCTGCAAGGTCTCTCCTTTTTTGGGATCTGAATTTGATTCAAACATTCTTAGCTAAAATCCAGGGTATTTTGAAGAGCTGCCTCTTTTTTGAGAGTTAGAGGGAGAGAATCCTTAAAGGGCGCCTTTCAGATAGAGAATAAAAAGATTGGTGTAACCATATAATATACTTGCATTTATATAAAGCTTTTCTAATATCACTGACAACTCAAAATGCTTAAGACTGTAAGTCACATTAACCATTATTACTACTATAATACTATATTACTATTAACCATTTCAAAGAGCACTTTACTTCACAACTTTGACAAATTTAGAATTCCCAATCAGACTAACATCTACATCTTGTCTGCCAAAGGAACCATCTGGAGAAGACCAACATGGGGGATGAAAATGTACAAAAAGGTTAAGCCAGATGGTTGATTTGAACCCAGAAGCTCAGTGTGGTAGGTGATGATGCTGACCACTAAACCACCATGCAGCACCAAATGTATGGTGTGACATTTTGGGGAAAGCTGTGGGTTTTAATCTTTTAAGCATTAAAGTCTTGTATAAAATAAGAATATGAATTTGGTTTATCATCAGTTCTTGAAAACTTTTAATTGAATTAAAACAGCAAGAACTTTACATCAGTACAGTTGCACCATTTAGGCTTTAGTTCCTCCTAAGCCGTATGGTGCATCAAGCATTTAATGCTTTCCATCATTGGCGATCAGCAACAATTGCTTCGGCTTCATCCCAGTTAATGCCGGCATGCTCCAGATCATCTATTATGGTCCAGCGCCAGTTGGTCTTAGGTCATCCGTCTTTGTGTTTCCCTCTACCATGTCATAGCATCGTTGGCTGGCCAGTGGAGTGGTAGGTGGAGGATGTGTTCTGCGAACCGAAATTGACGTTGAGCAACAATATCGGCTAGGGAAAGAGCGTTTGCTCTTCGTAGCACCTCTTCATTGGTTATCCAGCCCTGATAGGAGATTTTCAATGTTTCCTGGAGGACCTGTTGTTGGAGCATGTTCAACCAACAGTTGCACCATAATATTGGGGAAAAAAAGAACCTAACAATTTTTTTTTTATGTTAGTAGGAAAAAGATTTTTTTCAGTTGTACCATATTCAGAAAAAAGGGTTTTCCTGTGAACATAAAATAATCTGGATAATATATTATGACATATCAACCCTGCTTCTGGATCCAACTTCCTACTCCGTTCATTAACCCTTTAGAGCCGGTCGGAGCGGCACGCTCTGTTTTGCCTAACTATTTTTAAATCCCGGTAGCTCTGCAACCACGTAAGCTAGCGCAACAAATTTTTTTTCATATGAAACCGGAGGAGTTGTACTTACATCTGATGCCATCAGCTTGTCCTAGGTCACAGTTTCCTTCCACATATAGCTTTGCAAAAACTTCATAAAAAGCACTTGCATCAACAAAAACATAATATTCCAGAAACACGCTTTGGCGATCCGATCAGCTGTTCATAACACTTCCTACGTTGGAATAGACGTCAGCACGAACCATTACCTGCCCGAAACCGGAAGTGATGTCATTTTTGCGGAAATGTAGTTTTTTTTACCATCAGGGCCTCATGGCCTATACTGGTGTTTTTAAAAGTTATCTTTGACTTTATGACTTTCTGTGTCTTTTCTGGGATGCTTAGGACTCATATTGCACTGCTGGAAATAGTTTATTTTGATGCATACGCTGCTTTTTTGCAAATTTGCAGTATAATATTTATTTTCGTTTTTCCTGCAGTGTATAAAAATTGGTGTATTTCAAAAATAAAACTATGAAGATACTCAAAATAAATTTCCTGTGGTAGGAAACTATTTTGTGCAACTTTTTTGTATTTACAGTTTTGAGGGATAAGCCTCTTAAATTTCTCTAACTAGAAATATATGTTAAAAAAGCAAAAACGATTTTCAATTTCTTTGTAGTTTATTGCACTTTTTTGCAATTTATGTAATTACTATGCACTTAATGAATACATATTATTAAAATCTGGGCTATAATGGTTGTATTGATGTATAGCAACTTGAAATGCTTCCAAAAATGGCACTACAGCATGTAAAAATATAATATAAGCTCTGGCGGACTTGGTTCTATGGTAGGTCTTAAAGGGTTAAGACTGTTGTAATGCTTTGTATCTTGTATTATTTACTATGTAGAGGCCCTTTAAAAAATCATTGGTCATTGTTGGTTTCTCTGGCTTTTTATTAGCACTATTCATGCCCATCATGTCTTTCATAACAGTTTTTAAGACCTTTACAATGCCCATGGCTTCACACTTAACCAGACACAAAATGTCTGAATGCTTCAGCAAACAGTCACTCTAAGGCTAACTAAGATTTCAGTGGGTTATTGAAGCTTAGAATCATTTAAACCATTTAAAATGATTTTTACTAAATCTCTATCTTATCTGTTTTCACTGATGCCTGCTGTGCTGGTGTCTTCCTTCTGCTTTCCCTGCCTGTAGCTTTCCATATATTCCTGCTGAGATTTTTTCTGAATGATTTTCCATTAAAAAGAATTTGACTCTTCATTCCTTCAACGACATCTAGCCAATAATTCCTTTTGTCTCTTCAGTCTATGCCAGTTCACAGCATGTGGATAGTTCCTTCAGTTCAAATAAACACCTTTAGTTGATAACTATAAAATTCAATTTAGAGATTTTTTAGAACAATAAGTTTGCTCATCTACTTATTCTCCAGTGCTCCAACCAAACCAAAAAAGTTGACATAGCTAAGTCACACCATAAGTGTTTAACTAAATCAGCTTTTTAAGCATTTTTTTCACAGTTAATATATCCAAATCCATGAAGCTGAAATGAAGACAACACTTTAGTCCACAAATCTATATTAATGTGCTATATTGGTGCTTTTTTCTTTCTCACAAATATTGTCATGGTTTTCTGCATTGCACAAGCATACAAGAGCATGCAAGACCTTTGATACTTCAATCAATCAATGAAAATTTAAATTCTGGTATTTCTTTAGTTATTTTAGTGTCTCTGTATGTCCTCACTGAACTTTGGGGGATTATTGATATGATTTCAATCTCTTCTTTTCCCCCGCCCGTTCCCTCCAGATATTTCCAGGGTTTCTATCCAGCTCTGCTCTTCCGGTGATATTTCGGAAATTACAGATTTGGATTTTTTTGCACCACTGATCTCCAAGCCTTTATTACTATATAGCTTCACAATGTTCTTTAATTACATTGCACTCATATGAATGGGCTTTTTTGTCTCTGGGGTCAAACCTACTTTTGTACTGACCTGACACTCGAAAGATGGTAAACATAGACTTTTTGAAACCAGCCAATCAACTTACAACTAATTACCAGAGTTCTGTGCATGCAATGTCTGCAAGGAATGACTTTTGGGAATCAAAGCCTTTATGTACATTCTTACAGGGGGGAAATGTACATGATTATGCACTCTATAATTTAGGTCACATTACTTTTTGGCTGAGAAAACAACAGGAAAAACACGCACGTTTTGATGGTTTATTGTGTTGCATTTTGACCAGCATGACCCTGTTGGTAGTGGACAAGGGCGTGCATGAAGGAGCTGTTAAAAGAAATCCCATTCCATATCTTTAATTCGGACTGCTTTAAACTGCAAAACCTTCAATTATATCTTTTCTAAATTCAGTTTTACTGAATGTTTCAGATGCGTATGCTGCCATTTCATTCCAAACATCACAGAAGGTTTTTTCATTTCTTATTGCTGTGTTTAGCAACAACATCTTGTGCTTTTTTTTTTTAATTCATGTTTGGCAGATTCAATGTTTTTACTAGTATACTGGCTTGTGCATGTTCAAGAATTTATATGCCGGATAAGAAAAGTAAAATTGTAAGAAATAATACAAATCTGTATCTTAAGACTTAGCTAAATGTTCACCTCTGTCGTCTACATAGAGAATATAGTTTTATTCAACTTCTAAAGAGTTATTTTGCTACGGCTAATCAACTATGCTATAGCTTGGCTAGTCATCAGTGTGTCTTGGCTTTCAACAAATCTTTGATGCTGGTTAAAACTGTTCACATTTAAGAGAAGTGTTGTGTTCATTTCTCATAGTCAGTAAATAAATCAACCAAAGCTATCTAGACTAGAGACCCTGCACACCATGTAGTACAATGATATTGTAAAGTAAGTAGCAGTCTCATTTTTAGACTTTTTACTAAAACAAAACAATATGGACCATTTTGAGAAAAAAAAAACAACCTATGTTTTACCCTTCTAAAATCCCTACTGTCTTTGCAACCTTGTTTTTAGTTGGGTTTTTTTGTTTGTTTGTTTTGTTTTGTTTTTTGCAGCCACAGAAATTGTGTAAAGTAAATGGGGGGCTGTCCGGGATCCTTTTTGTTTCCATGGGTGAGTGTTTAATTAAGAAAATCCTCTTCAGCAAGAGTATTTTAGCTGTGTTGCTATGCTGTCCTCCCATCTAAGCATGTGTTCGTTATTTTGCTTTGGTACATTACTAGACTTTGATAGTTAAGTGTATTTCTGGCCTGCTTCTGACTTTAGAGTTTATCATTAAAGGGCCAGACTGATATACACTGAAGAGATATGATACAGTATAAGACAATACAACGATAGTTTTTATTTATTTTTTTCTAATTTTTTAGTTCATTTTTATTTCTTAAGATGAGATTTTTTGAAATATTCCACGTTCTTGCTCCCAGTAGAAAGGTGACACCACTCTCAAGTTGGTACAGTAAATATGAAGCAACCAGCAGCATATCAGCAGACTGGCTTCTTGGCTTGTGCTAAAGTCACCTATTCACATAGCATGCTATATTAAATTTGTTCAATTAATTAAAACACATTTTCCATTTATACTTGAGAAGGCTTTGAGGATTGTAATCAGCAAGAAAGTACAGCAGATTACCATAGTTTAAAGAAGGAATGGCATTATTACTATTAGTAACATAAAGCATATTGCTGCAGTACATATCATATCAAGTGTGTTTGAAAGGTACGTCAAAGGTGTCATTATAAATCTGTGATACTTTTATACTAAACTCTTGATATACAAATACCTGAAATCATGTCTAAACTTGAACTTAGTAAAATTGATACCCTTATGACAAAAAGTACTTACTGAGGCAGTGACTTTGCTAAGAGCCAAAAATACATATTCTCAAAATCTAAACTTAATCTTTCAATGTGTAACCTCAAGTCAAACTTTGAGGTGTGCTGCTGAAAGGAGGGCGATGGGTTTTTTCATTAGAGATGGGAGCAAATGCAAACTCTTGCAAATGTGTGTATGTGCGAGTTTGTGACACTCTGAGGATTCAGTCAGAGCTGGAGGTCGAGCCGGGGAATGATGAGGTGGCGCTTTCCTCCCTTTTATTCTTTTCTCCCTCTCTGTTCTTCCTGAAAGACAGATTGCATTCCATCCTCCCTGTAAAAAAAAAAACGAACAGGCAGACACATGGATAATATGAAGGTATCTGCAGTGTGTGTGTGTGTGAGAGAGAGAGAGAGAGAGAGAGAGAGGAGGAGGAGTGAATTAGAGGCTTGCTTGGCCAGCTTCAGACTGTGCAACGTGTCTGATGCTGGTGGATCAGATGGCAGAAAGCTACTGTGTGTCTCCCCACAGCTCATCTGCTCCATAATGTCTGCTTTCTGCTTAATTACAGCTCACCTGCAGTCGGGCCGGCGCTGCACACAGAATACTGTTGGGGGGGGGGGGCAGAGAACCTTCTATATAAACCTGTATTTGTACTGGGGGGGGAATTCAACAGCAAAAAAGGGCTCTTATTATTTAGAGCCGATAACAATCATAATCTGTGCAAACCCCACAATTGTGCAGGTATTTCTAAACAGAGGCAGTTTTAGCCCACTGCAGCTGCTCACTCCAAAAATGCTAACATCTGGTTCAGTCATATGCTATTTTTTTAACAGTCATCTGTTATTTAATCTGTCATTTGATTGTTCCATCCTTATGGAACACAAGTTAAAATATCAAATACATAGTATGATGATTCAAGTAGATCTTAGTAGTCTTTCTAACACTTTCAGACATAATTAGAATGTTTGGGTTTTTTGTTGTTTTTTCCAAGTTTGCAGGTAAATTGTCTCTTTAAGGGTTCTGTTCTTATCAAGTCCTAAATTTCTAACTTCAGAGCATCTCAAAATGACTTATGGATTTGTTTTTCTCAAAACCTGTCGGGTTTTTGTTTTTTGTTTTTTTTACATTGACCATGGTGATATGATTTAACACATTTCTAAGCGTAAATGTTACACAAGATTACTATTATCTCATAAAGTGACAATTATTACACATGGTACCCTTTTTATGTACTGAGGCTCCAGTTCATCCAGAACTGAAGGGGACAGCATGAGTGGTCTAGTCTATCCGTACATGCTGAAGAAGAATAAGAACACTCACAGTTGCAGAAAAAATTATTGTGCATTTGTTTACAAAAGTGTTGTTCAGCGTTTCTGTTTCTACTGTGGTGATGAAGGACCCACCAGAATTCTAAGGGGAATAAAACTGCACAATCAATCTTGTTAAAGCAGGTTTTTAAAATA
The DNA here is from genome assembly GCF_057382275.1 of Copadichromis virginalis. Taxonomy (NCBI): domain Eukaryota; kingdom Metazoa; phylum Chordata; class Actinopteri; order Cichliformes; family Cichlidae; genus Copadichromis; species Copadichromis virginalis. The sequence goes on from NC_140621.1 coordinate 5,461,171, forward strand.
ACCTTCCCCAAAGTAAATGATTTTCTGTCTTCCCAGAACAGGTGTAAAAGAGGCTCTAATAGTTATACAGTGGGCGCATACACAAAGTTTAGACTATAACGACCACCAGAGAGTTTCTGCTCTGGACATATGTCCCATGGTTTCATGTTTTTTGACACAAAAGTAAAAAGTAATCACAGGACTGATTGACGGACCTACAGTATCTACTTTTTAAAATGGAAAATCAGAGTGTGTTGAGTTATGATGACGTATACTGAACCAACCTCTGCAGCCCATTCTTTATCTCTGCTTTGGGCCTCATAAGCTACCATTAACATGCGAAACGGCACAATCATAGCTAGCAATTTATGATTTTGGCCACCCTTAAGGTCATCCACCTTTATTGTCCTTTTTACTATAATCGGGGTCGTAATTTACAAAACAAACATTTTGTTGTACTCAGCAAGATTTAACAATAGCTATCAGAATTAAAAACTCCCGAGGAAACAGTTTACTAGGGTCTGAGCTTTTATATAGTCAAATTTCTGTTTTTAGTCAGAGGAGTCACCCTCTGCTGGCTATTAGAAATAATGCATGTTTAGGACATTTCCGCTGTTAATTCCCTTTACAAACCCAGAAGCTACCTCTATATTTCACATGTGTTCTGTGAATTTGATAAGGAAAAAGGCCCCAAAAAATTGTGAAATAAACAGGATGACATGTGAAGTGTTTGAAATTAACAATCTCTTTACTAAAGTTTCCTGGGCTTACTGACGTAAGCATGTATTCCAAAGTTAGGAGAAACCAAACATGCAAACCCCATATAGAACAGGTCTACCTACCCGAGTGTGAATCCAGGAGGCGATAGTTTTAACATATTAGCCACTATGCTCGGTAATGTTCTGAATGTATTTCCATCAGACCTGAATCAGGTGATCAAAAACAATGACACAGTTCTACAAATGCTAACTTTTCTTGTGTCACTTATAATCCTATAACAGAAAACAAATCCCTTCCGTCATCGACTTTCAGCAGATTCTTTTGGTTATTTATTGATTGTGATCCATGGACTGTCACAAGTGAGCTTTACTGGGACACTCCAGTCTTTTAGTTCTGCAGTATAGTTTGTGGACTTGTGAAAGGCAGATTTCTCTTTTTACACACATGCATACTGTATTAAAATAAGTCATTAGGTGGACTTTGTCAGTGTGATGATCTATGTTCCAGTGTAAATGTCTTCCTCCCCCTCACCCCAACTGGTCACAGCAGATGTCTGGCCCTCTCTGATTCTGCTGGAGGTTTCTTCCTGTAAAAAGAGCTTTTCTTTCCGCTGTCACCAAGTTCTTGCTCATAGGAGGTTGTCTGATTGTTGGCATTTTCTATGTTACTTTAGAGTATAAAGCATATTGAGGCCACTGCTGTTGTGATTTGGCACTGTATAAACTGAAATTGAATTAAATTAAATGGAATCTGATAGAATCAAACTGAACTGAATTGAAATAGTTCTAAACGTGGAGCATGTTATTATACAGTTCTTTGAACAATTTTTCCAAACCTGACATGAAACCTGCACGCTGATCACAACGAAATTTAGAAACTAAAGCAGAAGATACACATACAGCCTGAGGCAAGTGTCTGTGAGGCTGCAGCCATGTTCAGGACATGTTAACACTCAAACAGATAAAACTATAAAAACACTCTGTTAAGCTGAAACAACTGGCTCAAATCTACTACCAAAACCCCAACTCAAACCAGAACTACAAGATGTAAAACTGGACTAAAACTGATAGATTCTGAGACATCAGATTGTGAAAAAAACCCAGAAAACTGAATCTAAACAGTCTTAGCTTTAGCTCAAATCAAAGCGAATCAGGAAGTGGACCACAACCAGGAATAAATTCTGGATTAAACCCATGCCTGTTGCAGGAGATCCTCCTCCAACCGTCCGATGCTCTTATGGATCAGGTTTCCTCCTGCTCAGCCCCCCTCCCCTCCTGCTCCTTCCTCTTCTGATCCAAACTATAACCCTTCTGGTGTGGAGGCATGGAAGGAGGGACCTTCTGTTTTTCCCTTCTTCTTTCTCGCTGTTTTTTTTTTTTTTCCTTTGAAGGAGTCGTCCGTTCTTGTCTTCCCTAAACGTGAGCAGAAGCAGCAACGGGGTAATGAGGGTGCGTCCCTACAGTCGGTCCAGTCTCCGGTACCTCCCAGTTCTTGAGGCTCCCATATAAAAACCCTTGTGGAAAGTCAGTGTAGGCAGTAGGGAGTTTTCTGCTGGGGTCAGGAGGATTGTGAACAGACGAGTGGATCCTGCCCCAAACACCCGTGTATGAGTGGAGTGTAGCAGAAAGAAACATCCCCAACTTTTTTTCCTCTCTTGCCTCAAAGAGTCTACATGTCTAGTGGCATCTAGACATGTTCAGCTTTGTGGATTTGCGGCTGGCGCTGCTGCTCAGCGCAGCAGTGCTTCTGGTCAGAGCGCAGGGCGAGGACGACCGTAAGTTTCATCACTGTTTACTGGAGCTTCTCAGACTTTTTCCCCTTTTACTTTATTGCATTTTTTTCTTTACTGGGTTTGGAAAGTGGATTTTCTCTACGTGGCTGGACGGCTTCTGAGATCTTAGAGAAGAGGAGAAAGGAAAAGTTTTAAGTAGAATTAAGTTTGCTTTGTTGTGCTCTATTGTCTCCAGACAGATAGACAGATAAAGCAGGGTGTGTGTAATGCATTGGGCATCTCAAGAAGGCCCCTGTCTCTCCCTCTCCTTGTGTTTGTCTAAGTCTCTCCAACCCCCACCTCCCCACCATGCATGCAGAGCGAGTTGCTGCAAGTTTTCCATTCTCTCCTCCAGGCGAGGGTTATCCAGCTGCATAGGTTTGAACCTCCCTTTACCCCAAAATTGGAGCATTCAAATGCCTAACCCTAATCCTGTGGCATTTTATCAGTTTGACACGACTACCTGCGTCACCTGTACCCATTCAAAAAATGGTTTCCACGAGATATGAGCCAGAAGGCGAAGCCTCTCACAGGCCTGATTGATGTGACAGGGAATTTGCAGCCTGAGGCCAAGTGCTGAGTTGGACAGGTGACTGAGAGGGAGAGTAGGAAGAAAACAGGGAGCGGAGGAGGAGAGGAGCAGGCGTAGTCTTGTCTGCCGGAGTATTTGACCTCCACAGCCTGAGCCAGCTTTCAGCTTTAGAGCCCACAAAAGCTCAGGTGGACTTTTGAAGAGATCATTTTGCACAGAAAGAGGGAAGCGGATGCCTCTGCTGGTGCTTAGAACAACCAGTATTCTCCTCTGAGAAGACAAAGGAAAAGCAGTTCAGCTCTGGAAACAAGAGCCCAGGAGGCGAAACTCGGTTTTTCCAGATGTTCCTCTTCTTTTGGAAAGGACTCAGCTGTGCATAAAAAGCAGATGTTTTCTGGCCCTCTGAACGATCTCACAACACCACCCAGAGGCTGCTCTCAGCACTGCCAGACACATCTGGCCGCCACGTCCCCCCGTGCCATCTCCTCCCCCTTTTCTTTCCACTCTTTTTTTTTCTTCTCTAATTGCATCCACATGTGGAGTGTTTCCACCAGTCACTGCCAAGCCTACAGTCTGCAGTTCTCCAGGCGCTTCTGCTTTTCCCCTCTGAGCTCAGCACTTTGGTACGCTGGAAGATTTAAAAGCACTCTGAGCAGAGTTCCAGTTTGAGTTTTGCTGAGAATCAAATGCAGCCGCCACAGTGTCGGGGTGGAAAATATGACTTTGAGTTGATGTACAGGGAGATTAAATCCCATTTTACTGCGGGGTTAATCAGTGTCTGTGTGTGCAATGATGGCGTGACCTGCAGACAGACACGGCACACTGGTGCCCTCTCTGTCACCTCTGACCTGTTCCGGTCTGATTCCAAAGCCCCCCAGTTCCTGTCCACGTCTTTATCACCGCTAAGCTTTGTGTATTTATGTTGCTGCTGTCATTATTTCCTGTTTCACACGTAGATTTTACACCAGTTTAGCAATCTATCTTTTTCTAACATTTTTCTCCAAAAAAGTGTTTTATTGAAACTATTTTTTCACTGTAATTCAAAATTCTCATCTCAGTTAATCAGTCTGACTAAATTTGAGAACAAATCAAATTTTTTAATTTGAGAAAATGATCCACATATTCAGGGTTTTTTCACAATTTATTTTTAGCTTCATAATTAAAGCACTTTAGTTTCCTGCCCTAGTTTTACCTGGACTCCCACCAGTGTAGATACTGAGTCTGCATGTGCGTTCAGGTAGCTCACCTGTCTCTTACCGTCCCTCTCCCTCTGTGTCGCCCCCCTCAGGCACGGGCAAAAGCTGCACTCTGGACGGCCAGGTGTTTGCAGACCGGGATGTGTGGAAGCCGGAGCCATGTCAGATCTGTGTGTGCGACAGTGGCACGGTGATGTGCGATGAGGTCATCTGCGAGGATACAACGGACTGCCCCAACCCCATCATCCCCCACGACGAGTGCTGCCCCATCTGCCCCGATGACGGTATAATAACTGCATCTTTCTCTGGACAAAGCACAGATACACAAAACAGTTTTTGCACATCACATGTTCTCATTTAAACTGCCCCCATGACACGAATCCATCATCTGTCCTCAATGACATGCCAAGAGTTACTGGTGTGAGTGAGACACTGTCTTTGAAAAATTATTTTTTAGTTTCTGTTTGAACACTTAAAGCATTATTATGAGCTTTTCTGGGTGCTTTCATCTGTTAATGCCAAACCTGTTTGCTCTCTGCAGGCTTCCAGGAGCCTCAGACTGAGGTAAATATACATTTTCCACTGACACTTGTAAATAAGTTTGTACAACTCCCATGAGATCAGATACACATTGAACACACTGTTTTCTTCTTTTAACCACAGGGAACCGTGGGAGCTCGTGGACCCAAGGGAGACAGGGTAGGTTCACACCCTCTTCTTTCCTTGTTTTACTTGTGGAGTAACTTTTGGTTGTGTGGTGAGCTCAAGATCTGTCACTGTTATTGCTGGAGCTGATCAGTTACACTGATAGAATGTAGCTCCATGTGTTTTAAATCAGGCAGATGTGGAAACGTGACTCAGATGACTTTGAAATGCAGTGAAACTGCAAACTGCTTTTAGCTTTCATTACACATCATACTTAATCTAAAACCATTTACCCATCTTCATGCAGTGAGGTGGGAGAAAACAGTATCTTACATGTAAAGTTTCTGTAAACTGTAGTTTTTGATTTGTGTTTTTAAATGTCACCCTAGGGCACTGGTTGTCCTTTGTTACATCCAATTTTGATAGTTTAAGTCTGTTTTTTTTACCTCACACAAAACATGATGAGGTCAGGTTAAATCCTGCAGAGCAGCATGACTTGGCTTACATTTCAAAATCAAACCAAATATTATCATGGAGAAATATTATTACCTATATAAGGATTTGGTTTTTATCAATGAAAAAAACAACTTCTTTATCCATGATTTTCAACCGTGGAGCTACATTCATTTAAATTGGCGCAATCTTAGGAGGAAATTATGACTTCTGATTATTTATTTGGATTGGATTTGATTGAACCTTCATTGGTCACTTTACAAGTTGAATCTTAGACTCTAAAAGAGGCTCTGTGGACCAGCTGTGTTGTTTTTAAGAGTGCATTTAATAGTGTAATAATAATGTATTTCGTGGTGCTATTTTGGCTACCGAGCATGATGGTGACAAACAGGTGACTGTTCCTGGTTAGTCTCATAGTCAGCCTCAAAGTAAACTGCACTTTTAATGATTTAAAAGCCTTTGAAGACACAAACATGGAATCAAATATTAACCAAACATATGTCTTCAATGATAAGGCCAGACCATAGGAAATGCACATGATTAATGGTTTAACAAATCAGTTTTCTGTTTTAGAGTATTGGACTGTGGACATCAGAACTTTTAATCCAAGCGACCTTCTTGAGTATGACCCTGATTTCCTCTATCTACAGGGTCCTGCTGGTCCCCCTGGTAGAGATGGTATGCCTGGCCAGCCTGGACTGCCTGGACCTCCTGGCCCACCTGGACCCCCTGGCCTTGGTGGAGTAAGTTGTTGAATTTTAGTTATTCTGTATTTCACTCATTAAAGGTCAATGGTGGCCGGTCAGTTAGTAACGTAACTATGTTGTTTAATGTATGCAAATGATTGACAGCGTGTTAATCGTGCTGCAGCTAGAGCGGAAAAAGTCAACTGTCAAAGCTGAAGCCCAAATGTGATGTGATATTAGTGTGATGAGCTGTGTCTGGAGTTTGGCACAGTGTCTCTGATCAGAAGGTCAAGAAGTCATTACTAAGGATGGAACGACGCCTCATTTCCTTTTGAATGGAAAGCAGACAATATTCTGGAAGTGGACAAACTTTAGAAAGTTAGAGTTTGCTAAGCTACCATTTTTAATTTTAGAGGTTTATTTACATTCTAATATACCCACTGACTCCAGGTCTGATTTAGAAATCTGATCTGACATCTCCAAAGACTGAATTCTGCTACAGGATCATTGTTCCACATGCTAGGCTAGCACTGCATATCTTCATGCCTCTGTGCAGCCTGTTGTTGACATGACTGCTAATATACCAAAAATATTGATTGAAAATATTTTAAATAGTAACAAAATATAATTTATTATTTGCTGATTCATTTTACCATTTGCCTCTGTGCTAAAATATTAAGAGAACACACTGTCACACTCATATTCTTTAATGAGATACTTAGTTAACATTCAAAGCTAATTTGCATTTCTGTATCTTGCTTAAACATGAGTCCATACTTTTGTAGAATCAACTTCTAATTAAATATTCGATGTTTCAGTTTGCCAATAACTTCGACTACATATGTGTATGCTAAAGTAATAACTATAGCGTGGATAACATGTATAACTTTACCGAGGGTTAGCATGATGCTGTTTTAGATATGGTTAAATATCAGCGTCAAATTTTCCATGATTCAGGACTTTAACATCTATTAACATACTTCAGCATTCACTCCATGTAACCACAGTTCAGTAAACTCCTACAGTCTTCCCTGTGTATACATTATCAGTGACATACTTCTATGCCAATGATTCACATTAAGCTGGACAATTAGAGACTTGGCAGTCACCATTAACATATGTTTGACTTCAGACAGAATGTTCCCTATCTACATTATACAGTATGTATTCTCCAGAGACACCTTTAAATACTACTGTTGAGGTCAAAGGTCAATGACTTGATACGCACTGCTCATTTTAGAACTGGATTGTTATGAGTGGCATTAGCATTGAGATTCCATATCATCAAATCTGCTGCTGCAGTTTTGTTATTGTGTTTGCTTTTATTTGGAAATATGAAAAAATTATGCAGTGGGGAAGTGCATGGTAAAAGAAACAACAGACAACTATACTTGATGGAACATGACACAACTATGCAAGATTTAGATATTTAATTTGGACTATGGCTCAGATGATCCAGAATCAGTGATTCTATTCAACTGGAAAAAGTACATTTAGTGTTGAGATTTGAAATGCATCATAGCTAATATGTAGCCTATGTCATGTCACAACACAGATGGAATTTAATATTTTTTCATCATAAAAACAATCATTTTGGTATTTTTGTGAGATTAACATGTCTGTGTTTATTTTTTTCCAGAACTTCTCCCCTCAGATGTCTGGTGGCTACGATGACAAATCTCCTGCCATGCCTGTGCCTGGACCCATGGTAGGTTACATATGTATTTAAATACACTATATTCAAAATATTTCCATGCGCAGCATCTGAGCTTTTCTCTGTTGGATTGATAGGGCCCAATGGGACCCCGTGGACCTCCTGGACCTCCTGGATCTAGCGTGAGTATATGATGGGGGTTTTTATGCTTAGGTTAAAAACTGAAACCTGGCATGCTAGCTGGCATGAATCCAGTCCTTCCTTTTTCTGCTGCAAATAACACAAAGACTGTTTTTTTCTGATTGATTACTATTAGGCAGTAGTATTGATATTGATTACTGTTAGGCTGCAAAAACATCTTTTATTTTCTTGAAATAAATTTTGAAAAATTAACAAACTGCTCCTTACAGTGTGTTGAAAAAGTGAGTAGCATCAACATATTTGGTGTAGTGATGGTGTTTGTGTTTGTTACCAACTATAGGGACCTCAGGGATTCACTGGCCCCCCTGGTGAGGCTGGAGAGCCTGGATCTCCTGTGAGTATTCAAGACAGGGAAACAAATGCACGTTGCACTTTGCTGTGATGTTAACACTCTCACCTTATGTTTGATTTTCGCTTCAGGGTGCCATGGGTCCCCGTGGAGCTGCCGGCCCCCCTGGAAAGAACGGCGAGGATGTAAGTGCACTGGATTGATATCATATCAGTTCATCTACCTATATATATATATAGGTAGATATTATATTAAAAAAGAGACTGAGGAATGTCTTGAGACATCATTTCGTCCCCATCTCCCCAACTCTCTTTCTCTCAGGGTGAGTCTGGCAAACCAGGTCGCCCCGGTGAGCGTGGACCTTCTGGCCCTCAGGTAAGTTGCTGATTCTTACCACCGATATGTAAAACAAAAACAGAGCTGAGATAATAACTTTTTTCACCTCCTTGTTTTTTTGTTTTTTTTTTCCCAGGGAGCTCGTGGTTTCCCAGGAACCCCAGGTCTGCCTGGCATCAAGGGACATAGAGTGAGTCAGAACTTGTGCCACCCCATTCAACTCATATTCAACTCAAAATAAAAAATGTTGAAAGTCGTGGCTGGAAACTTCATCTTTGCATGTCTCTTATTCTGTGTAGGGATTCAGTGGCCTGGATGGTGCCAAGGGAGACAGTGGCCCCGCTGGACCCAAGGTGCCCCTCCCTTTGTTATAACACTTGTTCTCACCACATAAGTTGTAGAAAAAAGTCACCCACAGGTGGGCTACTTCACTTATAGTGCAGTGTTGAGTAGCTGTAATCGTAGCAGTGCTATAAATGACAGTAGTAATTGAAAAGTAGTTGTAATATTGGCACTGATATCTAACTCATAGTGGTCCTGGTGGTGGGAGCACTAGTGCCAGAATTTGAAGTACAATAAAATTAATCGCATTTAATTGTAATTATAGACAGCACCATATCACAACTCCCTTTTAACAGGAAGAGATCTCTGGCAGAACTATCAATATGGTTCTCAAATGAGTACCGTTTAGTGTTTAAAGACACACTGAAAAAATTAACCCATAGATGCAGAAAAATCATTAAAACAGTTTCAGCATTTCCTCCATTATAACCAGTGTATTTTCTTCACCTACCACTCCACCGACAAGTTGGTCATACAACATATTTTAACCTAAAGCTAAATACTACTTCTATTAACAGCTAACAGTTTGAGTATCAGTGTGGACAGTAAAAGCTGTGGCTACAATAATGCTACAAAAAGCAGTAGTATCAACCATTTAAACACTAGCAAGTTACATTAGCAGTCACTGGCTACTTTTTAGTTATAGCAGCTTGATTGGCTAAATGCTGCATTGACGAGCATAATTTCTGAAAGTTTGATAAAGTTTCTAGAGTTTAATCAATGATTCTAATCTTCTCGCCGGCCCATGTGTTTCTGTCCATTTAGGGAGAGGCTGGCACCCCTGGTGAGAATGGAACCCCTGGTGCTATGGTGAGTAAAACAAGCACCCCATCTCTGCTACATAATTATAGTAGTATAGTTTCTTCTCTCCACAACTGATTTTGGCTAACTGACACGGTCTTTGTCTATCTCAGGGACCTCGTGGTCTGCCTGGTGAGAGAGGCCGTGCTGGTGCTACTGGAGCTGCTGTGAGTCCATACATTACATAGTTGCAGCTAGTGAAATCAATTTATTAGTGAATTGAGAAACCAGTCGACCACTCACGTTTGTCTTTGACCTGCAGGGAGCTCGTGGTAACGATGGCGCTGCTGGTGCTGCTGGACCTCCTGTAAGTCTTTCATTGTCCAAAGCTTCAGTTCTTAAAATCTCAGCTTTGTTAGCACTGACCCAAAAAGATGCACTATGTATATCTGAGTATCTGTGTTTTTGTTCTTCTCAGGGTCCCACTGGCCCCGCTGGACCCCCTGGATTCCCCGGTGGCCCTGGAGCCAAGGTATAAACTGCTCCTGACCCGCTCCAGTAATCCTCAGTGCTATCCATTTTTCTTCTGAAGCGCAGTATAATCTATTTCCTCTCCTCTCTTAGTTGTGTTTTTACTGTGCCGACTTTGAAGAATTTATTTTCTGAAGCATGTAGGTAGCCAACACGTACACCTGACATGTAGAATGCAGGTCATAAAAAACATCTGAGCTCCCACTACTGTTTGAGTATAAACAGTAACTATTAAGAAATTAGATGGATGGGCGCTATTTTTATTTTTATTTTTTGCAGAGTTCTCAGTATATTTTAAAGCTTATGATAGAAATTCACAGTAATTGTCTGTGCATGTGGAACTGGGTCATAGCTGAACTGTGGGGTTCTTTTTGGCTGAGGTTAGATGTTGAGTGTTTTCTCTAAAACAAATCTTCTGTTTATGCCGACAATTTTATCTTTTTTTTTTGTCTTCCACCACCAAGCTGTTTGTATTACTAAATAATCTTTTCTTTCTCCCCAGGGTGATGGTGGAGCTCAGGGTGCTCGTGGACCCGAGGGCCCTGGTGGAGCTCGTGGTGAGCCCGGAAACCCCGGACCTGCTGGCCCAGCTGGACCTTCCGTAAGTATGAGTGACTGTAATAAAGATCCTTGATGAAAACAACAACAAATGGGCCACAAAAAATAGGCCACTAGAATCTGATTCAAGGCAAAATAAAACAATTTACATTATCATTTAAATTGTTAAAAGAAATTAAAAATAATTCTGCCTTCTGGGACAATAAATAAACTTCCTTCCTTCTCCTCTCAGGGAAACCCTGGAGCTGATGGAGCCGCTGGAGCTAAGGGAGTACCTGTGAGTATCTTTAAACAAATTTACTCTATTTTTAATACTTTCTTATTTTTACTAAAGCTACAGATAGTCATCACTTTTTCTACAGCATGACATTAAATGACTGTATTGTTGTGTGCTGCCACCTACAGGGTGCTGCTGGAGTTGCTGGAGCTCCTGGTTTCCCCGGACCCCGTGGACCCCCAGGACCTCAGGGTGCTGCTGGTGCCCCCGGACCCAAGGGCAACACTGTAAGTAAAGATCTCTTAGATCCAAAAAAAAGCAAAATCACCCAAAATTTAAACTTGTATGTTTTGTGTGAATACTTTGACAGTTACAACCTACAGAGATAAAAACAAAAGTTAGAGATTTGTTTTGGGCATTTGTTGTTTGCTGAAATTATTTTTCTTTTAGATTTATCCAAATAATAGTAATTTCTCCCTAGTTTGTAGTTTGTTTAATTTTATGTTTTCTTGTTTGTTTGTGTCCCATAGGGTGAGGCTGGTGCCCCAGGATCCAAGGGAGAGCCTGGTGCCAAGGGAGAGGCTGTGAGTTCACCATAGATCATGACAGAGCACACTGCACTAAAATTATGTGTGTATCAGCCTCTTATGCCACATTGCATGTTACATTGCTCTTCTACAGGGTGTTTCAGGAGTTCAGGGACCCCCTGGACCTCCTGGTGAGGAGGGCAAGAGAGGAGCCAGAGGAGAGCCTGGTGCTGCAGGAGCCCGTGGCGGCCCTGGAGAGAGAGTATGCATCTCACTGGATTCCACTTTATCCGTACCCTAATCTGTAAAATGATGGCAGAGGGACCTCTAGTGGTGTTTCAACACAAAGGACAAAAGACTGAAATCTTTATACTGATGGTCAAATCTAAATGATTGAGATTACTTGTGTGCAGCTGTAAACATTACAAAGGTTAGTTTGACTGAAAAAGCAGATTAATCTCTGCTTGGAATGAAAACATAATAAACACCATTGGGCTCTTAATCATGATGTAACCAAACTACTGAGTGAGGTTCAAAATGTTCCCAAAACATTTGACCAAGAGTATTACAGATATGGACATACTGAGTGGTGCTAGTACTAAGATAGAAACATTCATTTCATTGGTTAAAAGCATTAAGTCTTTTGGATGTTAATTTAAGTTAAAAATGATGCCAGAGACCTGAGGCCCGGATCTCTCTGATGGAATTCGACTGTATGCATGATACAGGGTGTTCAATTTTAAACCTACAGTTTGAACACATTTCTGTTTAAACACTTTTTACTGTTCAGAGCTAAGCAGGACATGTTTGATTGTCTTTACAGGGTGCCCCTGGTGGTCGTGGTTTCCCTGGTTCTGATGGCCCTGCTGGACCCAAAGTAAGGAAAATGCACACATACATACAACAGATATAAACCTTAATTCCACCCGCAGGCTTCCACAATTTTGGTTTAACTAATTTTTGAATTTCCACCATTCTTATTTTCTTCTTAGGGTGCCAATGGTGAGCGTGGTGCCCCCGGTCTTGTTGGAGCTAAAGGTGCCACTGGTGAGTCTGGCCGCACTGGTGAGCCTGGTCTGCCCGGAGCTAAGGTGGGATAGCATACTGTCTGTCAAATAATTCTCTGCAGCATCATTTATTCATTATACCCAGTCCCTCCTCTGACCTCTGACCTCTGCTTTGTAGGGAATGACTGGCAGCCCCGGCAACCCTGGACCTGATGGCAAGATGGGACCTTCTGTAAGTTTGTATGCAGTATAGTTAACCCTAGTTCTTATAATTTATGTCAAGAAATAGCAAAACCCTTAACATGCTTAATCTTCCTTAACAGGGAGCCCCCGGACAAGATGGCCGCCCTGGGCCTCCTGGCCCTGGTGGAAATAGAGGCCAGCCTGGAGTCATGGGATTCCCCGGACCCAAGGGTGCTGCTGTGAGTAGCGTTACAACATCTATACATTATATTTAATCATGCTTAGTAATAGTGGGCATCTAAAATATGGTCTCCGTGTTTTTTTGTCTATAGGGTGAGGCTGGAAAGCCCGGTGAGAGAGGAACCATGGGACCTACTGGACCTGTTGTGAGTGCTCAATATTCTGCTGTTTTCTTTCTTGTTATCTATCATCAATGGTAGGATTGTGTGTGTGAAAGCCTTCTATCTCTCTACCCAGGGTGCACCTGGAAAGGATGGTGATGTTGGCGCACAGGGCCCCTCTGGACCTGCTGTAAGTAAACAACACTAACTGGCTACACTTCGATATTAGCACCCAAGTTTGTGTTGATGTCTCTCTACTGAAAGCTACATAGCTGCAAGAATAAGTCACATCTACTCAATGCATTACTGCCACCGTTGCTGACTCTCCCTCTCTGCTCATCTTAAGGGTCCTGCTGGTGAGAGAGGAGAGCAGGGACCTGCTGGATCTCCTGGATTCCAGGGTCTCCCAGGACCCCAGGGAGCCATTGGTGAGAGTGGCAAGCCCGGAGAGCAGGTACTGATTGAAGCGGAACTATGACTGGAACAGCATCATTTCCAGTGAATAAAAGTGCTTATTCCTGTATTTCTGTTTTTCCTTTTAGGGTGTACCTGGCGAAGCTGGAGCCCCAGGACCTGCTGGAGCTAGAGTAAGTCACATATCCTCATAATTTTCAGTTAGATAAGACTCTAATTGTGGTTTAAATATAATTAAATATATTCATTAGTTCTTTGTCCAAAATCCTACATGGTGTAGAAAACAACTTCCTAAGTTGCTAACTAGCTTGTTCAAACACATTAAAGTTATTACTAGCAGCTTATAACTGCTTTTTTATTCTTTAAAGTGGATTCTTGTCCAAAATGCTCGATGTTAGACCTGGAAAACAACTTTTAGCCTGCTAACTAGCCAGCTACTTTCAATATTAGGATTGCTAACAAGCTACTGTATCATTAATAGTGATAGCAACTATGCAGATGCTATCACTAGCTTCAACTCACATTACCTGTAAACAAAACAAAGGTACCATACCAGTGTCGATATGGTCACAGGAGGAAAACCCTTGCACTGCCATTTACAAAGTAGCGCTTCGTGTTGATCAGACATTCTGTTTTACCCTGTCATTCATAAATGAACAGATAAATTATGATGAAAGCTTCACCTCACATATGAACCTCCCTTTGGGGAATATCATCCAACTAGAACTGATATTAGATTAGATTAGATTAGATTAGATTAGATTAGATTAGATTAGATAGAACTTTATTAATCCCTCGGGTGGGTTCCTCTGGGAAATTCGATTTCCAAAAAGCACAGCACTGACAGAAGTTTCAGAGTTACAGAATATTATATATATATATATATATATATATATATATATATATATATATATATATATATATATATATATATATATATATACACACACACACACACACACACACACACACACACACACACATATAAATACAGAGACAATATAAATAAAATATACGAAGGGGATAAATAGAATAAATAGGAATAAAAAATGAAAATACAAGTGAATGAATTGCACATTTCGAGTATTGAGGTCTATTGAGGTCTATATAGCAGATCTAGTTCTCATGGTTTCAACAAACCATCCAATAAACTCATTCCAACCTACTCTTCTCCTCAGGGCGATAGAGGATTCCCTGGTGAGCGTGGTGCACCTGGGCCAGTTGGACCTGCTGGTGCCCGTGGATCCCCAGGAGCCTCTGGAAATGATGGTGCTAAGGTGAACACATCTTATATAAAAACTAAGAAGTTCTCAGTTGTGAGTAGATTGACTAAATTGCACATATTTCACTATTCTGAACATCTCTTCCTCAGGGAGATGCTGGAGCCCCTGGTACTCCTGGTGCTCAGGGTCCTCCTGGACTGCAGGGAATGCCTGGTGAGCGCGGTGCCGCTGGTCTTCCAGGACTGAGAGGAAACAGAGTGAGTTGCCTTCTGTAGTCCTATTACTCTTAGTATTCGGATAGTACATTGGCGGTCACTGCCATTGTAGACTGCTATCCTAGGTGAGATTTACTTTAGCAATCCAACAAACACTGATCAGTGTTTCTACTATATGTCCATCCATTTTATTGTCATTACGACACAATTGGGATGCAAATGCCCAGTGTAATCGCTGATGGGCTTTACGGTGACTTAGCAAATGACCCCAGCATTGTAAGACCTGATATACTATGTGAATGTTCGTCTTATTACCAACATCTTTTTTCCTTTCAAACACACAGGGTGACCAAGGACCTAAGGGTGCTGATGGAACAGGAGGTAAGGATGGTCCTCGTGGTTTGACTGGACCAATTGGACTTCCTGGACCTGCTGGCTCCCCAGGAGACAAGGGAGAGTCTGGTGCCCAAGGACCTGTTGGACCTTCTGGAGCCCGTGGACCCCCTGTAAGCACTGCTGTGTCTGCTACAGATAATGTTTAATTTAAAGTTTTTAAGTGTGTTAATCTTTGAATGTTCGAATTCATTCTGATTCGTCTACCTACATCTTAGGGTGAGCGTGGTGAGGCCGGACCACCTGGACCTGCTGGATTCGCTGGACCTCCTGTAAGTAAATTCTACAATAGTGTCCACGCTATTTTTCTTACTCTAACACAGAAGTTACTAAAAAACTATTTGGCTTTTTCTTCACAACCACCAATCCACTCTAGGGTGCTGATGGACAGCTTGGTGCTAAGGGAGAGCCTGGAGATAATGGTGCTAAGGGAGATTCTGGTCCTCCCGGACCTGCTGGACCCACTGGTGCTGCAGGACCTCAGGTTTACACAATAACATACTCCCAGCATATCCCAGTTCACAAATTACAGCTATTTAGACATACATGTGACCACATTGTGTGCTGCTGTTTCTTTGACACTATGCTGTTGCCTTTCAGGGTCCCGTTGGAAACACTGGCCCTAAGGGAGCCCGTGGACCTGCTGGACCTCCTGTAAGTCACTCTTCCTACTTTCCCAAGCAACTTACATTTCTGACATTAGCTTAGAGGTGACAGTACCTCTAGCCAAACTGGCAATACTTCATAAAACTGGGCAAAGAAAATTAAAAAAAGGAAAGAAAGTAGTGAAAGATTTTATTTATTTTCCAAACACGTACCACCATCAAATCCATTGTTTGATACATGTCTGTTTTTTGTTTGTTTGTTTTTTACTGACTTGATGCAGTATTTTTGCAGCCTGAGTTAGCTAATTGGCCTCGATCTCCCTAGGGTGCTACTGGCTTCCCTGGTGCTGCTGGCAGAGTTGGACCTCCCGGCCCCGCTGTAAGTTTTTCTTAGGTGTTTCTGACACAGTGCGCAAAATCTATGTGTTTTCCTGGAATTATTTTCAATTCTCCCTGTCCTCCCCACAGGGTAACGCTGGACCTCCCGGAGCTCCTGGACCAGCTGGCAAGGAGGGACCCAAAGGAAACCGTGGTGAGACTGGACCTGCTGGTCGCCCTGGTGAGTTGGGTGCTGCTGGACCCCCAGGACCTCCTGGAGAGAAGGGTAGCCCTGGTGCTGATGGTGCTCCCGTAAGTTATATCAACTTTCAGTACATTCTAAAATGCTGTGACACAATTTATAATAAACCATAGCCTTCAATAATCTTCTTTCAGCAATATCATTAAATTTAATTTCCATCCTTTCACTGACTGCACAGTTTCTGCTACCTGTGTCTCAGTGTCTAACTACTTTCTGTCTGTCTTTCACAGGGTAGTTCTGGTATTCCTGGACCTCAGGGTATTGCTGGACAGCGTGGTATTGTTGGTCTGCCTGGACAGAGAGGCGAGAGAGGTTTCCCTGGACTTCCCGGAGCTCTTGTAAGTTCCTATTGGTATTCTAAAACCCAGAATTTCAAAAATTTAAAAATGTTCAGTGGATCTGATAAATCCAGAACATCAAGTTACATGATTCTAAATCAAGAGAAAAGTCTATCTACTTCTAAAAGACACAAAACAATAACATTTAATTCTCATTTAGCTAAGCAAAAAATAAGACAGACCAGCCTCAGTCAGTTAGAAATATGAATGAGGTTAATATAACTGGACTGACTGCAATTGTTGCACTAATAGGGAGAGCCTGGAAAGCAAGGCCCTGGTGGTCCAAATGGTGAGCGTGGACCTCCCGGACCCATGGGACCCCCTGGCCTGGCCGGAGCCCCTGGAGAGTCTGGACGTGAGGTATAAAGTCCCACTAGAGCAAGTGGAGAGCCAAGGGGTGGCTCTCCCTTTGGTTACCCTACCCAACCAACTGTGAAGCCCATTGAAGGGCCAATTATATGCTCATGAACATGTAGTTGCATCTAGTGACTGCTATATTCCTAATAGAACTTTTTGCGTGACAGTATTTTGCTATAAACACTATTTCTGACACATCTCGTTATGCATTCAGCCATATAAATTTTAAAATTTTTCAACAAACTTTCAGTGAAGTCAGTTCTGAAGGTTTTTGTTAAGCTTAACTTGCTCTGTGCCTGTGTTTAAGGGAACCCCTGGTAACGAGGGCGCAGCTGGTCGTGATGGAGCCCCTGGACCCAAGGTAAGATAAGCTGACCTCACCAACAGCACACAGCTATCTTATTTTTTGTTCCATAGCGCCAAGTATGTTGGCAGCCTACAAGTTAGCATGCTAACATGTTAACATGCAACTAAATAATTTGTGTAGCATCACAAGTTATCTAGCCTAAAGCTTACCTATTAGCCATCATCCACAACTTCTAAAATGGCAACCAGAGGAAGAAGTCACACTTTCTGTGAGTACTGCCATGATTTGTGAATCCCACCCTGGAGGATATATATGTGTGTTCAGCATGTTCATACATATTCATACACTACTAGAATTTTTAACATAAAGCTTAACGGGCAAATGTAGTCAGATACACTGTTTGAAGCTAGTGATAACCTAGTTTTTATTTTTCCTTTAGGGAGACCGTGGAGAGAGTGGCCCTGCCGGAGCCTCTGGTGCCCCTGGTCCTCCTGGCGCCCCTGGACCTGTCGGCCCTGCTGGAAAGACTGGTGACCGTGGAGAGACTGTGAGTGACAAATCTGCTTCATTAATGTTTCAGCTTGGTATGTCATGCCAGTCAAAGACAAGGCTGTAAGTCACTGCAACCCTGTCTCCACGTAAAACGTATTTTTTTTTTCCAATTTTCCAGGGACCTGCTGGCCCTGCCGGCGCTGCTGGCCCTGCTGGACCTCGTGGCCCTGCTGTAAGTAACAATATTGGTTGCAAAACTACACTGGATGGAAGAGCATGCAAGGAAGGTTAAACCAAATGATGTCTGTCATTTTTCCTTATGACAGGGGGCTACTGGACTTCGTGGTGACAAGGGAGAGGCTGGAGAGGCTGGAGAGAGAGGCATGAAGGGACACAGAGGATTCACTGGCATGCAGGGACCTCCCGGACCTGCTGTATGATAGTTTATGCTTGAGTCTGCATATACTATAGTCAAAGAAAGTAATGCCATACACCAGTAAACTTAGTTTTAAACTGATTGTCTTCTTTTGTGCACCCATAGGGACCTTCTGGAGAGTCTGGACCCGCTGGTGCTGCTGGACCCGCTGGACCTAGAGTAAGTTAACTTAGTCTGGAGCAGTTGTGTAGTTTCAGCTTTACCTAGTTTATTTTCAGATACTGACATTTGAAATTTCCTGGTATCTGTAGGGTCCTTCAGGAGCTGCTGGTTCTGCTGGTAAGGATGGTATGAGCGGTCTGCCTGGACCCACTGGACCTCCTGGACCTCGTGGACGTTCTGGAGAGATGGGACCTGCTGTAAGTCTAACAAGCTAACCTTCTTTACATTCAGCTGTTTACTTAAGTTGTGCCACGTTGTACCTTTATACCTAGGGTTTTTGAGGGTTACATTTTGATAAAAGCAGCACATTACTAATGAACTAACCAACCCACCCTTTTTCTTTACCCTTCTCCTTCTGCAGGGTCCTCCTGGGCCTCCTGGACCTCCTGGAGCACCTGGTGCCCCTGGTGGTGGATTTGACCTTGGCTTCATGGTCCAGCCTCAGGAGAAGGCTCCTGATCCCTTCCGCATGTACCGTGCTGATGATGCTAACGTTCTCCGTGACCGTGATCTGGAGGTTGATAGCACCCTGAAGAGCCTGAGCCAGCAGATTGAGCAGATCCGCAGCCCTGACGGAACCCGCAAGAACCCAGCAAGAACCTGCAGGGACCTCAAGATGTGCCATCCTGACTGGAAGAGCGGTGAGCAGTTCAATACAGTGACAGGAGAGCTAGTCCAAGGGCAGTCAGATGTAGGCCTAGCGGAGTTTTGAAGTTGTTTGTGTTTTGCAGGTGAGTACTGGATTGACCCTGATCAGGGCTGCACTCAGGACGCCATCAAGGTCTACTGCAACATGGAGACCGGCGAGACCTGCATATCCCCAACTCAGCGTGAGGTTGCCCAGAAGAACTGGTACATCAGCAAGAACATCAAGGAGAAGAAGCACGTCTGGTTCGGAGAGGCTATGAATGACGGCTTCCAGGTAAGCGTCCTAATTTATAGAACCTACCTGTTCTCTCTTCTTCTATTCTTCTTTATAGTTTCTTCTTCTGTCAATTTCCATATTTCTCTTATCTGCAGTTCTATTGTGATTTTCTGCAGCTTGAGTTCATTTCTCTTACCCACTTTCCTAAATGTCTGCTTAGGTTCCTCTTCTACTCCTCTCTACCCATCTCCACTTCTTCCCACTTTGTCTTTACCCAGTCTTTTTCAACACCATCACACCTTTGCCCATCACAGTCAGTAATCTATCCCCTATTCACTGTCTTGTGCAGTTCGAGTATGGCAGTGAGGGCTCTCTGCCAGAGGATGTCAACATCCAGATGACCTTCCTGCGTCTCATGTCCACTGAGGCATCCCAGAACATTACCTACCACTGCAAGAACAGCGTCGCCTACATGGATGCTGCCGCTGGCAACCTCAAGAAGGCCCTCCTCCTCCAGGGCTCCAACGAGATTGAGATCAGAGCCGAGGGCAACAGCCGCTTCACCTACAGCGTCCTCGAGGATGGATGCACGGTGAGGAAACCTTTTACATTAAACTCAATATGTTAATTATTCAAAGTTAACAGAGATTGAGACGGGTTAGAGGCTAGAGGTTCTAATCAGCACTGTTCTGAATATGAACCCTAATTCTGATTTTCGTTGTCTCTCCTTCCAGTCACACACCGGTACATGGGGCAAGACAGTCATTGACTACAAGACATCGAAAACATCTCGCCTGCCCATCATTGACATCGCTCCTATGGACGTTGGTGCTCCAGACCAAGAGTTTGGCTTTGAAGTTGGACCTGTCTGTTTCTTGTAAAAAGAGAAATCTGGACTTGAAATTGTTGTTGTGTGCGTGTGTGTGTTTAATTTTTTTCTAGCAGTCATCTCTCTCTAAAGCAAAAGCAAAAAAAATGCCCCCAACAAATCATTCTCCCGATGCCATTTTTCTGAAAAATCTGACCCTTCGTTCTACAAGTTTCCATTTGGCCGTTGCTCCGATGGTCCGCTTTGCCTAAAACCTGCACTTCGACGAGAACAAGATGGCGGTGGTGTAGAGGCATCTGCATCGTCGCATTTGGGACCACTACTTTTTTTTTGTTTCTGACTTTTTTTTGTTTGTTTTTGCCATCACCAACACCAAGGATCCTGTAGAGAAGACATTTTGTTTCACTGGCAACAAGAAAATAATATATGCCTCTGTAAAGTGTAAAAGAAAATTGACTTCCCCTCATCATGCGGCCAAACCCGGCCTCTCTGGAGTTTACAGAAACAGACACAGGTGACTTTTGTATTTTTATACACCTCTGCGGTGAGAGGAATGAAAGGACAGTCCCAACAGACAGAACCCAATTGCTTTGTACCACGTTTCAGGTGTTGATGAATAAACGGTGAAACTGACAGCCATGTTTGTCTCTGTTGTTCTGCCCTTCCCCTTTTTCCACCTGCCCCTAGACAACGCCTCCTCAAGAGTTGTTCCTTCCTCACCTGCTGATGTTGTAGCTGTTGTGATTTGTTTGTTGTTGTGGTCTCTTTCATGTTTATTCCTCTCTATGTCTCCCTTTTTTTCCTAAAGAAAAGCCACATTAAAACCACCAGCAGAGAAACATGGGTTTAAACCTCTTTTTTTAAGGAAAAAAACACAAAAAAATCCTTATGCCTACCTCAGAAGTGAAAGGAATTCCAGCTCTAAAAAAAGGGCCCAGTGTTTTTTAAAGTGAAGCCTGAAGTAGAGTTGTGGTGGTCAGTGGGGGTAGTTGAGGTTTGCAGACACTTTAACAGAAGCAGAGAGGGCAAAAGCCTGAAGGTGCTATTCTTTCTTTCTCAGAGGTCTGCTGGCTGCTCAGTATGACTATACTGTTGTGTAGTAGTGTAGCTACGGTCACTCTGGCATGGCAGGGTCCTCCTCATGGTGCTAAAATAAAACCACAGTTTTTTTTTTTCTTGGTGTCCAGAATGAGACAGACTTCTTCTATTTCCAGCTTTGGTAATGTTGGCAACCAGCGTAGCGCCTCTTTAAGCCTCTTTTTTTATGTTTTGAACTTCCCCCTTCACTTTTAACTGTCATCCAGATTCTAGTCCACCAACTATCTGTTGTGGTCTGTTTCTTGTTTTTCTTTTCTTGAAGTTTCTCAACAACAACAAAATTCGAGCTGTGATAAAATGCGCAGAAAGAGAACCATCAGTGAGAGTTTGTGAGAGAAGGCAGACAGACACACCCATGGGGGAAAACACCACAAGGATCTGTACCTATTTTGTATATGTATAATAAATTGAGATGTTTTTAATTATTTTGAATGCTGAAATAAAGCATGTTAAGTGGTCGAACAATGAATCCTGCCTAATTGCCTGACTGACCCCCTGCACTTCTCCCCCCCTCCAAAAAAAGAAGAGACTTGAAGTAAAGCACCTTTTGCCTTTTTTACAACTTGTACAGTAACAGAAAGAGACAAGATTAAAGAAACATGACAGAAAGATTTCTGCCTCTTGTTTAATATTTTGCTAATATATTCCTCTGTAGACGAAAGATGTTAGCAGATTTTGAAACATTTTTGAAGGTAGCACCTTGACTTGTGTCTCTTGATCATGTAAGCCTTTGCTTCTCTTTGCAGTTTTGAGTGCTGCCACGTAAAATAAGCAGGTGAATAACGCGGCTTCTAATTGTGAAACCTGTCCAACTTACTGGGGGTCAGAAAAGATGAGGAGAGCAGCCTACCTTTCAGTCAGATTCCACATTGTGACTTCTTCCATGCCATTAAATCCATATAGAAAAATGCACATCCATAATCCGCCAAGAAAGTGTCAGCCTGATAGTCCATTTACGAGTAATTCTGTCCATCTTGACAAGTCCCTACAACAATCTTTTACCCCACTGTTTCCACAGCTGGTCAGCCCATCTGCTCAACTCAGACTGCAGAACTGAGGGGCTTGTTGGTGCTGGGACGAACCAGCTCTGCTCTCAGACTGTTGGCATCAATTTGGCTTCACAAAGACACTGATTGTCCACCTTGAGGGAGCCAGGGAAGAGAGGGTAGGTTTGCACTCCCCGGTGGGAATCTGGATTATTTCCGCAAGAATTTAGGCCTTTATTTGAGGCCTGGGCAGAGGAATGTTAACCTCTCCAGTTTCGGACAACAGAGGAGGTTCTGTTTGCAGAGAGGAAGCTTCTCTTCAGGCTTGTGTGACTTTATACCAAGAGTAAACATCAGAAGGGTGCGATGAGGCCAGAAAAAAGGAGAGAACAGATACAGCTAGAGGATGACTTTTAAGCAAGATCTTTGAAGGGACAGTTTCTGTTTATTCTTTTAGGCACCAGCTACTAAATATATGAACACATAAAATAAAAAGAAGCTTTGTAACAGATTTAGCTACTGTACCACCTAACTTCCATCTTCAGTGTTCTATCATCTAAAGATGGTATTGACATGAAATTCTCACCGATCCAATCCACACATGCAAAGAAAGCAAACCATAGATGACTGTAAATTATGTGTAATAATGCAGAACACACAGGGGAAAAGTATTGAGGCTGGTAACTGAAATTTATTTAATAATTTCTACTCAAGCCTTTGTTGGTGAGAACCGTTACAAAGATCCTCCTGTGTGGAGAAACTAGTCCCATGCATTGTGACTTTGGCCCATTCCTTGGCTGTGTGTTTGGGATCGTTGTCTTGCTGAAACCTACACCCTCATTTAATCTTCATCTGTCTCTGTACATTTTTCCTTTCATCCTTCCTTCAATTATGTGAAGCATGCTAGTACTGTATGCTGAAAAACAACCCCACACTATGACGTTCCCACCTCCAAACTTTACTGTTGGTATGGTGTGTTCGGGTCATATGCAGTGACTTTTGACCTCCAAGCATGGTGTGTATCCAAAGAGTTTAATGTTGGTCTCATCTGACCAGACTATATTCCCACAGTATTTCTCAGGTTCGTCTAAATGTTGTTCAGCAAACATTAAAATCCCTTCCTCATGCTTTTCCTTCAGAGTCTTGCATGGTGAGTGTGCTTACAGGCCATAGTGGCTGAGTGCATCAGAAACAAAAACAAAACAAAACAAAGATACCACCCAGGACTCTTGAGAAACTGCAATCCTCTATCACACAGGAATGGAACAACATTCCTCTCTCAAAAGTCCACCACCTCAGTTTCCAAATGTTTATGGAACATTAACAGTAAATATGGTTTTCCCCCAGTTACTTTCTTTCTTTTCATCTTTTTGGAATTTCTACAAACCTTTTTCATTGCTCACAGTTAACTCAGGATTACTCAGAGTTGACTGACTGTTGTTTGAGCTCAGTGTGTCACCTTTTGCTATCTTTTCTATTTTATTTACCATTAATTTAATACTTGAGTTAAATTTCAATCTCCAGAAACCCAACCTTATCAGTTCATTTTCAGTTGCCTTTTTTTAGGCATTTTTTTTATTGAAAGGTAAAGACGCTACAATAATACAAAAAGTACTGTTGTGCAGCACACTCTACATTTATTTATATTCATAGTATCAAGGGTTCAGTACCCTATTAATGCCAACCAGAGGCGCTAAATAATCACAATTGTGTAAATCCATGCCACCACATGGAAACACCTCTTAGGCTGTCTCTGTATCACACAGTGTCAACAGCAGTTGCACAAGTACTCTTTGTGATTCTCTGGCTTTCACCTTCACAATAATGATGCTCAGACTCCTTCAATTAGCTGCTCTTCCACTATGTCTAGCAGGTAAATTCCTGAGTTCTGTAGGTACTGATATAAATATTAATGCTTCTAATAACTCCAACTGTGTGCTTCAATTGTGTTTTTTCTGTAGGGCTCTCATCAAAAACTGTCCATCAGAGTCCTGCTCAGATGTTCAAAGTGGCTGGAAAACAAGTCCTGATTAACTGCAATCACAGTAACAGTGATTTTTACATGATCCAGTGGTACAAGCAGTCTGCAAGGAGGAATGAAATGACTCTCATTGGGTTTGCACGATATGACAGTCAGGCTGTTGAAGGCCCATTCCAAGCACTTTATAACGTGAGCGGAGACGGCAGAAGTGCTTCGTCTCTTCACTTTTTAGCCCACGGCAGTGCGATATATTTTTCTGCTGCAAGTGAAGCACCCTGCTGCATCACCCGAGTGGTCTGTAACAAAAACCCTCACCACACTCATCTGCTGTAACCACACATTCTGCAAACACTTTGTCAATATCTGGTGTCAGACAGCCGATTATGCAGGATTAAAACAAAACTTTGAATGGTGGGGCATGGCATTACCAAAGACAGTTTGACACGTTTGCGCCATGAAAAATCGTCACTCTTCCCCAAACCCCTGCAATTCTGGGAGCCTGACCAGGCCCTGGTGTTCTTCTTCCTGATGTTCAAACAATGCCAGTCCTTAATTTTTCACCTTTTTGCCATTCCCTGTTAGTATTATCACAACCTCACTTCTTAACAGTTAGCAGAGCTTCATGAGGTTCTTGACATCGTGCTAAACCCCTTGCCTTGTAGCTACATTTTGAGTGCGTGCATGTGGGTGCAGAACATTCAATTCAATTCAATTTTATTTATATAGTGCCAAATCACAACAAAAGTCGCCTCAAGGCGCTTTATATTGTACACTAGATCGCACAATAATAGATACAGAGAAAAACCCAACAATCATATGACCTCCTATGAGCAAGCAGTTTGGCGACAGTGGGAAGGAGGGGCGGGGCCATCTGCTGCGACCGGTTGGGGTGAGAGAAGGAAGACAGGATAAAGACATGCTGTGGAAGAGAGACAGAGGTTAATAACAGATATGATTCAATGCAGAGAGGTCTATTAATACATAGTGAGTGAGAAAGGTGACTGGAAAGGAAAAACTCAATGCATCATGGGAATCCCCCGGCAGCCTATGTCTATTGCAGCATAACTAAGGGAGGATTCAGGGTCACCTGGTCCAGCCCTAACTATATGCTTTAGCAGAAAGGAAAGTTTTAAGCCTAATCTTAAAAGTAGAGATAGTGTCTGTCTCCCGAATCCAAACTGGAAGCTGGTTCCACAGAAGAGGGGCCTGAAAACTGAAGGCTAGCCCTCCCATTCTACTTTTAAATACTCTAGGAACAACAAGTAGGCCTGCAAAGCGAGAGCGAAGTGCTCTAATAGGGTGATATGGTACTACAAGGTCGTTAAGATAAGATGGGGCCTGATTATTTAAGACCTTGTATGTGAGGAGCAGGATTTTGAATTCAATTCTGGATTTAACAGGAAGCCAATGAAGGGAAGCCAAAACATGAGAAATCTGCTCTCTCTTTCTAGTCCCTGTCAGGACTCTTGCTGCAGCATTTTGGATTAGCTGAAGGCTTTTCAGCGAGTTTTTTGGACATCCTGATAATAATGAATTACAGTCGTCCAGCCTGGAAGTAATAAATGCATGAACTAGTTTTTCAGCGTCACTCTGAGACAAGATATTTCTAATTTTAGAGATGTTGCGCAAATGGAAGAAAGCAGTCTTACATATTTCTTTAATATGTGCATTGAAGGACATGTCCTGGTCAAAAATGACTCCAAGGTTCCTCACAGCGTTACTGGAGGCCAAGGTAATGCCATCCAGAGTAAGAATCTGGTTAGATACCATATTTCTAGGCTTTTCAGGGCCGAGTACAATAACCTCAGTTTGATCTGAATTAAGAAGCAGAAAGTTAGCGGCCATCCAGGTCTTTATGTCTTTAAGACAGTCCTGCAGTTTAACTAATTGGTGTGTGTTATCTGGCTTCATGGACAGATAGAGCTGGGTGTCATCAGCATAGCAGTGAAAATTTATGCTATGTCTTCTAATGATACTGCCTAAGGGAAGCATGTATAATGTAAACAGAATTGGTCCTAGCACTGAACCCTGTGGAACTCCATAATTAACCTCAGTGTGTGAAGAGGACTCTCCATTTACATGCACAAACTGGAGTCTATTAGATAGATATGATACAAACCACTGCGTTCAGCACCTGTAATACCTACAGCATGTTCTAATCGCTCTAATAGGATATTATGGTTGTTAGATTTTGTATTGTTGATTGTCATTTATGCTTAGAAATATTTAACCATGTATGCTTAGAGGTGTATAATCAATTGTGTAGTGATAGGATGTGTGATCTTTAACAGGCTACAAAGGCTTGGTGTGTATTCCACACCTACATCCTGGGAGCATGGGAAGAGGTCGTACCTTTTCTTATTGTTTTATGGTAGGATTAACGTAGCTACGTCTGTTCTAGTCTAAGTGCTTTTTGTTTAGATGAACTGCTGGACTTCCTCACCGTGCTATCTAGGGTGAACCATCTAGGGTGAGGGGGGGTCTACCCTCTTCCTGACCAAGGATGTTTGCCTTTGTGCTTTCATGTATATGACCCTTTGATCAGCAGTACCACACACACACACACACACACACACACACACACACACACACACACACACACAGTATTCTTTGTTCACATGTATATCTATGTAAGATGCTATATGTTAATGACCCTATGCATATTCATGTAACCACAATAAAAGGAGTGCTATGGGGAGCCTGGCTGAGAGTCTGATGGAGGTCAAGTGGTGGGACGACACTTGGCTCTAGCCAGGTCTCCCTCATGCATGAGTAAACCAGAGAACTTTGGTGCCTTGAGTCTTGCTTTTTGCTGCGTAGCAGATTGTCCTTAACGTTCCAGCGAATAGGTTCGAGCTACAAACCTATCAATGGTCAACAGTATCGAATGCTGCACTAAGGTCTAGCAGGACAAGCACAGAGATGAGTCCACTGTCAGAGGCCATAAGAAGGTCATTTGTAACCTTCACTAAAGCTGTTTCTGTGCTGTGCTGAGCTCTGAAACCTGACTGAAACTCTTCAAATAAACCATTCCTCTGCAGATGATCTGTTAGCTGTTTGACAACTACTCTTTCAAGGATTTTTGATATGAAAGGAAGGTTGGAGATTGGCCTATAATTAGCTAAGACTGCTGGGTCTAGAGATTATTTTTGAGTAAAGGTTTAACTACAGCTAGCTTGAAGGCCTGTGGTACATAGCCGATCATTAGAGATAGGTTGATCATATTTAAGATCGAAGAATTAATTAATGGCAGGACTTCTTTGAGCAGTTTTGTAGGAATGGGGTCTAAAAGACACGTTGATGGTTTGGAGGAAGTAATTATTGAAGTTAACTCAGAAAGATCAATTGGAGAAAAAGAGTCTAACTTAACATCAATGGTACTAAGAGTAACTGTAGATAATATTACATCTGTGGGGTGATTACTGGTAATTTTTTCTCTAATGATAAAAATTTTATTTGTGAAGAAGTTCATGAAGTCATTACTAGTTAACGTTAAAGGGATGGTTGGCTCAAAAGAGCTCTGACTTTTTGTCAGCCTGGCTACAGTGCTGAAGAGAAACCAGGGGTTGTTCTTATTTTCTTCAATCAGTGATGATTAGTAAGATGTTCTGGCTTTGCGGAGGGCTTTCTTATAAAGCAGCAAACTATTTCTCCAGGCTAAATGATGATCCTCTAAATTTGTGACACGCCATTTCCTCTCCAGATTACGAGTCATCTGCTTTAGGGTACGTGTTTCAGAATTATACCACGGAGTCAGGTACTTCTGATTAGAAACCTTAGTTTTCACAGGAGCTACAGTATCCAGAGTCGTACGTAGTGAGGAGGTGAAATTATTAACAAGATAATCGACCTGTGTTGGGGTAGCGTTCAGATAGCTGCTCTGCTCTGTGTTGGTACAGGTCATTGGAGATGATAACAGTGGGTGGATTATATTCTTAAACTTAGTTACAGCGCTTTCAGAAAGACATCTACTGTGATAAAGTCCACTCTCCACCGCTGTGTAATCAATTATTGTAAATGTAAATGTTATCAGGAAATGATCAGACAGGAGAGGGTTTTCAGGAAACACTGTTAAATGTTCAGTTTCTATGCCATATGTTAAAACAAGCTCTAGAGTGTGATTAAAGTGGTGGGTGGGTTCTTTTACATTTTGAGAGAAGCCAATTGAGTCTAGTAACAGATTAAATGCCATGTTGAGGCTGTCATTTTTAGCATCTACATGGATGTTAAAATCACCCACAATAATTATTTTATCTGAGCTCAGAACTAAATTAGATATAAAGTCTGAGAAATCAGACAGAAACTCTGTGTAAAGTGGATGATATATGGTAACAAGTAAGACTGGCTTCTGAGTTTTACAGCTGGGGTGGACAAGGCTAAGCATCAGGCTTTCAAATGAATTAAAAGTCTGTCTGGGTCTTTGGTTGATTAATAGGCTGGTGTGAAAAATTGCTGCCACACCGCCCCCTCGGCCTGTGCTTCGAGGTTTCTGTAGTTAGAATGACTCGAGGGTGTTTTGATTGATTGATTGATTGAATCTTTATTTTGAACATGTTGAAAAAGTATTAAAAAAAATAGAATTAAAAGAGACAAATGAACAAAGCAAACAAAAGGAAAACGAGCAACCACAACTCCAAATAACGTCCATGTTCAAAAAGGAGCAGGAAGAAGCATAAGCTTATTTAATCCCACCCCTTTTCCACTATCTAGTATCAATAGACTACAGAAATACCTCCTTGCAATTACATTATATGTTATGTGTAATTTTTTTTTTTTAATATATACACATATATGTTTCTATCTATCCATACATACGTATGTATGTATATATATATATCCATACCAACATACCCGTGCATGCGCACACACATGAAAATATTAGACAAGAACACCCTATCAAATCTCTACCTTTTCCCTGTACCCTGTAAAAACCATATCCTTAAACCGCTTTTTAAACTGCGCCATGCTTGGACATTGCTTCATATCTTTACTTAGTCTGTTCCACAGCTTCACTCCACACACAGAGATGCAAAAACTTTTTAATGTTGTACGGATACGAGGATGTTTTAAATTTAATTCCCCCCTCGAATTGTATCCCCGTTCCCTTTTAGAAAACATTTTTAGAATATTGTCAGGAAGCAGGTTATTTATTGCTTTATATATAATTTGTGCTGTGAGAAAATGAACCAGATCTGTGAATTTTAGAATTTTTGATTTAATAGATCGTTCTTAAATGCAGTCATAGTTTCTTCTGTCCTTACACGCCTGTATCTCAGTTGTTCTTCATGCTGGTTTTTCTTATAATTAGTGTCATAAGCTGCAAAAACTGGTAGGTGATCACTGATGTCATTAATTAATATTCCGCTCACAATGTTGTTTTCCATATTGTTAGTGAAAATATTGTCAAGTAAGGTGGCACAATGTGGTGTAATTCTGCTAGGCCTGGTTATTTTAGGATGTAAACTCAAACTGTACATAGTGTTTAGGAATTCGTCGGTCATTTTATGCTTTTTTGGATTCAACAGGTCAATATTAAAATCACAACAGATAAACATAACTTTTTGATTTGTTTTAGAGAATATTTCCTCTATGAAGTCATTAAATACTTGAATACTAGAGCCAGGTGTTCTATATATACAGCTAATTATTACATTTTTTTCTTTTTCCTTATAAATTTCAATTGTTATACATTCTAGTAAATTATCAATTACAGTTGTCATACTTTCTACCACCTTGTAGTTTAGGTTTTTATCCACATACACAGCTACTCCCCCTCCACTCTTGTTCCTTCTATTTACAAAATTCACTTCATATCCCTCCAGTCCAAAGTCCATTCCTTTCTCCGCATTGATCCATGTTTCAGAAATGGCAATAATTCCAAATGGATTTGTCAACTCATTTAGATATTCCTTTATATTGTTGAAGTTGGCATACAGACTTCTGCTATTAAAATGGATTATTGATAATTGATGGTTGATGGTGTGCTTAAACTGTTCATCAGTGAAGTAGCAGCAGTTACTGCTGATGTTGTAGAAGAAATTATTTTCCGGGTCTATATCCTTTTCTAAGTCTAGAACATTATGGTCTGTGTATCGAAATGTTCTCAGTTCCAGATTATCATAAAGAGAATTCCAATGAGTTATGTTGATATTGTTGCCGGATGCAGATGAAGTTCTTTTGGACTGTGCCATGTGTTGTGTTGTGTGTCACGTCACATGTGTATTCATACCTCCAGAGTAAATTGACCTCAGTATTTGTCCAGCTCTTCCATATTTCTGATGACCAACACTTTGGCTTGTTCCGGTGTTCCATTGAGTTTAATGAATACTTTGCAGTTGGTGGTCCATGTATTTTGAATTTTTCCCTGTTTCTTCAAGTAACGTGCTTTCCTGGCAATGTCCGCATTTCTTTTTATCAGATGTTCGTTCATGAAGACATCGGATCCTTTCAGTTTCTTTCCTTGTTTTAACAGTGCTGTTTTCTGTTTTCTGTTTGCAAATCTCACAATGATGGCTGGTTTGTCACTGTCATTTTTTCGGGGCAGAGGGTGGCAAGCCTCAATGTTGTTATAATCCACTTCCACACCTTTGGACCGTAGAAAGGTAACCACTTGATGCTTCGTGGAGTTGACATCTTCCTCTCCTGGCCCTCCTACATTGTCAGTGGCGACCGCCCGGGCGTATGACCGGGGTTTGATGCGAAGCCCCGTGATGATAACATCGTTCATCCGGGTGTACTGCTCCAAATCCGCCACTCTGTTCTCCAGGTACGCCAGCCGCCGATCCTTCTCGGCGTTCTGGATGCGGAGAGCCTTAACTTCCTCGATCAGGTCCAGGATGGCTTTCTGCTGCAGTTTGACAGTAGAAATCTCCTCTGTCATAAACTCCAGCGACTTCTTAATATCCTTCCTCGGCTGACAGAACTTTTTTCGGGCCCATGCTGAGAGACGCTCTTGTAGCTTTGCCGTGACGACCGGCTAGCTAGTTGATGCTAGCGTCCTTCCTCTCACTCGATTGATTGTTGATTCATTTAAACTAACATAATCATCCTGCTGCAACCAGGTTTCTGTAAGGCTGAGTAAATCGATTTGTTGATCAATTATTAAGTCATGTACTAACAGAGACTTGGAGGAGAGAGACCTAATATTTAATAATCCACATTTCACTGTTTTACTCTTTGGTTCAGATGTGGATACTGTATTGTTCTTTCTTTTTGATTTCTTATGTTTAAATTGTTTATTGCTGGTTTTTAGTTTGGTTTTTGGTCTGTTTGGGAGCTGACACAATCTCTATGGAGATGGGTTTTTGGCCAAACATGGCCAAACAGTTCAATTTAACCTATTAGGTGAATAAAGCTAGAAATAACATTGATCTGTAGCTCATCACACCTTCAAAAGTAGGAACATTTTTTAACAGACCTGCAATTTCAAGACATCACTTCAATTCAGTTTTATTTATATACCACCAAATGACAGCGAGTCATATTGCAAAGGCCCTTCAATAATAGCAATCACTTGGTGACAGTGCAAAGGAAAAAAATACCTTTTTACAGGAGAAACCTGGCTCCATGTGCCACACCTGTTTGGTGGTGACAGAAAGTAAGTAATATCACTCTCTCCAACTCTGACTCAGTTTTCTCATGAACTGGCAGCATATCTTCACAAAGTACTGAGCTAATGGTGTAGGGCTGATGGGAGGAGGTTCCCGCCCACCTTGTGATTTTCTGTGCGTTAAGGATGTGGATGAACAGTATGACTGCAGATTCACTGAGAAAAACAGCAACTGAAGGCAACAGCACAGATACACCAAAGCTAGTTTAATAGTTGAAATAAAGAAGATGTTGATCTTATTCTTGATTCTGATTCATAATATTCATTTGGTTTCAGGTAATGGCGTGAAACAGGGATATTTTTGGAATAACCGCTGCCTAAAGCGCACACCTTCTTCTTATTGCTGTGTGTAAAGTATTTTATGGTGTTCTTTGCTGTTTCTTTCACAGGTGTCTCACTCAGTGACCAGGTCCACCAGACTCCAGCTGATATGTGCAAAAACCCAAATGAGACAGCCACACTCAGATGTTTGCACACCATTTCCACCTATAACAGGATCCTCTGGTACAAGCAGTCACAGGGTGGACAGTTACAGCTGCTGGGATACATGTGGGGAAGCCGTCCCACTCTAGAGGCCAATGTGTCTGCAACCTTGGATGGTAGTGCAGATGAGAATAAAAACTGCACCTTAACAATTGAGAAACTCCAGCAGGACAGCAATGTGGTGTACTTCTGTGCAGCTAGTTTACACAGTGTTATCTATGGCTGCTTCTCAGCACAAAAGCCTCACCACCACACATAATATCATCTGTGTATTACTGTTCACACCCCCTTAGTTCTTACTGTGCAGGCAGAAATGTTCCTGGGAAAGTGAAGGCTTCTATTTTTTAAATGAGTTTTCAACCATTGTATTTTCGCTGTCAATTTCCAGACTTTTTTCCAAGTAATGAAATCTCAGAAAGTTGGTTCTGTTCATCTGGAAATTCTGCCAGATGAACAGAATCAACTTCCTGTGATGTACCTAGGTTTACTTTTTCTTGGGATTTTGTTCCTGCAGTTAACGGTCGATTTGTTGCCAAACTTTCTGACAGCAACTATAATAATGTGGGGTGTTCTGCAGAGATTTGCAAAGCAGTGTCCAGAGCCCTGTGTTACGCTGCCTTTCCTGTAGCTTCTAGAGACTGGCACATGTTTTGTTCTTTGCATGACACCTGCAGATAAAAGCCAGAGGTTCTCATGAACAGCTTCAGCAACAGCCTTTTTAAAGAAATTTGCATGTCAGCCTACATGTTGGTTTTGCTTTCTCTCACTCTTTTTTATTAACCTTTCTGACTGAAGACTTTCTGTTTTTATCTTCCTTGCTTTGTAACTGTTTGCCCTGTTCCCACCAATGTCCCTGTTCCCACCAATGTCCCTTCACGTAATTAGTGTAAATGCAGTCTTGTCGTTCCCTTTATCTTTTTCCTTAGTCATCCATGTCTGCTCTGGTGTTCTCCTGGTTAAATGTATGCTCCTTGTGCTTACTATAATGTCATCACAACCTCAACAACCACTTAGAGTGGCAGTTGAGGCAAACCAGATTTGTTGCAGTATTCTGACTGATGGTGTTGCCACCTTAGAATCTGTGACATTGAGTTTAGACCAGGTGTAATCACTGTGAACCAAACGCTTCAGGCTGCACTTAATAATTAGTCTAGAGTTTTTCTTGCTCTTAAGCTGCATCCACACAGAGAACAGTTCACTTACCATGCATCCCTTTGAAGCTGTTGATTGGTTGTTTGCAAACATTTCCAGATCCAGTTGCCTAGGTAACCCTCTAATTTATTTATTTCCAGGTCATATTTTGTCAACTTACAGCTTCTCATACTCTTATTGGTAGCTACTTCAATATCTCGCCTAGAAACTGAGAAAATGTTATCTTGGGTCCCACCCACCTCACGTCGACGGGGGTCATTTCATCCACAGCCACCTGAAGTAGCATAATGTCATTCAGTGTCTCCGGTCAGTGTAATATAAACACATCGCATATAGCATAGTAGTTAGACTTTAATTTATATATATGTATTTGTGTATTTATACACTGAAATCAAACATTACATTGTAATCTTTTTTTTAACCATGTGCCTGTATTAAAAAAACCAAAAACAAGCTTGGCTAGTTTAGTATTATTACTAATAAATATGTACAGTGGCCCTGACAGCTCAAAATGGTTTATACTGAACAATGACTCATCTATGATTCTGTCCTTCCTCTGCTCATGAGGTGGCAGCACATCTTTACATACTTACTGAACTAATAGATCATGGCAGACAGGAGAATGTCACCTCCCACTTTAAGACTTTCCGAGTATCAAGGATGTGGGTGAACAGTATGACTGCAGATCCACTGAGAAAAACAGAATTTGACCACATCAGCTGCACAATAACTAAATACTTTAAAATACCCAAGAATGAAAATTTTATTCCTGATTCTGATTCATAATATTCATTTGGTTTCAGGTAATGGCGTGAAACAGGGATATTTTTGGAATAACCGCTGCCTAAAGCGCACACCTTCTTCTTATTGCTGTGTGTAAAGTATTTTATGGTGTTCTTTGCTGTTTCTTTCACAGGTGTCTCACTCAGTGACCAGGTCCACCAGACTCCAGCTGATATGTGCAAAAACCCAAATGAGACAGCCACACTCAGATGTTTGCACACCATTTCCACCTATAACAGGATCCTCTGGTACAAGCAGTCACAGGGTGGACAGTTACAGCTGCTGGGATACATGTGGGGAAGCCGTCCCACTCTAGAGGCCAATGTGTCTGCAACCTTGGATGGTAGTGCAGATGAGAATAAAAACTGCACCTTAACAATTGAGAAACTCCAGCAGGACAGCAATGCGGTGTACTTCTGTGCAGCTAGTTTACACAGTGTTATCTATGGCTGCTTCTCAGCACAAAAACCTCACCACCACACATAATATCATCTGTGTATTACTGTTCCTGCATCTACTCAGCTTTTTATTTCAGTTGTTACAGCTGGAGTTCTTACTGTAGAGAGATCAATTCCTATATGGAGGTACAGACTTTTATTTTGAAACAGCTAATGTGATTATACAGTTCTTCCTATTATGTTTTCCTTTTTCAAAAAATAATCTGTACATAATCTGTTATACAAATTTGCAGAATTGGAGAAGTAAAAGAAAAATGGCTACTCAAAATTTATTTACATGTATTTTTTTTCTTGTTTTATTTTACACAAACATGCCTCTAAAAATAATTAGTGGTAATTGTTGGCCTCTCTGGATTTTTATTAGCACTATTCATGTGCAGCACTTCTTTAAGCTCAGTTTTTAAAACCTTGATATGTGATCACAGCCCATGGGCAAGACACCAAATATTTGAACTCTAAAGACATCAGCGTGGACATCAGGATATCTGGAATTTTTCATAGCGTGTCATTCAAATCATACAGCAGGATATTATCAATCAAAGCTTTATTCGTCACATGCAGGTTGCCCTGCAGTGAAATAGGACCCCCCCCCCGACCTTACACATATAGCACAAACATTACATAGGGATACAGGTCGGAGATTGGTAGAATCAGAGAAAAACATTGAAATGTACACTACACTGGGTACAAGAGGAAAAAAAGAGACCCCTACTCATGCTATGCTTCCATGGTAGGACAGCATGAGAACAGGAAACAAAAAAACTCCTCTGCACAGAAAGCACATAAATGTCCACAGCACAACATTGTGAAGACATGACAAGCCACAGGGGTGGGTGGGGGGTGAGGAGTAATCCGAAGCGAACACAGCAGCCGCCCTGCACAGCGCTACCATTCCAGCGCGGCACACAGACCCGCCGTGTTCCCTCGCAGGAAACAAGCATCGAAGGCGTTGGAAGGGGAGGGGGGATGAGTTAGTGCCTATCAGTGTAAGTGTATGTGTGTGCGTGTACATAATTCAGCGGAGACACAGTGTCCTTCGGCCAATCAGGCTAAGTAAACAGTCCTCCAGCTGATCCAGGTGTCCTTGCAGGGATGGGAAGAATAGTCATCACACAGTCGTTATCAGGGAGTTGTTTTGGTGGGCTCCAGCCTTGGGCCTATTAACGGCTAACCTCATGTTGTGAATGAATCAATCTCCAACCTTCCTTTTATACCCAAAATTTTTGAAAGAGTAGTTGTCAAACAGATAACTGATCATGTGCAGACGAATGGTTTATTTGACGAGTTTTAGGTTTCAGACCTCATCACAGTACAGAAACAGTATTGCAGAAGGTTACAAATGAAGTTAATGCGTAAGTTCAATCAGGAAGATCAGTAGTCACACATCTGTCTGCTTTTTCGGTATTTGGTGGCTAATTATGCTTTACATCACTTACACTTTTCCATACTGTCAAGCTCATTGCTGACATCACTAATCCAATCACTTTCCTGCCCTTCTTC
This sequence comes from Copadichromis virginalis, assembly GCF_057382275.1. Classification (NCBI taxonomy): domain Eukaryota; kingdom Metazoa; phylum Chordata; class Actinopteri; order Cichliformes; family Cichlidae; genus Copadichromis; species Copadichromis virginalis. The sequence continues at coordinate 5,497,346 of NC_140621.1, forward strand.
GGGCCAATCAGCCTCCACTCCACATACAGTCTCACTGGACATCAAACATTCTCCCTTGTGGAACCAACCTGCTACTCACTTCTCCCATACTGCTCATGCTCTATTTAAGCTTCCATCTTCATCTCCACCACTAACGTCTAGACTGGGGTCCTACCCTGATGGGCCATCGGTGATGGGTTTGTAGCATAAACCCATTCGCTGGAACGTTCAAGACAATTCAGCTACACAGCAAAAAGCATTGAACACCAAGCAGAGCTCTTTATGATTCTCGTATACGAGGGAGACCAACTGGACACACGCCGTTCCTTCGCTTGACCCCAGTTGCTCTCGTCTGCTCCCCCGTAACACTGCTCTTTTATTGAGGTTACATTAATATACATAGGTTCATTAACATATGACGTCTACATACACACAAAGAGTACCTTGCCTGTGCGTTGTCTAAGTGTCTGTGTGTGTGTGTGTGTGTGTGTGTGGGGGGGGGGGGGGGGGGGGGGGTCAGTGTGTGACCCCATAAACGACTTCCCTAAACCTGGAAGTCCAGCAGTTCATCTAAACAAAAGGCACAGATATACGTGTGTTTGCTATACCATATATCAGCAAGAAAAGATACGACCTCTTCCCATGACCCTAAGATTGTGAGTGTGCATGCCAGAACACTCTGGAACAGACTATTAAGGATCAAACCTCTACCAACATGATGTTGATTATACAACTCTAAGCATATATGAGTAGATATTTCTAAGCATAAATGACAATCAACAATACAAATCTAACAATTGGAGTCTAATTGCCACAAAGTTTAATTAAATTCTATATATCAGTGAATCATGTTCAATTCCTTCTGTTGATATTTCCTTACTGAAATGATCTTCGTATGGCCTCTGACAGTGGACTCATCTCTGTGCTTGTCCTGCTAGACCTCAGTGCAGCGTTTGATACTGTCGACCATAACATCCTATTAGAGCGATTAGAACATGCTGTAGGTATTACAGGTACTGTGCTGCAGTGGTTTGTATCATATCTATCTAATAGACTCCAACTTGTTTGTGTAAATGGAGAGTCCTCTTCACACACTGAGATTAATTATGGAGTTCCACAGGGTTCAGTGCTAGGACCACTTCTGTTTGTATTATACATGCTTCCCTTAGGCAGTAGTGATGGGATTTCCAGCTCTTTTTAGAGAACCGGCTCTTTCGGCTCCGAACCGGCTCTTCAGGTTGTTTTGTTGCTTTAATTAATTTATTATTAACAATAATATAGAATTATGCAGAAAAGGAATTACTAATGTAAAAAAAAAAGTGGTTTTATTTATATATGTTTATATATAAATATATGCGGTGGCCCCTAGAGACAAAACACGTACAAACTCTAAAACACATTTCTAGCATGAACTGAACTTCCAAAACAGAGCTACCTAGATCACTTAAATTACACAATTGAAAGCATGAAAGCATATGTGTATTGCTTGTGTATTTATACACAAGCACTCAACTTTCAACTTTTAACTATTTAAATTTTCAGCTTTTTCCTTTTAAAAAAAATTTAAAGTGAAACAACACAAAACACTGCAAACCACAACACAATTAAATATAAATTAAAATATGAAAACAAAAAGAAGATGCATATTCTCTGTCATATGGACCTGCATGAATAAACTTTCTGAATCCTTTATCATCTGCAACTGAAAATAGTTGTGGATGATTACTATACCTTTCTAATGTGACGTTGTTGTCCCTGACTCTCTTTCTCTCTCTCTCCCTCTGGCTCTATTCCTGTGCTACCAGCATAAAGCACAAGGCTCGTATGCGGAGTGAAGCGGGGGGGGGGGGGGGGGGGGGGGGAGTGCGAGAGAGAGAGAGGGTGAGAGAAAGAAAAAAAAAACACGGCTCGGGATAAGGAGCCGGCTCGCGTCGTTCACTTCAAAGATTCGGCTCTAAGAGCCATTTCGTTCGCGACCGACCCATCACTATTAGGCAGCATCATCAGAATGCATAGCATACATTTTCACTGCTTTGCAGATGACACAATCTTATCTATCCATGAAGCCAGATAACACAATTAGTTAAACAGCAGACCTGAGTGACCTCTAACCTTCTGCATCTAAATTCAGATAGAACTGAGGTTGTTGTACTCAGACCTAAAAATCTTAGAAATATGGTATCTAACCAGATTCTTACTCTCGATGGCATTACCTTGGCCCCCAGTAACACTGTGAGGAACCTTGTAGTCCTTTATGACCAGGATATGTTCTTCAATACACATATTAAACAAATATGTAGGACTGTTAAATCCAGAATCAAATTTGAAATCACATAAAATGTCTTGAATAATCAGGCTCCATCTTATCTTAAAGGCCTTATAATACTATATCACCCCAAGAGCACTTTGCTCTCAGACTGCAGGCTTACGTGTGGTTCCTAGGATATTTAAAAGTAGAATGGCAGACCCTTCAGCTTCCAGGGTTCTTGTATTGAACCAGCTCCCAATTTGGATTTAGAAGACAGACACTATCTCTACTTTTAAGAACTGTCTTAAAAATTTATTTCTGATAAAGCACATAGTTAAGGCTGGATCAGGTGACCTTGAATCTTCCCCAGCAGGCTTAGGCTGCTAGGGGCTTCAAATGATGCACCGAGCATTTCTCCTTCTCTCACCTTGTTTCACTCATGTTTTTATTCACCTCTACATGTAAACATTAGTTGTTAATAATCTCTGGCTCTCTTCCACAGCATGTCTTTGTCCTGTCTTCCTCCCCTTACCACCGACTGATCTCAGAAGATGACAACCCCGCCCTGAGCCTGGCTCTGCAAAAGGTTTCTTCCTGTTAAAAGGGAGTTTTTCCTTCCCACTGTCGCTAAAGTGCTCACTCATATGATTGTTAGGGTTTTTTCTGTATTATTGTAAGGTCTTTACCCTACAATATAAAGTCCCTTGGGGCAACTGTTGTTGTGATTTGGCGCTGTATACAATTGAGTTGAATTGAATCAGCTCAGGTATTAAAGTGTTAAACTTTATTGTTTAACACTTCATGATTACTTCATGATCAGTGTGAATACAGAAGAAGAGTTTGGACTGGAAGACCCACTGTGGTTGAGCATCAGACACAACTCAAAACTATGCTAGAGAGCAGTTCACTTTCCATTGACCAGACTTTTCTGTGCATTAAATTATGAGGAATATATGGAGCTGAACACATCTCTGTGTATCACTCATGATGCACAGGCTTTGAATCACTTGTGGTTTCCTGTAGGGCAGACACCTGTTTCTGTGGCTGCTTTTATAATGTAGTCAACTACATACTAGACTATTTCAACATCACGCAAAAAAAGGAATTTTTCTGACATCACTGAGACTCAAAACAGGTAACAATTATTATGAAGATTTCACATTAAGAAAGTATCAAGTGTGAAGTGCTGATGGGACTGATGAAACCAACATGTGACAGAAGAAATTAAGAGGGAATCAGTTGTCACTTTGCTGTGAGAGGCATTTGAGAGTTGAGAATGATGTCACCATTTATCATCAGCACTGTTTCTCTCCTCTGTACTGCAGGTATGGTTTTAAAATCTTTATGCTATCTTTATGTATCTTTTTCTTCTTAAAACACATATATTGCTAAAGTTCACGTTAAAAAATACTTGTTCATGTGCTTGGTTCTAGCTGTTATATGGACTAACGATGTCACACAGACCCCTACCTTACTCCTGAAAACCGGTGACTCTGCCCAGATGTACTGCCATCACAATCTGCGTGGCAGTTATTACCATATGTACTGGTTTCAGCAGTTACCAGGGGAGAGCTTGAGGTTGATTGTCCACATGCTGCCTTACAAGGCCCCAGACTTTGGAAACTTTAGTCAAGAAAAATATTCAGCCAACAAGATTGTAAGTGAGAGCGGAGCTTTCACAGTGAAACATCTGGAGCCAAGTGATAGTGGTGTGTATCTCTGTGCTGTCAGCTCACACACTGATGCAGATACCTGTCAGGCTATACCAAAACTCAACAAAGATGACTGAATATTGGGAAACTGTCAATTTGCGATCAAGGTAATGTGTCACGGAAGTTTGCAATGTGTCACAGTTCTGGGCAGGTTCGACCCAGCATTTTGAGTTCTTATGTTTTGTTTTATTTTTGCATGATTGTTTTGTTTCTCTGATGTTATGATGATTATTATTATTAGAGTTCCATGTTTCTGTTTATCCGCGTTTAAGGATTTGTTATTTCTTGTATTGTTTGAGTTGCATGTGTTATATTCTGTCTGCCTCTCTGTCTGCGTCTTTGTTTAGTGGTTTCTTGTTTCCTGTTTTATTTTGAAGGTCTGTGTATCCATCATGTTTCATCCGTGTGTTCTCCCTGCTGTCCGTCATCACTTACCTCTGCCCATCCTTCTTCATGTTCGTGTCCTGGTTCGTGTTTCGTAGTTTAGTTGTTCCCAGTTCAGATAGTCTGCAGTCCAGTTTGCCGTTTTTCTATTTTGTACTTTACTTTCAATAAACCACCTTCACACCTTTACAAGTGCCTGCGTTTGGATCCTACTTCATTATCTCCACATGGCTCACTTCACTCGCCGTGACACAATGTCCACCCGATAGTTCATTTGGATTGAGGTTGGATCAAATTCATGCCATAAATGAACCACTCGGGAGTTGATTTGGAACTGTATCAAGACCACCTCCTCCAAAGAGTCTGGGTGGGATTGATACTCTCTAATACTAATTATAGGATTTGCATCTACTAGCTATGCTGAGGGGTAGCTCTGGCAGCCGCCTGTATTTTTGGTTGATTCCAGCCTTTTTTTTCTTGTTCTGACACAAGCGGCATCTGATGTGGTCAGAGAGTTAATCCCATACAGCTTATGACAAAATTTGATCCGAAGTGATTGATGGCCCTAATCACGACCTTTTGACCTCCCGCCCCTCCCCCCCGGAAGCGTGTAATGAGCGTGACGAATCGCATCCGGAGAAGGGGGGGTGGGAAACCCCCCGCGTGACGAATTATACCCTGAGAAAGGAGGGGTGAACCCCCGGAAGCGCGTCATCTGTTGTTGGGGGAAAAAAAAAAAGTTTTTAGAGGGAGGGGTGAACCCCCGGAAGCGCGTCATCTGTTGTTGGGGAAAAAAAAGTTTTTAGAGGGAGGGGGAAACCTCCGGAAGCGCGTCATCTGTTGTTGGGGAATAAAAAAGCAGAGAGGTGGAGTCCGTCACAATTTCTAAGGCCCAGACGCAAGATGGATTTCCTTCTGCAGCCCCGCAGCGTTCCTGTGTCCGATGAGATCTGCTCTCCCAAAGAAGAAGGCTTTGAATATGACATATTCAATCTCGATCCGGACCTTATGACCCTACCGGAAATACTCCGGAAGTGTCTAGTCATTTTCAGACCTGTTGCGTCATGTTCCCTAAGCACAGCGGTGATGCAGCAGATGATTCTGTGATGTATAGAGAGACAGAGCGGATGTAATTTTACTTTCTTAAGCTGCACCGGCGTTTGTAATGGAAATAAAGAGTGACTTCCTGTAGAGATTTCAATAGTATTTTATTTTCCTATAATACAGACGCTGTAAAAAAAAAAAAAAAAAAAACCTTTAAGATACACCATAGCTTGTGATGAAAAGAAGAACTTTCTATCCGCTTGTAACCTACAGGCTGCCTATGTGTAAAAAATTGAATACTACTTTTCCTTTTGAGAGTCCTTTTTACAAGAGACTGAAAAAACAAACCATAATTGACGCGACAGGCGATCTTGTTTCACACTCACACACACACACACACACACACACACACACACACACACACACACACACACACACACACACACCGCGGGTCAAGGAGGAGTGAGACGGCAGAATAGTTTTTTTTTTCTTCAATACTTTAACAATAAGTTTTCTCAATAGATAGAAAATGATGACGCTGAGGAGTCAACATCCGATATTATCATTGCTTGTAACCCGGTAAATAATTTCGTACATCTCCCCATAAGACAAGTCTTAGTGGAAAAAAGCTCATATTCGAATAAGTTTATTAAAGCACCCCCCTCTGTGGGAAAGAGTCAACCATGAGGCGAGTTTTGTCAACAGCAATTGTCCATTTGGTAAAACAAATATCCGTCTCAAAGTCATATTTTACCGTTGCAGAATGTGGAAAACAGACGGCGTTCGCAAGAAGGCAATCAAAAAAAAAAAAAAAACAACCCTCTCTAACTATTGGTATTGTCAAGAGAAAGATGCGAAAAACAGATGCTTCGCTAGACTAGGATAAAATGAGAGAAGAAACGGGAGGGGAGTCGATATCTGTGACAGTTCTACCAATCGCGAGGAAGAATCCGTGAATATTATGTCAGCATTCCGTTCAAACAACGCCGCCGATCACACACACACACACACACACACACACACACACACACACCGCGGGTCAAGGAGGAGTGAGACGGCAGAATAGTTTTTTTCTTCATTACTTTTACAATGGGATTTCTCAATAGATAGAAAATGATGACGCTGAGGAGTCAACATCCGATATTATCATTGCTTGTAACCCGGTAAATAATTTCGTACATCTCCCCATAAAACAAGTCTTAGTGGAAAAAAGCTCATATTCGAATAAGTTTATTCCCCTCTGTGGGAAAGAGTTTTTTTCTCAGAGTCAAGTTTTGTCAACAGCAATTGTCCATTTGGTAAAACAAATATCCGCCTCTAAGTCGTATTTTACCGTTGCAGAATGTGGAAAACAGACAGCCCTCACAGGAGGCACCATAGTTAAAATATTTAAATTTCAACTAAATTTGTAGTAATGATCGGATTTCCTCACTTATCTACACCACACTCCTTGTCCTTGATTTCTTATCGTTTCTTATCGTTCCTCTGTCCCTTAATAGAAACCACATATATAGAAACTATCCTCCCTTTCAGTTGTCTTTTGCACTTCCATATCGCAAAGCAGTTACTGTAGGTTATTTTCTGCTTATGCATTAATGTAATTAATTAACTTATTTATCCTTAAGTAAGGTAATGACTTGAGTTCTAATGCTTTTTGTCTCTTGAGTTAGCTGTCAATGTGGGATTTTTTCCCCCCTTTTGTCCAGTTAAAGCTGCCTTTCATTCTTCAACACAGCTTAAACTCTAATAGGTAAGCTTTCTTGTAATTTCTTAGTTCTGCAGGCTTCTTGAAAGACATCCGAGACTCTTCTTTGGATGCTGGCTGCCTTTTGTTTTGTTTTCTGTCAAGATGATCCCACACTGCTTCGATTATCTTGAGGTTCGAACCCTGGAGAGATCAATCCATGACTGATGCGTTGTTTCATCCAGGCATACTTTGACTACATTGGCAGTATGTTTGCGATCATTGTCGTACTGAAAAATGAAGTTGAAGCCAATCAGACACTACGTGGTATTACATGGTCGATCAAAATCTGGTGGAACTTTTCTACATTCATAATTTGATTAATTTGGATAAGAGCTCCAACAACACTGGCTGAAATCCAGCCTCAAAGCACGGTAGAGTATCCACGCTGTGTTAAAGACGGCTATAGACATTCACTGTTGTATCTCTCTTCGGACCTCTTCCATGCATATTTCAAATTTGGATTCATTACTCCATAAGACATATTACAGCTGATTTCTTTTTCCAGTCAATTTCTTGTGTAATTTGGCACACCTCAGCCTTATTTTTCTCTGTTCTCCTTCCTTAAGAATGGCTTATTAACAGCCACCCTTCCAACTCAGATAACTTTTGATGAGGTTTCATGAAATGTTTACAGCACTTGAGTTACTCGCCACGGCCATCCTAAATGCTAAGAACACTAAACTTTAATTCTAAATTACGTAATTAACATTAACCAGAAAAAACAAGCCAAAGTCGAAATGTTGCTGAGCTGACCTGTGGTATGCTATGTCTTCTAAAGCACGTATAATGTAAACAGAACTGGTCTTTGCACAGAAGCCTGTGGAGCTTCATAATTAACCTCAGTGTGTGAAGAGGACTCTCCATTTAATAATAGCTGTAATAAAATGTTCTGGCCGACGGTGTTAAACGCTGCACTTGGGTCTAGCAGGGAAGATTTCAACTTTTCAATACGAATGAAGGCTGCAAACTGATTAGATTAATGTCTGATGATCTTTTCCGTGCTTCTTCAAGTTTGTAACACCAAACATATTAAAGGATGATGTAAGGCTCACAGGAAGAGTTTAATTAGACACACATTTACTATTTTTCTTTATACTCTTTCTTTCTTGACATGTTTAATATGATTACTATCAGAGGAGAAAATGAACCTTGTGTAGTCTAAAAACTTTTTTATTTAATCAAACTGTAATGTTGTTGAACTCTGACGGACGTGTCTTTTAATCTTGTCAACAAATCCTTAATCATCTAAATCTGCCATTTATCATCTAGTAAAATGTTCCCTCTGCTTCTGTTGCACATCTCCCCCCGACACTCTCTGCTTCACCTGTCCTGTGCAGGTGGTCCAACCCCTGCCTGCCTCCTTAAACTGGGGTGTTTAAATCTCTTTACCTCTGTTGTGAACTTCACACAAAGTTTGTGGTAACAAAATCAAACTGACGAGGATCTCGTTTGAAAAACACACACACTCACGAGACAAAATAAAAACAGACTGCTCAAAGCAAAAGCAGAGCCCTCACAGCTGGTAGTACAAACACAGTGACAACATGCGTATTAGATACCCTCAGTGCCAAAAGCATAAATATGAAAAAATGTGATCACCAAGAATATCCTAAAAATGGCATTGAGGTGGGTGTTACAGTAAAGAAAAAAAAAGTAGCCAAATTTTCATCGGAAAATGTTGAATTTTAGTAAAAACAATGCTCTGTAGTTTGATACTGTCGTTACAGACAAAGCAGATGTTTAAAGCCTTTGGACGCACATTTGAAATGCACTCATTCTCCTTATCAGCTGGAAACATTAAAGCCGTAAAATGACTTTTTCAAACGGATAAAAACTATTGAACAGCAGCAATGATGAGCCTGTTCCAAAATTTGAATGTACATGTGTTGAAGGTGCGGGTCTTGTTGAATTATTAAACATACTTTCTTTAATTTTTCGAGCCACAAAAACAACAACTTTTAATTTTCTTCTGCTTGAGTCTCGGCCTCGGGTAGCTCTACTTATCATTGCTCAGTCAGTCGTCTGTTTGTGCTACTTTTTTTCAAGGAGCAGTGGATTATTGGTAAGGGTGACTTTATGTGTTTAGCTACTTAAGTGGAAGTACTGTGGAAAGTTTTACCTTACATACATAGATCTACCAGTACAGCTTCTGAGGTATCTGTTTACAAAATGTTATAATCTATTCAAAGGTTCTTTGCAATTTTACATTGATAAACATTATCCTTAACACATTTGGCCCACATAAAGTACTATGGCCATCACACGGTCATTTAGAATTGTTTAAATAACTCGTGTCTTAAGTCCTTCCATCAAACAGAAAATTTAAAAAAAAAAAAAACATGGTTCACTTTTACATCACAAAATGTTAGAAATATAAGCCGTTCATAACAACCTGAAAGGTTGGGAGTTTAAAATGCAAACCGATGGAAGCAGAAGTAGAAGACTATAATGTCTCAGAGCACACGGTGTCTATTAATGTGTAGACATGTATAAATAAGAGCTTAATAAAGATGCTTAATTTCTTAAGAAATAAACAGGTGGAGTGATCTTTATCAAAAGTGGATGTTGCATCTGTGGCTAAACCCCTGTACCCAAAAAAACTTTAAAAATCTACTGTGTGTGAGGCTGTGTAAGTAAAGCTTGCCCTTCACACCTGCGTGTAATAAACCATTTGTTGGGGGTTGTGGATTTGGCACCTCAGCATTGTGAAAGTGGGGAAACATGTTTCTGGCTGTGCATAAGATTCCTCCTTACAACTTAGAATCTCAGTTCTAAATGAAATTCAGATGTTTTTTTAAGTATGGCTAATGTATTATTTGACTTCTAAGGCACGCGCACACACACACACACACACACACACACACACACACAAGAACAACACAGAGAAGAAGAAGAGGGGGTCGTTTTACTACACATCATAAAAACGCAATCATTCATCTTCCAACTGTATCTTTCTGTTCTGGCTTTAGAATCATAGGTTGTTTACTGAGCCGTACTTTGGGAGTCATACTGTTGTGATACTGAGGAGAAAAGGGTAAGGTTTGATAGACTAAACCATTACACACACCAAACTTGAATAACCTAAAGAGTGTGTGAGACTGCTAGCTGTGTTGTTCAGCATTAAACTCATCTACAAATGTGTTAGTAAAGAGCGACTTGTACTTCTGTCCCATTAAGCAACGGTTTAACAAATTTCACTGCAAACTATAAAAGGAATCTGGATTTATATAGAACATAGTAGTGATGGATTAAGTGCAGGAAACACTAGTATAAGGTGTCTATTGAACAAATCTCCTTCAGCGTTCAAAATGACCAAAGTGAGGCCTACAGGCGTTTCTCTCGATTGGTTGTGTTCAGGGAAAAAGCAGCTAAATACACTGAGACTGCTCCACATTGTTAGCGAGTTAACTCTGGATATCTGTAGGTTTTGTCAAACTTGGAGTGAACAAAAGCAGAAAAACAGTAAAAGATGCAGACGGTGAAAGTCTGGTTTATTTCATGAACACAATGAAACATTTTACAGTCCACAGAGCAAAGTAGCATACATGATAAATAGATACACATAACATGAGAAGTAAAACTCGTCGTCTTACCACATGTTATATTCTGTAAACTTAAAATAACCACAGAAATTAGAGTTTAGTGTTTTAAGTCATCTATTAAAAAACATGAGTCAACATTACTGAAGTGACGCTTTAACGATGCGTCTTATCACCGTGTTTATGATGATAAAACATGTTCTCTCGTTAGTAGATGTCAGCGCTGTCACTTGTCATGAAAATGTCCAGAGCCAGGGTTCCTCTTTAATTACCATTGATCATTAATAGGGTCACAAAAGATTTGTCACATTATCCCCATAAACAAAATGCTTTTATAGAAATCATTGTGATACAAATATTTAGATTCTTGATTCACAATGTGCACGAACTCAAAATCTTTAGAGGTTCATATTTATAAAGTATCGCAAATAATACATTTATACCATTGTATGAGCTACTTCTTGTAAAAACTGACTGAAAAAAGCTCCTGTCGTGACCTTCCTTCTGTGAGGACACACACACACACACACAGAGAGAGAGAGAGAGGGGGAAGATCATTAGGATTGGAGGCGTTTTTGGATTTTCACTTATTGTTGGCTTTACAGTCACATAAAATTCATTCCAATTTTTTTGCCTTTGCTTCAATTAAGGTGTTTCTTTAAATCTACAGCAGCTTCCTTTTCAAAAAGTTTACTGACATAGTAAGGAAGTAGCTAGGGAACTCAGTAAGTATGAGCAACAACAGCTTAGGGACTGTTTCTACAATAAAGAGGAATTCATCATCATCTGCAGTTCATCAAAAAAAAAAAAAAAAAAAAAGTGCCATTAAAAACAATTCAGCAGATCCTCAAAGTATGGATACAATCTGTTTTCAGCTGTAGAGGTACGCTTCATGTACTTATCAACATGCAGTTTAGAGGCTTGCATTAGAGTGCTTTGGTACTTGGGCCTCTTTTATTTAGCACGGTTATACCATTGTGTATTTAGCTATATAAATATGCTCAAGAGTCTATTGTATGTTTGTCATGCAATTAAAAATTCAAAAATATAATTTTTAAATCAGTAACTTTGCAAATTTAGCGCGGACCCTCACCCCTCCCTCCGGCTCCCACGGCCCCGCTGTCACCGTAAGACTCATACTCTTCCCCCACGTATGCTGCTATTTCCCCGCGCCCCAATAATTCTTGTCCTTTTTTCTGTTGCAGCCTCCCACAGTCCCGTTTTCGGCGTTCCTGCGCGACTCATCTCCCGGTCCCTTGGTTTCTCGAGTTTCACGCGTGTTTTCCTTCTACCCTCCCGGGACACCTTCAGTTAAAATAAAGTTTATTTTCTCGTACTCCTGTGTGTGTTGGCTCTGCTTCTGGGTCCAGCTTGTGCGCTGAACTTCGGTTCATGACACTAATAGTTTTAAATAGAGCACCACAAACAACAGGTATTCCTTTAGAAATAAACTTTTCTTGTGTTACTTCTAAAAACTACAGATTCTTAACTCTGCAACAGTTAGACAGAGTTGGTTACAGTTAGGCCCTCAACAGTCAGCAAAACAAGTCATAAAACAATAAAAGAGGCTCCCTTTATCAAGAGCATCCCAGCACTGTAGTTCCATTACAATCAGTTTCCTTTATTTTATCTTATCATGTCAGAGGCCAACTGAAACCAAGTCCACCTATATAAAAACACCCCATCAGACACACAGTAGTTTCCTCAGCACTTCACAATTCCCCCCAAGGTATAGCGTTTTAACTTTTTATTTTTTCGGATCCCAGACACAGCGGTGTGAGGTAGTTAGCACACAGTTTGGACGTGTAGAAAACATTGCTTGTTTGGAACACATCAGCAGAGAGGTAGAGTTCATAGCTGTTCATAAGAGTTTAATTTAATCAAACCTCATTTTACGGATCTAAGTGGCTCCTCATCACTAGCCAATTCACCATTTTATTTAAATATCTGAATTTTCGGAATGAGGATCCAAGCGGGACACAGAGGCTGCTTTAACGCACCAGAATGCAAATATAAATAAAAGCCTGACTATCCTGAGAGCCTAGCTGCAGCGAGACCTTTCTTTCACACGGATTCCTGGATGTGCGTCGGATCCGACTTTGCTACCCGCACAGAGCGTTTCTGACAGTCGGGCGCTGCTTATACAATAGAGAAAAGCAACAATACACCGTGTTTCTCTGCTCCAAGGTAAGGATGTCTGTTATACCCAGCGCATAAATGTCTCTGTGTTAACGCTGATTATTCAAACCCTGTTGAAAATGTGACACATTTGTTATCCAAAAACATTTCCTCTAAATTTGCAAAGTTACTGATTTAAAAATTATATTTTTGAATTTTTAATTGCATGACAAACATACAATAGACTCTTGAGCATATTTATATAGCTAAATACACAATGGTATAACCGTGCTAAATAAAAGAGGCCCAAGTACCAAAGCACTCTAATGCAAGCCTCTAAACTGCATGTTGATAAGTACATGAAGCGTACCTCTACAGCTGAAAACAGATTGTATCCATACTTTGAGGATCTGCTGAATTGTTTTTAATGGCACTTTTTTTTTTTTTTTTTTTTTGATGAACTGCAGATGATGATGAATTCCTCTTTATTGTAGAAACAGTCCCTAAGCTGTTGTTGCTCATACTTACTGAGTTCCCTAGCTACTTCCTTACTATGTCAGTAAACTTTTTGAAAAGGAAGCTGCTGTAGATTTAAAGAAACACCTTAATTGAAGCAAAGGCAAAAAAATTGGAATGAATTTTATGTGACTGTAAAGCCAACAATAAGTGAAAATCCAAAAACGCCTCCAATCCTAATGATCTTCCCCCTCTCTCTCTCTCTCTGTGTGTGTGTGTGTGTGTCCTCACAGAAGGAAGGTCACGACAGGAGCTTTTTTCAGTCAGTTTTTACAAGAAGTAGCTCATACAATGGTATAAATGTATTATTTGCGATACTTTATAAATATGAACCTCTAAAGATTTTGAGTTCGTGCACATTGTGAATCAAGAATCTAAATATTTGTATCACAATGATTTCTATAAAAGCATTTTGTTTATGGGGATAATGTGACAAATCTTTTGTGACCCTATTAATGATCAATGGTAATTAAAGAGGAACCCTGGCTCTGGACATTTTCATGACAAGTGACAGCGCTGACATCTACTAACGAGAGAACATGTTTTATCATCATAAACACGGTGATAAGACGCATCGTTAAAGCGTCACTTCAGTAATGTTGACTCATGTTTTTTAATAGATGACTTAAAACACTAAACTCTAATTTCTGTGGTTATTTTAAGTTTACAGAATATAACATGTGGTAAGACGACGAGTTTTACTTCTCATGTTATGTGTATCTATTTATCATGTATGCTACTTTGCTCTGTGGACTGTAAAATGTTTCATTGTGTTCATGAAATAAACCAGACTTTCACCGTCTGCATCTTTTACTGTTTTTCTGCTTTTGTTCACTCCAAGTTTGACAAAACCTACAGATATCCAGAGTTAACTCGCTAACAATGTGGAGCAGTCTCAGTGTATTTAGCTGCTTTTTCCCTGAACACAACCAATCGAGAGAAACGCCTGTAGGCCTCACTTTGGTCATTTTGAACGCTGAAGGAGATTTGTTCAATAGACACCTTATACTAGTGTTTCCTGCACTTAATCCATCACTACTATGTTCTATATAAATCCAGATTCCTTTTATAGTTTGCAGTGAAATTTGTTAAACCGTTGCTTAATGGGACAGAAGTACAAGTCGCTCTTTACTAACACATTTGTAGATGAGTTTAATGCTGAACAACACAGCTAGCAGTCTCACACACTCTTTAGGTTATTCAAGTTTGGTGTGTGTAATGGTTTAGTCTATCAAACCTTACCCTTTTCTCCTCAGTATCACAACAGTATGACTCCCAAAGTACGGCTCAGTAAACAACCTATGATTCTAAAGACAGAACAGAAAGATACAGTTGGAAGATGAATGATTGCGTTTTTATGATGTGTAGTAAAACGACCCCCTCTTCTTCTTCTCTGTGTTGTTCTTGTGTGTGTGTGTGTGTGTGTGTGTGTGTGTGTGTGTGTGTGTGTGTGTGTGTGTGTGTGTGTGTGTGCGCGTGCCTTAGAAGTCAAATAATACATTAGCCATACTTAAAAAAACATCTGAATTTCATTTAGAACTGAGATTCTAAGTTGTAAGGAGGAATCTTATGCACAGCCAGAAACATGTTTCCCCACTTTCACAATGCTGAGGTGCCAAATCCACAACCCCCAACAAATGGTTTATTACACGCAGGTGTGAAGGGCAAGCTTTACTTACACAGCCTCACACACAGTAGATTTTTAAAGTTTTTTTGGGTACAGGGGTTTAGCCACAGATGCAACATCCACTTTTGATAAAGATCACTCCACCTGTTTATTTCTTAAGAAATTAAGCATCTTTATTAAGCTCTTATTTATACATGTCTACACATTAATAGACACCGTGTGCTCTGAGACATTATAGTCTTCTACTTCTGCTTCCATCGGTTTGCATTTTAAACTCCCAACCTTTCAGGTTGTTATGAACGGCTTATATTTCTAACATTTTGTGATGTAAAAGTGAACCATGTTTTTTTTTTTTTTTAATTTTCTGTTTGATGGAAGGACTTAAGACACGAGTTATTTAAACAATTCTAAATGACCGTGTGATGGCCATAGTACTTTATGTGGGCCAAATGTGTTAAGGATAATGTTTATCAATGTAAAATTGCAAAGAACCTTTGAATAGATTATAACATTTTGTAAACAGATACCTCAGAAGCTGTACTGGTAGATCTATGTATGTAAGGTAAAACTTTCCACAGTACTTCCACTTAAGTAGCTAAACACATAAAGTCACCCTTACCAATAATCCACTGCTCCTTGAAAAAAAGTAGCACAAACAGACGACTGACTGAGCAATGATAAGTAGAGCTACCCGAGGCCGAGACTCAAGCAGAAGAAAATTAAAAGTTGTTGTTTTTGTGGCTCGAAAAATTAAAGAAAGTATGTTTAATAATTCAACAAGACCCGCACCTTCAACACATGTACATTCAAATTTTGGAACAGGCTCATCATTGCTGCTGTTCAATAGTTTTTATCCGTTTGAAAAAGTCATTTTACGGCTTTAATGTTTCCAGCTGATAAGGAGAATGAGTGCATTTCAAATGTGCGTCCAAAGGCTTTAAACATCTGCTTTGTCTGTAACGACAGTATCAAACTACAGAGCATTGTTTTTACTAAAATTCAACATTTTCCGATGAAAATTTGGCTACTTTTTTTTTCTTTACTGTAACACCCACCTCAATGCCATTTTTAGGATATTCTTGGTGATCACATTTTTTCATATTTATGCTTTTGGCACTGAGGGTATCTAATACGCATGTTGTCACTGTGTTTGTACTACCAGCTGTGAGGGCTCTGCTTTTGCTTTGAGCAGTCTGTTTTTATTTTGTCTCGTGAGTGTGTGTGTTTTTCAAACGAGATCCTCGTCAGTTTGATTTTGTTACCACAAACTTTGTGTGAAGTTCACAACAGAGGTAAAGAGATTTAAACACCCCAGTTTAAGGAGGCAGGCAGGGGTTGGACCACCTGCACAGGACAGGTGAAGCAGAGAGTGTCGGGGGGAGATGTGCAACAGAAGCAGAGGGAACATTTTACTAGATGATAAATGGCAGATTTAGATGATTAAGGATTTGTTGACAAGATTAAAAGACACGTCCGTCAGAGTTCAACAACATTACAGTTTGATTAAATAAAAAAGTTTTTAGACTACACAAGGTTCATTTTCTCCTCTGATAGTAATCATATTAAACATGTCAAGAAAGAAAGAGTATAAAGAAAAATAGTAAATGTGTGTCTAATTAAACTCTTCCTGTGAGCCTTACATCATCCTTTAATATGTTTGGTGTTACAAACTTGAAGAAGCACGGAAAAGATCATCAGACATTAATCTAATCAGTTTGCAGCCTTCATTCGTATTGAAAAGTTGAAATCTTCCCTGCTAGACCCAAGTGCAGCGTTTAACACCGTCGGCCAGAACATTTTATTACAGCTATTATTAAATGGAGAGTCCTCTTCACACACTGAGGTTAATTATGAAGCTCCACAGGCTTCTGTGCAAAGACCAGTTCTGTTTACATTATACGTGCTTTAGAAGACATAGCATACCACAGGTCAGCTCAGCAACATTTCGACTTTGGCTTGTTTTTTCTGGTTAATGTTAATTACGTAATTTAGAATTAAAGTTTAGTGTTCTTAGCATTTAGGATGGCCGTGGCGAGTAACTCAAGTGCTGTAAACATTTCATGAAACCTCATCAAAAGTTATCTGAGTTGGAAGGGTGGCTGTTAATAAGCCATTCTTAAGGAAGGAGAACAGAGAAAAATAAGGCTGAGGTGTGCCAAATTACACAAGAAATTGACTGGAAAAAGAAATCAGCTGTAATATGTCTTATGGAGTAATGAATCCAAATTTGAAATATGCATGGAAGAGGTCCGAAGAGAGATACAACAGTGAATGTCTATAGCCGTCTTTAACACAGCGTGGATACTCTACCGTGCTTTGAGGCTGGATTTCAGCCAGTGTTGTTGGAGCTCTTATCCAAATTAATCAAATTATGAATGTAGAAAAGTTCCACCAGATTTTGATCGACCATGTAATACCACGTAGTGTCTGATTGGCTTCAACTTCATTTTTCAGTACGACAATGATCGCAAACATACTGCCAATGTAGTCAAAGTATGCCTGGATGAAACAACGCATCAGTCATGGATTGATCTCTCCAGGGTTCGAACCTCAAGATAATCGAAGCAGTGTGGGATCATCTTGACAGAAAACAAAACAAAAGGCAGCCAGCATCCAAAGAAGAGTCTCGGATGTCTTTCAAGAAGCCTGCAGAACTAAGAAATTACAAGAAAGCTTACCTATTAGAGTTTAAGCTGTGTTGAAGAATGAAAGGCAGCTTTAACTGGACAAAAGGGGGGAAAAAATCCCACATTGACAGCTAACTCAAGAGACAAAAAGCATTAGAACTCAAGTCATTACCTTACTTAAGGATAAATAAGTTAATTAATTACATTAATGCATAAGCAGAAAATAACCTACAGTAACTGCTTTGCGATATGGAAGTGCAAAAGACAACTGAAAGGGAGGATAGTTTCTATATATGTGGTTTCTATTAAGGGACAGAGGAACGATAAGAAACGATAAGAAATCAAGGACAAGGAGTGTGGTGTAGATAAGTGAGGAAATCCGATCATTACTACAAATTTAGTTGAAATTTAAATATTTTAACTATGGTGCCTCCTGTGAGGGCTGTCTGTTTTCCACATTCTGCAACGGTAAAATACGACTTAGAGGCGGATATTTGTTTTACCAAATGGACAATTGCTGTTGACAAAACTTGACTCTGAGAAAAAAACTCTTTCCCACAGAGGGGAATAAACTTATTCGAATATGAGCTTTTTTCCACTAAGACTTGTTTTATGGGGAGATGTACGAAATTATTTACCGGGTTACAAGCAATGATAATATCGGATGTTGACTCCTCAGCGTCATCATTTTCTATCTATTGAGAAATCCCATTGTAAAAGTAATGAAGAAAAAAACTATTCTGCCGTCTCACTCCTCCTTGACCCGCGGTGTGTGTGTGTGTGTGTGTGTGTGTGTGTGATCGGCGGCGTTGTTTGAACGGAATGCTGACATAATATTCACGGATTCTTCCTCGCGATTGGTAGAACTGTCACAGATATCGACTCCCCTCCCGTTTCTTCTCTCATTTTATCCTAGTCTAGCGAAGCATCTGTTTTTCGCATCTTTCTCTTGACAATACCAATAGTTAGAGAGGGTTGTTTTTTTTTTTTTTTTTTGATTGCCTTCTTGCGAACGCCGTCTGTTTTCCACATTCTGCAACGGTAAAATATGACTTTGAGACGGATATTTGTTTTACCAAATGGACAATTGCTGTTGACAAAACTCGCCTCATGGTTGACTCTTTCCCACAGAGGGGGGTGCTTTAATAAACTTATTCGAATATGAGCTTTTTTCCACTAAGACTTGTCTTATGGGGAGATGTACGAAATTATTTACCGGGTTACAAGCAATGATAATATCGGATGTTGACTCCTCAGCGTCATCATTTTCTATCTATTGAGAAAACTTATTGTTAAAGTATTGAAGAAAAAAAAAACTATTCTGCCGTCTCACTCCTCCTTGACCCGCGGTGTGTGTGTGTGTGTGTGTGTGTGTGTGTGTGTGTGTGTGTGTGTGTGTGTGTGTGTGTGTGTGTGTGAGTGTGAAACAAGATCGCCTGTCGCGTCAATTATGGTTTGTTTTTTCAGTCTCTTGTAAAAAGGACTCTCAAAAGGAAAAGTAGTATTCAATTTTTTACACATAGGCAGCCTGTAGGTTACAAGCGGATAGAAAGTTCTTCTTTTCATCACAAGCTATGGTGTATCTTAAAGGTTTTTTTTTTTTTTTTTTTACAGCGTCTGTATTATAGGAAAATAAAATACTATTGAAATCTCTACAGGAAGTCACTCTTTATTTCCATTACAAACGCCGGTGCAGCTTAAGAAAGTAAAATTACATCCGCTCTGTCTCTCTATACATCACAGAATCATCTGCTGCATCACCGCTGTGCTTAGGGAACATGACGCAACAGGTCTGAAAATGACTAGACACTTCCGGAGTATTTCCGGTAGGGTCATAAGGTCCGGATCGAGATTGAATATGTCATATTCAAAGCCTTCTTCTTTGGGAGAGCAGATCTCATCGGACACAGGAACGCTGCGGGGCTGCAGAAGGAAATCCATCTTGCGTCTGGGCCTTAGAAATTGTGACGGACTCCACCTCTCTGCTTTTTTATTCCCCAACAACAGATGACGCGCTTCCGGAGGTTTCCCCCTCCCTCTAAAAACTTTTTTTTTTTCCCCCAACAACAGATGACGCGCTTCCGGGGGTTCACCCCTCCTTTCTCAGGGTGCGATTCGACACGGTTAGCAACAGATGGCGCGCTTCCGGGGTTCACCCCCCTTTCTCAGGATATAATTCGTCACGCGGGGGGTTTCCCACCCCCCCTTCTCCGGATGCGATTCGTCACGCTCATTACACGCTTCCGGGGGGGAGGGGCGGGAGGTCAAAAGGTCGTGATTAGGGCCATCAATCACTTCGGATCAAATTTTGTCATAAGCTGTATGGGATTAACTCTCTGTGGTCTTCTGCCACTGTAAATCTACCTATATCAAGGTTCAACATGTTGTGTATTCAGAGATGCTCTTCTGCATATCTTGATTTTATCAAGTGGTTATTTGATATACGACTGCCTTCCCATCAGCTCAGAAAAGTCTGACTATTCTCCTCTGACCTCTGGCATTAACAGAGGTTAATTCCTACCCCAGGAAAACCCCAGGAAACTGCCACTCAGTGGATATTTTCTCAGTTTCAGTTTTCTCAGTAACTAATTACTGATTACTTCCCCCAAAAAGTAATCCTGTTACTTTACTGATTACTTATTTTCAAAAGTAATTAATTACTTTAGTACTTTTTAAAAACACGATTTACAACCTGAATAGGTGATAAAGTGATCTGTCAACCCAGTTCTACTTTTTCTGCATAATCCATCATACAAAATGTAATCAAATGGAAAAGTCTCTTTTTTTAACTTGTTTTATTAGTTTTAATCTTTTAACTTTACGCATCAAGCAAAAATTTAATTATATGCAACATTCTCTGACTTGAAGAAATTAGTTTAACATTTAAACCTATTTTCTACACATTCCAGCACATGAAATAATTTTTTTTGTGTGTGTTTACACTCAGTCTTTCAAATAGATGCAAGTAAAACACAGCAGAAAATAAATAAAGTCAAAGACTCAGCGGTCCTGTTGCTCTATTTTCACCTGTAAAGCAGGAGTGTGCTCTGGTGCAGGTGTGGCGCAGCGGTCAGTGGAAGAATCCACGAGTTTCTCTGTGAATTTCCCATTACGTCGTTGCGCACTCGGTGCTTGTTTAGGGTTTTGTTCGGTGTAAAAAGAAGTTTTCTTCCCACGCACAACGGACGCTAATGTTTTTGTCACTTTATATGGAATCAAACTCAAAGTAAGGTCAGTACTTCCAAGCTTTAAACGTTGCACGCTCATACTCTCTCTCGCACTCGATATATGATCCATTGTTGATCTGCAGACAGCTGTTGTCACGAACGTCGCACTCGCTTACGTCACTGTCATGAGACATTCTCGCAAAGAAATCACGGTTTTAGTAACGCAGTAACGCAGCGTTCCTACGGGAAAGTAACAGTAATCTAATTACCGTTTTTGCAATAGTAATCCCTTACTTTACTCGTTACTTGAAAAAAGTAATCAGATTACAGTAACGCATTAGCGCGTTACTGCCCATCTCTGTATTATATGCATGGAGAGAGAGAGAGAGAGAGAGAGAGAGAGTTATGCTGTGAAATGCCACATGGTGGAGCCATTCTTACTTTTCAGAACATTGTGTAATTTTAGATTAATACCAACACCTGATATAAAAATGTACACAAGAATATGTTAAAGTGTTCTCATCTTAAAAAAACAGGAAGGAACAACCAAGAACCAGATGACCATTCACATGTAAGGAGGTGGAGTCATGCTGTGCATTACCCACACCCCTTTCATCCTCTTTCCTCCTCAGACCTCAGAGACACAAGCTGATGTGACAAAACTGAGGAGGAGCTCTCCATTATAGAAGACATTAAAATGATCTACTTTCTAGCAGGTACTGACTCATATTCCTTCTCTCATTTATTCATTGCAAATAATATATAACAAGAAAAAATGTTCTTGTGTTCTCTCCAGATTGCTGTGTGGGTATCCATCAGACTCCCCCTGCTCTCATCAAAAAGCCCGATGACATGGTGCAGCTAGTCTGCACCCACAATCTAACTGAATACAGAGTGATGCTGTGGTACCAACAGCCAGCTGGCCAGACAGATATGAAATGCATTGGATATATCAACTATCGGGATGTCACAGTGGAAGAGACATATAAACAGAATTTCGAGATCAGTGGAGATCTTAGTACAAGTGATATAAAAAATGTTTCACTAATAATCCAGTTGACAGGAGCTCAAGACAGTGCAGTGTACTATTGTGCAGCTCGTTTTGCACGGTGACACAAAATCTTTCTGGTATTTACAAAAACCCCAAAGCACAGGCTACAAGTGCTGATAGATTTGTAGATGGCACAGAGGAGCAGGCACCTGTTTCTGTGGCTCTCATTTGGGTTTATGTCCTATTAAGGCTGTTCTTTCCCTAAGACGTTGTGCAGAAATACAGTAGCAAGGTTGGTGTGTGTTTCCAGCAGCATTCATAGGGTTCCTTGGAAAAACTCCTGACAGCTCTTTCTAATACACCTCACTAACATGGCTACGGCGGGCTAATAATGTGTGACGATACTATTTAGTTATCACGCATTAACCAAATAATGACTTGGAATCAGCTGAGACTGAAATTTACATAACTGGGGCAATAGTGTGGAAACAAATGTGACAGTGCAAAATCAGTTTGTAATAGTAAAAAGTCATTTATTTGTTCAATGATTTCATTTTAACATTCTTTGTAATGTGTTGTACCAAATAAAACTTGGTTGCTTTGATATTCATTCTAGGCCATCTCTAGCAGTGGATGGGGATGGACACCAAATTGGCATTTTCTCCAAGCAATTGAATGTTTTAAAAGAAATCATTTTGTTCAGCCAATGGAAAAAGTACCATAACACAGCAATAACATGAAAATAAGCTTCTTATCTTATAAGATATTCTATTTTTTCTGATCACAGATACATATTTAAATGTGAACAAGAGGGTGAGACGTGTGCTGAAGGCAGATTACATGTTTACATTTTCTTTTTACTAGATATTCATTTTACTCACCAACATTTTTTTTGTTTTAATAATGATGTATTGCATTTATATAGCGCTTTCCTAGGCACCCAAAGCACTTCACAATTCCACTATTCATTCACTCTCACATTCACACACTGGTGCAGGCAAACCACAGTTGTAGCCACAGCTGGGGCAGACTGACAGAAGCGAGGCTGCCATATCGCGCCATCTGGCCAACACCAGTAGGCGGTAGGTTAAAGGACACTGCAAATAATGTAACTAATTTGTAATATCCATTTTCACACTATACATAATTATTGTGTTCCTCTTGCTACAATAATACAGGGAAAACCACTCGGCGAAGGAAAAACTCCCTTTTAAGAGAAACCTCTGTAGAGATGCACAGAGATGAATAGTCATTGTTTTTAGCAATTTCGATTCAAAATACATTCTTTGTATATTATAATGGGATGGGTATAGAAGCAGGTCATCTACCAATTGGTTGTGGTGGTTGGTGGTTCGATTCCTGGCTCTATGCAGACAACAGTGCCCATCCACATCAGAAGTTTAAAGGTTTAAACTTTGTTTTTTTGTTTGATTTTCTGTCAGACAAAATTAATTATTTCCTCTTAATTTATTAAGTGCAGTAAATCTCTCAAGTATTCACCAAAATTCCCTTTTCAGAGAATTTTCACTTGTTTTGGAGCACCTCAATATAAAATCTTTTCACAGTACGCTGTCCCCTAAAAATGAGACTTGACTTTTAACTTCTTCTAGATTCTAAATGAGACGGCTACACTTTAACTGGTGCTGACGTGAGACTTCATCATCATGGTGAGATGCTGTTGCCACTTTGTCTCCTCCCTTTCCTGCACCAGACTCAGAGTTACTGTCAGTCAGCAGGTGTGAACATGAACAGTTTTTTAATATCAGTTATTATTGCACTGTTGGGGATCAAAGGTAATTATTTACTTAATATTTCTGTCTGCTCAATGCTGCAAGTTTCATGACAAGATTTGATTTAACGTTAGTATTTTTTCTACAGGGGCATCACCAAATCAAAATGAAAATGTTCATCAGACTCCGACTGATCTCCTGAAGAACATAACTGATGGAGACAAGCTGACCTGTAAACACAAAGTCAAGAGCTACGACACTATTGTGTGGTATCATTGCCCAGCAGGAGACACCTCTCTGAAGCTAGTTGGTTTTACAAGTTATAAGGAAATTCAGACTGTGGAGAAACCCTATGAGGGCTTATTCAGCGTGAGTGGAAATGGAGAAGTTGAAGCATTCCTGCACTTGGGCAAACTCAGGCACCCTGAAAACAGCGGGCATTATTTCTGTGCAGTTTCTAGTCCCACCACAGCAGAAAAGCCTGAAAGTCCTCTACAAAAACCTTCATCTGACCCTGAACACCTGCAGCAAACCACATGCCCACAAACCTTTGCAGACAGTGGGAGGAGCTGCGCTGGAGAAGTTGACAGAAAGATACAGCGAATTCTAGTCCTTTTCAAACGGTTGAGTTCAGCTGGGATTCGAGCTGGTTTATCACATTCAACATGAACTGGTCTCATCTCTTCATACACATCATCATCTGCATTAAAGGTATTCATAGAGACTCTCTGTCCTTTAGAATTTTGACTTAGAAGTGGTTTCCATGTTTTCTATTTGTATAAAAACTATAAAACTTTGTAATTTGGGCATTCATAATTGCATTCAGTTAATGGTTTTATTAGTGTTCAATGATCAGACTTTTAGTTTAAACCCTGAAGTCTGAATCCTCAGTTCTAACAATAGCTCGCTGTGCTTTCCCCAGTGTCTTTGCATTCAGGTAACAAAAATCATTGTGACTGAAATATATCAAAAACAGTTTGTGTTATTTATGTAGAGAGTTCTTCTACTTGTTGTCCAATAGATAGTTTAGAGGTTCGACTTGAGATTATTTCCTGTCGGTCTTATTTCCTACTACTTGACACTCTTTTTTTATACTGCCAACACTTTACTCACTGTTAGTCACTTATAGTTTTTTATTCACTTATTCAGTCACTGTCATTTAAAAACTGTGTACATACTGTATATTTTAAGTATTTTTTTTATCTCACTCTTATTGTCTGTTTATGCCCTGTCCTTATTTTTAAAGTCATGCTGCTCTGTTGTATCTTAATTGCCCCTTGGGGATAAATAAAGTCTCTGATTCTGTCATCAATGAGGACCACAAAGGGTTAATCTTTTATTGGAAAATTAAGTGCTGCAAAGCATCTGAACTAGTTATTTCCAATTATTTTACCCTTCCATGGTCAGCCTTCAGCAGAGACATGTTCCAGATAGTCAGCCACATTAGAGTGATTAGTTCTGATTTTCAGTATTTCCCTCCCTCTGAGTCCGTCTACAAGACAGCAAGACACGGGACAATACAGACCAGGTTCTAAAAGATTAGGAATTAAAGTTGCTAATAGCTGTTATTTTAAATAGGGAGTCCAGGGGAATGTACGCACAAGCACAGGTCATTTAAAGAGGTTAAGAGAGAGAGTTAGGGATAGGGTTTATAAACTCTCTGATGTCTAATTGTATTATTAATTATCAATTAGCCAACAAACCCTCTTTTAATTCGTCATATTCTCAGATTGAACTACATTTTGTGTACTTTTTATTCTAATCCTATAATTAGCAGTTGTCTCAGTGAGCATAGAATCCTTCAAAAGAAATGCCATCAATTTACAACCTGTCAACTTTTCTTTGTTTCTCTACAGGAGTGTCCCTCGATAAAGAAATAAAGGTTCTTCAAACTCCAGAGCAGCTCCTGAAGCCGCCGAATGAGGAAGTCAGGCTGACCTGCAAACATAAAAACCAAAACTTTAACACTATTTTGTGGTATCAGCGCTCCAAAGGAGACACTGCTCTGAAGCTGATTGGCTTCATGTATTATCAGTCTCCAACTATTGAACCATCATTTGTAGGTCAGTTCAACATTAGTGGAAATGGAGAGAGTGCAGTGGATCTTCACATCCTGAGACCGAGACACCCTGAACACAGCGCAGAGTACCTTAGTGCCGCAAGATAGCACAGTAATGAATGCAGCTCATCTCTCTTACAAAAACTGCATATGCTAACAGATGGTAAACCACTGGTATCATGTGATGAGGTTGGAAAGCACTGAGATAAGAAGCTTTTTTCCTTCAACGATGCTTCAGTTTAGCCTCCATAACAGTACAGACTGATAAACAATAGAATTAAAGCGATACCCCACAAGCGTTTTACAGCTGAGGGGTAATGATGATGTGGTTCAAGCTTCTGGTAGTCAATAAAAGGTAACAGTTTTTAAGCATTTAACATTCTTTGTAGTTTTTAATGTTACTTATAGACTAATTGGTCTATATTATAATTTCCATGCTTATTTGGGAAACTGTAAAGGTGAAAATAAAATCTATTAAAAAATGATTATGTGTGTGCTTATGTATTATATTAACATAACTATGGCAAGTCATGTCATCCTCCAGCAATTTTATTTTGTGTGAATTCAAAGTTTACAGTAAAAGAAGTGAATGATTGTTCCTAAATCAGTCCAACCAGCAATTCAGTGTGAGTTTAACAGCTCCTGTGGTCAGGCACAGAAAAGGAAGCTAATTCTTTCTGCAGGTCCAGTGTATGTAATGTGTTACTGAAACCCTCCACGTCACAACTTCTGATGATAAGAAGAACAGACCAGACACACTCTGGTGGTTGAGCCTTGTGTTTTCACTGATACGCTTTAGCCTCTGTGGAATGTTTAGTCCAAGTACACGACTCCTGGATCTCGACTCAGGACAGTTATATTTCTCTGTTAACCCAAATGTTTTTAGTTCACACCTACACCACACAGTGAAGAAAAGATTAAGCTAATTTGTGCTATTTCTGAGGGTTGTTTGGGTTTCCTTTTAGGATGTTGCAAGCCAGTTCAGATGGGTACCATGGTTATGCATTTAACCCCATCAATTTGGTGCTATATATAAAACATATTTTAAACTAAGGTCTTCCTTGTGTGTGTGTGTGTGTGTGTGTGTGTGTGTGTGTGTGTGTGTGTGTGTGTGTGTGTGTGTGTGTGTGTGTGTGTGTGTGTGTGGTGGCGGGAGGGGGGTGCATTTGGAAGAACAAATCCCACAATTGTTAAGTCCCATAGTGTAACCACCCAAAAAACCATATGATGGCCCTGCTCTTTCTCATTTAGTATAACTATGATCCACTTATCAAAATAAACGATTCCAGAGTCTATTAAAGGTTAGATTCAGCCAACAGGTGGAGGTAGAGCACGCAGCATAGAGGCTTGATGAATTAGCACCTCCCCATTCCTTTTTTTTTTCCTGTCCCATTTGGTTCTTTAGCCGTCAGAATTGTTGTCTGAAGACCAACAAGGATACCCAATGGATTTACTTTACCAAGTGGATCATCACGGCCTTGCCGTATTGGTCCATTTGATCAATCTTTGTTGTTATTATTTATTTTATTTTATTTTCAGTTGTTACAGACAGACATGACTGAGGGAAAGGAAAGGGAGAAAGAAAGATGAAGGAAAAGAAAAACAGAAGGGAAGAGGGACAGAGAGAAAGGGCACTTAAAAAGAGAAAGAAGAGGAAAAAAATCTCCTGGATCACCTGTTGAGAGAAAAAGAAGAGAAAACAAGCAAAAAAAAAACAGAGCAACATACTAAACACAACACCATCACGTTAATCTAGCTAAGTGTAAACAGCAGTAAATACTAAATATTGAGTGTTGTTGTGTAGCAAGCAGGACCGACAGCGCACAATGTGCTTGGAAATAGCACCAATAGAGGTGTAGTTTATGTCTATGAACAGTGAACACCCGTGTGCACACCTGTGTGGATCAGCGCGCTTGTATTCAAAAGGTTTCCCCATGTAATGGTCTGCTAGAGGATGTAGAGAGCCATAGCCCCGTCCCCCAGGGCATGAAGCAGGCATGGAGGAGATCCAGGTTCCAGACTTCCAGAGGCCCCAGAGTGCGAGAACCCAAGGAGGACCACCGGAGGGGCATCAGTGCCACCCTCATGGGAAGAGCAGAGGAGAGCCCCAGATGAGGTGTCACCCAGTAGCCACGGAGCAGAAGCCAGAGGGGGCTGCAGTGGCGTGCCCGCCAGCTCTGCCGGCAGCCAGATGTGCCAGAGTGAACCGAGCCGCAGGCCCAGTGGCCGGAGGCCCGAGGGCCCCCTTTGCCCCGGAAGAGGCCTGACCGAGCAACAGGCACCAGGCCCCGCCAAGTAGTCACCGGGAGTGAGCTGGTACATACCTGAGTGCCCAGGCCCGGACACCAAGAACCACCAACGCACCGACCCCTGAGGGCATCTGTTACCAGCAGGGAGTGTGGTGTGGGGAGACAGGGGAGTTCCCAGAGAGGTGGAGTGTAAGACCCGACCTGACATATAGACACAGACAAACAGGCACACACAGACACAAACATGCATTCCCACCCTCATGCACACATATACAAATACTCAGCACTCACCCAACGTAAGGATTGACATAAATGACAATGACATCCACCTGAAGCTGCCGGAGGACACCGTAAAGAACATCGACTTCGATAGAGTACATCGCATAGCAGATATAACACCGTCACCCTCCGTCATTACTTTAATTGGAATGTTTCCGTTTCGTTTCTTTTTTTTGTTGTTGCTCACAGTTCATGTGGTTTCTTTCTTTCTCTTGTCTTTCACTGCTGTGATCACCTACTTCCCCACTCACCTACAAACAACACCCTCTATTTCTCCATATTTTCACACCACGATCACGAAAACACATCCGTTCAACGGCAGCACATTCACAACAGCCTCACAGCACGCACAGACTTGCAGGACACATAAGCAAGCCATGCTTGTTCATATTAGTGAATATTCACACATAGTCAGACTTATGGAGCCTCTCACCACACTTTTTTTTTCTCTCTCTCTTTCTATTTACAAACAAGGGATGTTTCCACACTCTCTCCACCTGTCTAAACGAAACACCCAGCGTACATCATTAGACATACACACACAATTATGGGCATTCTGAGGCTTGTCACATGGAATGTAAATGGAGCTGGCACCAGAGGAAAGAGGTTAAAGATATTTAACCAGCTTAAAAAACTACAGGCAGATCTTGTTTTATTACAAGAAACTCACAGACCTGTCACAGGTTTAAACGAACTTAAAACACCTGAGTTTCCTAACGTGTTTGCAGCCTGTTATAATTCTAGACAACGGGGAGTAGCAATTTTAATACATAAAAATGTTAATTTTACAGTACTCGATACAGTTATAGATCCAGAGGGTAGATTTCTAATTATTAAACTATCAATATTGAACAAAAAACTATGTATTGTAAGTATATATGGTCCAAATGTTGATGAACCCTCATTCTTCCACGGATTTTTTAGTGCACTCTCTGAACACCTCGATTGCGCACTCATTCTTGGCGGTGACCTCAACCTTGGACTAAATGAAGAAATGGATAGGCTCAACACAACAGGAACTCAGCGCAATTGGCAATCCACAAATATAATCAAACGGTATATGAGCGACTTTGGCCTTCGCGATGCATGGCGCTCCCTTCACCCCAACAGTAAGGAATATACTTTTTTCTCGCATGTTCATCACTCTTGCTCTCGTCTGGATTATTTTTTGGTCAGCAGCTCACTGCTGAGTGACATTTCAGACACTGAGATTCATCCTATAGCTGTCAGTGATCATGCTCCTGTATCTTTAAAACTAATGCACAAGAATAATACTACGCAAAGTAAAAACTGGAGATTTAATACATCACTGCTTAAAGATGAAGACTTTATTAAATATTTTAAAAAGGAATGGACTTCATATTTAGACTTTAATG
This sequence comes from Copadichromis virginalis, assembly GCF_057382275.1. Lineage (NCBI taxonomy): Eukaryota > Metazoa > Chordata > Actinopteri > Cichliformes > Cichlidae > Copadichromis > Copadichromis virginalis. The sequence goes on from NC_140621.1 coordinate 5,526,738, forward strand.
ACACTCCCGGAATATCTGCTTCTGTTCTATGGGAAGCAGGGAAAGCTGTGATGAGAGGTAAAATAATTTCTTTCTCATCACACAAAAAGAAAGAAGAAAACAAAAACATTCAGGAATTAGAAAAAAACATCAAATCACTAGAAGAAGCCTACGCGTCCCACCAAGATCAGGAAACATTGAACAAAATATGCAAGACAAAACTAGAATTAAATGAAACTATTAATAAAAAAAACAATTCCTTATACAAAGACTTCACTTGCAGAATTTTGAACACAGTAACAAATCAGGTCGATTTCTAGCTAACCAGTTAAAAATAAATAAAGAAAAAACAACTATATGTGCTGCTAAAGATTTATCGGGGAACACTGAAGGAAATTGCCTTCCCGGGTTTCCTCCGTGGCGTGAGCGATAAGCAGAGTTCTGTCCTTTCCTTCTAAGATTCCTAATTATTTAAAGTAACACTCAGGTATGCCATTCAGCGTGTTAGTACGAGCTCGGGAGCAGCTTGGGAGAACAAGAAAACAGAGACTGCTTTAGGTTGCCTTCCCAATCGACTCAAAGGTTTATTTGATACACAGCAGTTTATATAGAGGAAAAAAGGTTCGTGTGTCAGCTTTCCCAGTTCAAACCGGTACAGACTAAATAAGGAAACGTCTTCCTGCCTTCTGAGCAAAGTATCCCTTGTGTAGTTTATCAGTTCAGCTATAATTTATGATCATCCCAGCAAAATACACTCCTAGACATAAAATACAGAGTTCTTTCATTAGTGAATTCTGAAACAAACCACCTAGCCTTTAACGAGCCTTTTCCAGGAGATAAAGAAAAAGGGAGGATGGGAGTAAGGAAGTGGTCTCATCTCTGTGGTGTTTTCGACCTTGGGGTACCAGCTTGTGAGTCCTACACATTAATTCTTGGGTCACAGAGAAAGAGAAAAACAACTAGTATATGGGCCTTATTGAGTAACAGTTTTCCTGTATAAAACAATCTTCTGTAAATGCTAACCGTGGTATCAAAATATCATAACAGTTCTCCCCTTTTATCATGAAATGATAACATAGTATAAAGACAGAATGTAATAACATAATATAAAGATAAATCATAAATGTGAAACAAATCATAAATGTAACTAGTCCTTTGAGGAAGCTTAATATCAAAATTTTAAAAAGAAGAAAAGAAAGACAAGAAAACGTCATTCTTTTCTTAGACAATCGAGTAATTTACAATCTAATGCTCAATACATACATCAGGATCATCATTGATGACATCTGACACATAATCTGGGTCAATTTGTGCCAATACATTGAAGTAGCTGCACTAGTAGCTATACGGGTTATCATTGAACGTACACAGGGTACCACACAACAGACAATAATCATCAAAAACATGCTGCAACGGTTACAAAGGCTACAATTAGTTCCTTCCATCTTCCAAACGTGTCCTGTAGCCACTTATGTAGCCACTGACCGTGACTTGTATTGGCAATTAGTTCTATCTGCAATGCTTCAAGTTTATTCATAGCTTGTGTGAATGAACCGTTAGGAGCGGTATTATTGGGAATGAAAGTACAGCATACATCAACGGTTACTAAACCACAGGTACCGGTCCAATTAACAGGTAAAGCTAATCTAAGGGTATTATTGCACAACCAATAAGCATGTGGGATTGGTCTGGTCAGGCGCGTGACCATGTGTGATTTAACTAACTCCCCCCAGTCAGTGTCATTTAAGACACCGTCTGGGGGAACAATGATCGAGTCTCTGCTCGAACTTGAACTGTGTGTGTGTTCCTCCAGATATGATAAAACTTCAGCCATAGAGACAGCTAGCCATGTCTCATTACAGCGTGCACCTGGGGAGTCAGAGAAGAATGTATAGTTATCCTTTGTATAATCTATGTGTGTGTCTGGGCCAGTTAACTTTAGTCTGCGCAGGCATATCATACTAGTATTAAAATGGAGAGGGATCTGTCCTAAGGGCAGTGAGGGTTTTAACCTATTCTTAGGGCGTTTCATTGGGGCGCAGGTCCCTGCGGTGTCATTAGATAATTTCAATAATTCGCCTAATGGAGTCTCAGGGTTAGTTGGTGTGTGTGTGTGTCTAAGTAAGCAGTCGAGAGGGCTCAGAGTCAACTGTAAAGCGTCTTTAAAGAGAGCATTATCTCCACCGATTTTCTCTAGTCCCTCAGTGAGGGGGAAACCGGATATGGGGTATCCTACTATTACCTGTTCTGGATTAGCCTTTGAACAGACATAACAGTTACTGTTTCCTAAATCACGAGCGGCTGTTCTGGCATTTTCATACCAGGCGTTAGCTCCTGTTCTAGAGGGTGCATAAAATGGTTTATTAGTGGCGTCTATGTTGCTATTTACTGATTTTAGGGAGCGTGAGGAGTGCATTAAGTAGGTGTCTTGCAAAATGGAGCATGAGGTATAGTCAGCAAAATATGACCTGCAGAAATGTGAACATGGTTGCAGTTTACAATACAAAATAGCAAAGAGAAATCCTAAGGTTAATGCGATAGATATGATAAATAACCTAAATATATAAGAAAGTATATAAGAAAAACAGTTCTTCAGTTGTCTCCTGGCCTGGTCCCAGGTTCGAGAGACACAGAATAAGCGTCGTATGATGACAATGGGCATTTCATTTTCTCCATTATCAGGATGGAATGAGTCTGGCTTTATCAGGTTAGACATCATGTGGTACTTTTGGCTTTCTGTTCCTGCTGGATGTTTGAGTACCTTGTCGTTGTTCTTTCAGACGTTGTGTGTTAATCAGTGATTGCGTGTGTGTATGTAACTTTTGGATCCGGGCGCTGGCTCGCCTGAGATGTCATCTACCCGTGTGTGTTTATTTGCTCTAGTTCCGGGCGCTGGCTCGCCGGAGATGTCGTCTGCTTGATCCGACGCCTGAGATGGTCCGATTGGGCTGGTCTTAACCCTGCTGGCATGAATCCACTGAGGTTGTCCGTCTGTGAGGATGCTGGTTCTTCGTCACTGCCAGTAAAGCCTGGGGGCTGGAACACGCGCGGCCTCCCAGAGTGTCCTTGGGTTTAGTGACTTCTCCAACATGCATCTCCTTGTCTCCACTGGTGGAACTGTGGAGGGGAAAGGCTGAGAGAGACAAACTTTCTGATAGTTATTATTCAGTTTTTCTACCAGGTTGTGAACATCAGTGGACAATGCAATATACATCACCTTCTACTAGCGGTGCCCCTCTGGAAGCTGACCATGGTTTTGGAAATAGTCTTATTTCAAATGGAAATAATTTGGTTACTGCAGATTGAGTCATTCTAATCTCACACAGGACTTGAGTAAGTAATTTGACCCAGGTCATTAAAGTTTTAGCACACTTTTGAATTACTTCTAATGTGAATGAAGATCCTCTATCACTGTTAATCTGGTGAGGTATTCCGAATCTGGGTATTATTTCATTGCTCAACTTTTGACAGACTACTTCTGCAGTTTCTTTTGAGGTTGGATAAGCTTCTACTCATTTACTAAATTGATCCACTATTACCAGTAAGTACTTGATGCTTCCTTGTGCTGGCATATGTGTAAAATCAATTTGTAATGTATGAAATGGAAAATCTGGTTGTGGTAAATGCTGATGTTTCGCTTTTGAGCTACCTACATTAGTTCGCGCACATGTTAGACAGGTTGCTAATATGCGTTTTACTGCGTGTGATGTTTTCTCAATTACAAATCTTGATTTTATTGCCCCTATTACCCCTCTTTGTCCGACATGACTCACACAGTGAAAATGTCGGGCAAGGACTGGCATCAGGGAATATGGGAGGGCAATCAAACCCTTAAGATTTTGTATAAGCCATCTCTGTCATCTAAGGTACAGTCATTATTCTCCCAATAGGTGTAATCACATGCAGAGGCTTGCTCTTGTATGAATTTTAAATCAACATTTGTGTCTAAATAGTCTGGGAGTGTAACAAGTGGCAGCTGTAGGGGCACAGATAATACTTCCTGCGGAGGTGGGAGCTGTGATGCAGCTGCAGCCTTGGCTGTCACGTCTGCTAAGGCATTACCTGTTGCTTCGCCTGTGTCAGCTGTACTGTGTCCTTTCGTTTTTACAACTGCAACGGCCGATGGCAGCTGTATAGCCTGAAAAAGTCTTTGAACAAAATCACAATTTAGCAATTTATTTTCCATCAGCAGATCTAAATCCTCTCTGTCTCCACAATGTGCCAAAGTCATGCACAACGCCAAATGCATAGCGGCTGTCTGTGTAAATCGTCACATGCTTATCCAAATGTAGCTCACAGGCGCGTATTAAAGCCATGAGCTCTGCTTTTTGTGCTGAGTGAAATGGTAATGAGTGAGCCTCTAGTATGATGTCAGGCAATGTCACCACTGAATAGCCACAAAGAAATGAGTTGTCATTCGGCCTTGAACAGGACCCGTCCACATAAACCGTGGCTGAGTCTGGGATAGGTGTTTGCTCTAAATCTGGACGTGGTGCTGTGGATTCCTGTATACGTGTCATGCAGTCATGATCGTCAAGCCTGTCTGAGCCATCCTGTCGGTCAGAAGAACACAGTATAGGATCAATAAATGTGCTGGCGAATCAGGTGTGCTGCTCGCTTTTATAGTGAGATTTGCATATGTTGTGTAGTTATGTTTGCTAGAATGGTCGTGACCTGGTGATTGGTGTGTAGAATAGTGTCATGTGAGAGTGTAAGCTTCTCGCAGTCCCTTATCATGATAGAGCAAGCTGCTACTGCCCTCAGGCAGGCCGGCATTCCTGAACAATTCAGGCAGCACCTTTGAGTGGCGGAGGTCAGCACTCCCTGTAATGCATTGAAAGAGGCAGTCATTTCTGTGGACCACAGTATTCGAGGAGGCTTGTCTTTTTTACAACAGTAACGCAGAATGTGGTCATGAAAAGAACAGTCTGGTATCCACTGTCTGCAATAGTTCACCATGCCCAGGAAGGACAACATTTCCTTCTGTGTAGTAGGCCGAGGGACGGAGGTCACAGCTTTGACCCTGTCTGCAGTCATGGAACGTTTTCCGTGAGACAGTGTGAATCCCAAATATTGAACAGAAGTCTGACAGTACTGCATTTTCTTTGCTGATGCTTTGTGGCTAGTCTTTTGGAGGTGCTGGAGAAGCATGTGTGTAGCAGTTTGACATAGTTTTTCACTTTCAGCACAGAGGAGGAGGTCATCCACATGTGGATCAGGGTGCAGCCCTGGAGGAGTGAAGCACCATTGAGAAAGCAGCAGAGCTGTCTATCATGCCTTGGGGCAAACGAGTCCAAGTGTACTGCTTATTTCTATGTGTGAATGCAAATAACGGCTGTGTGTCTTCATGAGAAAAAGGAGCGGAGCATAAATCCACCACGGGAAAATGTGTATGCAATGCATGTCAATATGCTGTGAACATCTGAAACGAGAGGTGGCAGAGGAATGTTGACTGCATTAATTTGCCTTAAGTCTTGTATGAAACGCCATACGCCAGGTTTGTTAGGCTTTGGCACAGGATTGACAGGAGTGTGGGCTTTATTGCTCCTGTAGTCAATAAATCTCCTATCATGACATCTAGGGCTGCGGCTTTTTCGGCAGAAATGGGATGTTGCTTGACATATACTGGCTCGTTGTGTTTTAATAGGTGTACGTGATAAAGTGTACAGTCAATAAATCCTATATCATTCTCACTTCTTGACCACAATGTCATATTCTGGTATTCAGCTGGCAACATAAGTGCAGAAATAGTACAGTGGATAGGATAGGTTAGATCTATGTGACGACATGGTGTAGTTATATCATAACCTATGTCTGAGTTATGTGACAAAATCACTGTTTGACCTTCACTTGTGTGAGCAGTTATCATGTTGTTGAACAGTGTGAGAGAAACAAAAGTGTGGCTCCCAGTCATGGGATTACCTGGTAGTGGCGTCTGTACACGTTTTTTTGGCACAGTGTGTGACATACAGTACCGGACAAAAAGGATGTTGAGTTCATTCTCTGCTGAGGGTCCAGCTGACACAGAGGATGTTCCTTCTCCATCATGTCGGTACATAGGGCAGAGAAAACATAAGCTGTTATCAGTGTCAGCAAACATTTCACCCTTTGTGTTAAATTAAATACACAAATTCATTTTTGCTTTGGGTGTCTGCGGCTGCTGGAAAACTGAGCTAAATTTGCACCTCTAGCTTGTCCAACAGTGCATAAAGCGTTTTATGAATACTAGGATGGATTCATCAGGCTTCTGTTTACACATAGTTACTGCATTTAAGTCAATTTTGTCTCTGGACATTGTTAGCAGGAATTTCTTTAGATTCTTAAAGAAATCGGCGACTTTGTCATTATTTACCCTCCTTTTGTCCATAGCGGTAACATTTGATGCATCACGTCGCGGCATTCTATCATATATTTTCTACAGGACTTTTTAAGCAGACTACTTTTCTTATCACAAATGATATTCAACATTTCTACTGACCTGTTTTCTGGCGATAATCGTTCGGGATAAGGCTCCGGAAATAAATTAGAATGCATTGAACTTCTTAAGTTGTAAACAAAGTCAGTCACATAAGCACTCCCGCATGTTCTGGATACGTGATCATGGACGTCTTCACCGATTCGCGGACGTAGGTTACACGTAACCGGAAATGGGAGTTATACTGAGCCGTTATTTGAGACTTTATTTTGTATTTTATTAATTTTTGGTTTTACAGGTACTTTAGATTTTTTATCGGACCCGTCTGTGGTCTTTGAATTATTCTGACCCATGTTCAGTGATTTCCAGAGGGGTTTACACGCTAGGAGGATTTAGGTTAGTATTTTCGCTGCGGCACAGCTGAGGTCACTTTAAATTTATTGCTAGCAATTTTTTGTTTGTGTGAGCAACTCTCACTTAGCGAGCAACTTCTCGCTTAACGAGCAACTTCTCGTAAAACAACAGGCAACTTCCTGTGTCTTTCTGCTTTTAATTTACTGCTTTTAACCCTTGTATGGTAATCGGGTCTGTGAGACCCGTTTTCAGTTTTCTTTCGTTTTTTTTTTTTTTTTTTTTTGCAAAATTAAATTTAATTATTTACTAGCTTTCTCTGAGTGAGCAACTTCTCACTTTTTAACGTGCGTTTCAAGACAACAGGCAACTTCCTGTGTCACTCTTTGGTGAGCAACTTCTCACTTAACGAGAAGTATTTAAGACAACAGGCAACTTCCTGTGTCACTCTTTCTGAGCAACTTCTCACTTAACGAGAAGTATTTAAGACAACAGGCAACTTCCTGTGTCACTCTTTTTGAGTGAGCAACTTCTCACTTTTTAACGTACGTTTAATTAAACAATTAATTATTATTATTATTATTATTTTTAAACAAAATTAAAATATTCAAGACAACAGGCAACTTCCTGTGTCCACCAACACCACACAAGGGTTAATTTACTTTATTCGGGGACTGAGGAAGTCGTCAGTGTATCTCTCTGGATCACTAAGTGAAACTTCGTCAGCATATCCCGTTTTTTTTATGGATCGATCACTGAGAGAGGTATAATATGGTCTCTATATAAATATGAAAGACGCATATTTACCTTCTGTCAGCCATCCCACTTCTGACACCAAAATTGAAGGAAATTGCCTTCCCGGGTTTCCTCCGTGGCGTGAGCGATAAGCAGAGTTCTGTCCTTTCCTTCTAAGATTCCTAATTATTTAAAGTAACACTCAGGTATGCCATTCAGCGTGTTAGTACGAGCTCGGGAGCAGCTTGGGAGAACAAGAAAACAGAGACTGCTTTAGGTTGCCTTCCCAATCGACTCAAAGGTTTATTTGATACACAGCAGTTTATATAGAGGAAAAAAGGTTCGTGTGTCAGCTTTCCCAGTTCAAACCGGTACAGACTAAATAAGGAAACGTCTTCCTGCCTTCTGAGCAAAGTATCCCTTGTGTAGTTTATCAGTTCAGCTATAATTTATGATCATCCCAGCAAAATACACTCCTAGACATAAAATACAGAGTTCTTTCATTAGTGAATTCTGAAACAAACCACCTAGCCTTTAACGAGCCTTTTCCAGGAGATAAAGAAAAAGGGAGGATGGGAGTAAGGAAGTGGTCTCATCTCTGTGGTGTTTTCGACCTTGGGGTACCAGCTTGTGAGTCCTACACATTAATTCTTGGGTCACAGAGAAAGAGAAAAACAACTAGTATATGGGCCTTATTGAGTAACAGTTTTCCTGTATAAAACAATCTTCTGTAAATGCTAACCGTGGTATCAAAATATCATAACAAACACAACATATGATCCTGGAAGAATAAACAACATTTTTAGGGATTTCTATGAAACTTTATACTCACCACAAATAAACCCATCTAAAAATGAAATTGATCTGTTTCTTGACAACGTAACTCTTCCAAAATTACTAGACAGTCAAGCAATGGAACTGGATTCGCCACTGACGCCAAGTGAATTCCAGGAAGCCCTGATAAGAATGCCCAATAATAAGGCTCCAGGTCCAGACGGCTTCCCAGCAGAATTCTACAAAGAATTCTGGACAATTCTGGCACCAGTATTCCACAGCATGTTGCAGGAAATCAAGGAAAAGGGCAGACTACCACCAAATATGAACTCTGCCAACATTAGTCTCCTGCTAAAACCAGGCAAAGACCCTGTATATCCCTCAAGCTATCGTCCAATTTCTCTTTTAAATGTAGACCTTAAAATAATCTGCAAAGCTCTCTCAAAGAGATTAGAGAAAATAACCCCCCTCTTAATTCATCCTGACCAAACTGGTTTCATAAAAGGTCGGCACTCCTCAACAAACACTCGTAGATTACTTAATTTAATAGACTACTCATACAATAAAAACGTCGAAACCATAATATTATCTCTAGATGCAGAAAAAGCATTTGACAGAGTTAATTGAAAATTTTTATTCGCAACTTTACACAAATTTGGTTTCGGAAACTCTTTTATAAACTGGATAAGAATATTATACAATTCCCCAACAGCTCGTATCAGAACAAATGACCAGACATCCTCCAGCTTCTGTCTCCTGAGGGGCACCAGACAGGGATGCCCACTCTCCCCTTCACTTTTTGCAATTTTTATCGAACCTCTAGCAGCAGCATTTAGACAGGCTACAACAATTAAGGGCATAAAATGTAAGAACATAGAACATAAAATCAGTCTCTATGCGGATGATGTGTTGCTTTTTCTGCAAAACACACAAACCAACCTCTCTGAGGTAATTACTCTAATAAACTGGTTTTCAAGAGTTTCAGATTATTCAATTAACTGGCCAAAATCTACAGTTCTCCCCATCCCAGGATCCTCCAGCAGCCACCAGGCCCAGGCTCTTCCAGCAGCCACAGGCCCAGGATCCTGCAGCAGCCACCAGGCCCAGGCTCTTCCAGCAGCCACCAGGCCCAGGCTCTTCCAGCAGCCACAGGCCCAGGATCCTGCAGCAGCCACCAGGCCCAGGCTCTTCCAGCAGCCACCAGGCCCAGGATCCTCCAGCAGCCACAGGCACAGGCTCTTCCAGCAGCCACCAGGCCCAGGATCCTCCAGCAGCCACCAGGCCCAGGATCCTGCAGCAGCCACCAGGCCCAGGATCTTCCAGCAGCCACCAGGCCCAGGCTCCTCTAGCAAGGCACCAACAAATAAATCAACAGTGACTTCAACGGGCCATCACAAGGAAATACCAATCTCATCATTTTCAAAATGCCACCTAAAAAAGCAAACCCAGGAGTTGAAGAGGAGTTGGAGGAGATTAGGAAATCGCTTAATTTCATGTCTGATGAACTGAGCAAAGTGGCTAAACAACAAGGTATGCTACATGACCTAATGGATGAAATAAAACAACTAAAAAACCTCATAAAGGACAAGGACAAGAAAATAGACGACTTGGAACGGCGAATCGAGGACCTTGAACAATACACAAGAATGGATGATTTAATCATAAGTGGTCTGGAGTCGCAACACCGAACCTACGCCAGAGTAACAGCTGGCGGAGGTAAAGACGGTGAAGATGCCCCGGTAGAGGAGCAGCAAACGCTTGAACAGCAAGTGATAAAATTCCTTCAAACGAAGAATGTAAGTATTCAGAGCCATCATATTGCAGCATGCCACACGCTCCCCAGAAAAGACAGTAAAACAAAGCCAGCAATCATTCTTCGGTTTGTGAGTCGCAAAACAAAGATTGAGTTACTGAAACAGGGTAAGAAGCTAAAAGGGACTGGTGTGTATTTAAATGAACATTTAACGAAAAAGACTGCTGAAATTGCAAGACAGCCACGCATCCTGAGAAAACAAAATAAGATACAAGCGACATGGATGAGGAACTGCAAAGTAATGATAAGACTAAATGGCAATCCCGAAGAAGCGAAAGTTGTGATGATAAGAGAACTCAAAGACTTAGAGCAATATAAATAATCAGGAATCTGCTATGGAATCTATTGGAAAAGTGACGATTGGATAATGAACAATGGGTATGGAAAGTATTTCTGGCCTTATGGCTCAAAAACAATGGAAACAACAACAACAAAAACACATAAATGACAAGTTTGGACACAGATTATAGGTTTCCATTCGGAGATATTGAAGAGGAAGACTTTGATTATGAAAAGGACTGTCAAGGTGGTTATTTTGCCACACACGCTGAGAAAACGAACTTCAAAACGTTTAACTATGCAGAGCACAACATGAATGACCCTGAAAGTAGCATTGACCCAGATACCCACTTCTACAATAACACCAATAATACTTGTGAGTACTATACAGATGACCAATTCAATGTGAATATTAAAATGGCAAATGCATTGTCGGTCATACATTTCAATAGTAGAAGCCTGTATAAAAAATTTTCTAAAATTACAGAATGTTTAAGTAAGTTAAAAAAGTTTAATATAATTGCAATATCAGAAACATGGCTCGATAATGAGAAAGTTAGTGAAATGGGACTGGAAGGATACGAATTATTTACAATGAACAGGGTGAATAAAAAAGGAGGTGGTGTTGCTTTATATGTAGATAAAGTTTTGAAATGTAGTCTGATTGAATGCATGTCAAGCACCATAGATAACTTATTGGAATGTGTCACTATTGAAATTCATGTTGAAAAAGCTAACAATATAATTATAAGTTGCATCTATAGGACACCAGGCCTTGAGATATTCAATGAAAAACTTGCTGCTATGTTTAGCAACCTAAATGATAAAAAAGTGCAAATAATTTGTGGTGATTTTAATATAGATTTGCTAAACCCAAATGGACATCAGAAAACAACAGATTTCATAAATACAATGTATAGTAACTCCCTTTTCCCTGTAATTATAAAACCAAGTAGAATAACAATTGATACAGCTACATTGATAGATAATATATTCACAAATAAAATTGACCATGAAATAGTAGGTGGACTTCTTATAACTGATATAAGCGATCATCTTCCTGTTTTTGCAATTTTTCAAAATTATTTTGGGATTAAAACTAAACAAAAGAATCAAATATTTGATATGATACGACATAGAACAACAAGAGCCATTGCTGCCCTCCAGGTGGACTTAAAGGAACACAATTGGAATGAGGTTTTTGCAAATGAAGATTCAAATAGTGCATATGATGCATTCTTATCAACTGTAATTTCACTATATGAAAAACATTGTCCTTTAATGAAAATCACTAGAAAGCATCACAGATCAAATAAGCCATGGATCACAAAGGGGATAGAAGATGCATGTAAAAAGAAAAATAATCTATATAAGAGATTCATAAAACAGAGGACAAAAGATGCTGAAATAAAGTACAAGTTATATAAAAATAGATTAGTAAATATTATAAGAACAAGTAAGAAAGAATATTACCACAAATTATTGGAGCAAAGTAGAAGTAACACACAAGAAACATGGAGGATATTAAACAGTCTAATCAAAAAGGGCTCAAAAAATAAGAATTATCCAGATTATTTTAAAAAAGATAAAGATATTGTGCTTGATAAAACTAAAGACATTGCAAATGAATTTAATGATTTCTTTGTAAATGTTGGCTTTAATTTAGCAAAAGAAATTCCAGAGTCAAGAAATAATAACGACCTAAATAAACATATTACTCAGAATGTGTCCTCCATGTTTATTGGTGCTGTAACTCATAGAGAAATAATTAACATTGTGAAGACATTTAAAAATAAAAAGTCCACTGACTGTTTTGGTATTGACATGATATTAGTTAAAAGTATTATAGTGTCACGGTCTGGGGGGCAGACCGTGGGGGATGTTGGAGAAAGGACCCAAACGCTGGACTTAATGAAATGAACAGTGGGTTTATTTACAGTGAGGTAAATGTACACCACACATTGAATCTCCAAAAGTGCTCCCTCGACTCCCGTGACGTGTCTTCTCCCAAGTGCTGGTATCCCGTGCTCTCTGCCCCTGTGCCTTCACACACCCCGTGTGTCTTGCAGTCCTGTGTTCCACTCTCCTGAGGAAAAAACACAGACACAGCCGTTATGGCACCAACTCCAGCAGGCATACACTGACCAGCACTACAAACACTGACATGGAGTCTAACTCAACGATCCTGCGCCGGAGGAAGCTCCATCGCTCTGTTAAGTAGCTCCCCCGATGATCCTGATCAGAAGCAGGTGTGTGGTAAGCTAGGCGTGACCAGCAGCTGGCAGGGCCACACCCATCAGGCCTGCAGGTGGCTGTCCTTCATCCTCCAGCCTCACACACATACACACACCAGCATTGAACACAAGAACACAGTGCAGCAAACATACATCCAATACACTAATAACAATAAAGGTCCACACTGTTCACGAACCCCGAGTCCCCGGAACCGGGTCCGTGACAGTACCCCCCCTCTAAGGGTCGACTCCCGACGACCCCAAAACAAAACCACAAAACAACCAACCCAGGGCGGGTGGCGGGGGGTCCAGGACGGAGGGCCCCAAAACCACTCCGCTAAACAGCCACCACAAAGCAACAAAAGAAAAACACAGGTCAACAGTCCAATCCCCCGGTCCAGTGGCAGCAAACAGTTCTGGCGGCCGATCTGCAGGACGGCAAAACAAGCGGGACCCGCTGCGGGTTAGGCAGTGGCGGCAAAAAAGTTCAGGTGGCCTACCTCTAACCCCGTGATGGAAGCAGAACGCTTCAGGCGGCCTGCCACGGATCCGGTGGCAACGGCGTTGCAGCTCCGGCGGGCGGCCACGGGTCCGGTGGCGGCAGTGTGACTGCTCCGGCGGGCGGCCACGGGTCCGGTGGCGGCGGCGTTGCTGCTCCGGCGGGCGGCCACGGGTCCGGTGGCGCCGGTGGCGGCGGCGTTGCTGCTCCCGCCTCAGCACCACCCACGATTCCCGACGTGGCGGCCGGGCTGCAGGACGTGGCGGCCGGGCTGCAGGACGTGGCGGCCCCTCCGGCACGCAGACCTCCAGCTCTGGCTCAGCGGATCCCTCCGGACCTCCGAGCTCCTCCGGTGGCAGCGCGGGCTCACCAAGCTCGCTGAGCTCCTCTGCTGGCAACGCCGGTCCCTCCGGCTCGTTGAGGTCCGCCAGCAGCGGTGCGGGCTTCTCAGTGGGTGGCTCGCTGGGCTGCTCCGGCTCACAGTGCTCCTCCGGCTCGCCGAGCTCCTCCGGCATTAGCTCGCTGGGCTGCTAAGGCTCACAGTGCTCCTCCGGCTCGCCGAGCTCCTCCGGCAATAGCTCGCTGAGCTCCTCCAGCATTAGCCCGCTGAGCTCCTCCGGCTCACAGTGCTCCTCCGGCTCGCCGAGCTCCTCCGGCATTAGCTCGCTGAGCTCCTCCGGCTCACAGTGCTCCTCCGGCTCGCTGAGCTCCTCCAGCATTAGCTCGCCGAGCTCCTCCGGCTCGCTGAGCTCCTCCAGCATTAGCTCGCTGAGCTGCTCCGGCTCGCCGAGCTGCTCCGGCTCGCCGAGTTCCACAGCTGGCGACGCGGGCTCCTCCCGCTCGCTGAGCTGCTCCGGCTCGCCGAGTTCCACAGCTGGCGACGCGGGCTCCTCCCGCTCGCTGAGCTCCTGCTCGGGCATGCTGAGCTCCCGCTCGCCGAGCCGCTGCTGCTGGACAAAGTCTGGAGTTTCCCGAGCTTGCACTACCCCCCGGGCTTCATGCAGGGTGCGAAGGAAGGCGGAAACTTCCTTAAGCTGGCCGAGGTAGGGACTTCCCTCCAGGATTGCCTCGATGGCATTTAACCCCACCACTCTTGCCCTTGCGTTGGTGGTGTGAGTTACCCAGTCCATCAGGCGTTGGACGCGTGTGAGGTCGCCCCCTCCGGACAGGGCTGCTGGAGTGGGTAGTGGAATGGAGGCTGCCGCTGGTGGAGAAGATGGCTGAGGGGTGACTGCATGCGGATGAGATGACGACGGTGTTACAGCTGCAGATGGTGAAGCAGCGGGTGGTGTAGATGGTGAACGGGATGAAACGGTAGGCAGCGAGGTAGATGTCGCGGGGAATGATTCAGCAGGTGACGGCCGACTTACTAGCTGGGCGATTGGCTGTGGTACGGCAACCAGCTGGGCCGCTGGCTGCGCTTTGGCTACCGGCTGGGCAGCTGGCCGTATAAACATAGCCCCAGAGTAAACGGTAGAGGTGAGTGACGAAGAATTGTCCATATGACTCACCACAGCCGGCTGTTGGAAAGTTTTAGAGTCTGACTGCGGTGAGGCACGCCGGCGGCGCAAGCGTCGCTTCTGTAACGATGCCGGGGCCAGCGTATCAGGCTGAGGTTCCACCAGCCGGCCGGACAGGAGAGCAGCTGTGTGATTTTGAGCTGCCGGTCCTTGGTCTGCTGACTCAGCAGGTGCCGCAGAGGTGAGTGGAGATGGGGTGAGGTGCAGAGGGCGTGTGAAACGTTTCCCCCGCAATGGAGGGTCCAACAAGCGAGCTGCAAGCGACGGCGGGGAGGCTATCAGCCTATGAAAAAAGAAATAGGCAGCAAGGGCTCCCAGGGAGGTTGCCATATCCTCCTCGCCCGGACAGCCCAAACCAAACAGCTCAAAACAGGAACTTTCCCTCAGCGTGGTTATAATCGAAATTAGTCTCTTAATGTCCAAAAAGCTCACAGATGAGGTGATTGATGATAAGAAGGAATCAAAAAATACGACCTGTAAGTGTCTCTGATGTGGATCTGCCGCCTGGATAATGCTCCGACAGTATTTCCAGAGCTGGGCGAGCAATTCCTCCTGTGAGACGGTCCTTGAGTCCGCTGGGCCCATAATGGCAGGATCGTCTGGGGGGCAGACCGTGGGGGATGTTGGAGAAAGGACCCAAACGCTGGACTTAATGAAATGAACAGTGGGTTTATTTACAGTGAGGTAAATGTACACCACACATTGAATCTCCAAAAGTGCTCCCTCGACTCCCGTGACGTGTCTTCTCCCAAGTGCTGGTATCCCGTGCTCTCTGCCCCTGTGCCTTCACACACCCCGTGTGTCTTGCAGTCCTGTGTTCCACTCTCCTGAGGAAAAAACACAGACACAGCCGTTATGGCACCAACTCCAGCAGGCATACACTGACCAGTACTACAAACACTGACATGGAGTCTAACTCAACGATCCTGCGCCGGAGGAAGCTCCATCGCTCTGTTAAGTAGCTCCCCCGACGATCCTGATCAGAAGCAGGTGTGTGGTAAGCTAGGCGTGACCAGCAGCTGGCAGGGCCACACCCATCAGGCCTGCAGGTGGCTGTCCTTCATCCTCCAGCCTCACACACATACACACACATTGAACACAAGAACACAGTGCAGCAAACATACATCCAATACACTAATAACAATAAAGGTCCACACTGTTCACGAACCCCGAGTCCCCGGAACCGGGTCCGTGACATATAGAATATATAGTGCAACCTTTCGCATACATTTGTAATCTGTCCTTTCAAACTGGTGTGTTTCCCTCACAAATGAAAATAGCAAAAGTTATTCCAATCCATAAAAACGGAGAGAGATGTCAGTTTACCAATTATAGGCCAATATCACTACTCCCACAGTTCTCAAAAATTTTAGAAAAGTTATTTGTTAATAGACTTGATAAATATATTGAGAAGCATAATCTCCTAAGTGATAACCAATATGGCTTTAGAGTGAAAAGGTCCACTTCAATGGCAGTGATGGAACTTGTTGAAGGGATATCTAATGCAATAGATAATAAGGAATATACTGTTGGTGTTTTTATAGACTTAAAAAAGGCGTTTGATACAATTGATCATTCTATATTAATGAATAAACTAGAGAGATATGGCATAAGAGGGATAGCATACAAGTGGATGAAAAGTTACCTGGATGAAAGATATCAATATGTCGAATTCAATAATGTAAAATCTAAGCAGTTGAAGGTAACTTGTGGTGTTCCTCAGGGCTCTGTGCTGGGCCCTAAATTATTTATATTATATATAAATGACATATGTAGTGTTTCCAAACTGTTAAAATGTGTATTGTTTGCTGATGATACGACTCTGTACTGCTCAGGTAAAAACTTAGAACAGCTTCTGACTACAGCGGAAAAGGAGTTAAATATATTAAAAAACTGGTTTGATGTAAATAAGTTATCATTAAATATAAAGAAAACAAAATTGATTATTTTTGGCACTAGACAAGTGAAAAATGTATCTAAAATAAGGGTTAATGGAATTGAAATTGAAAGAGTGTACGAAAATAAATTTCTTGGAGTGATAATTGATGATAAGCTGAGTTGGAAGTCTCATATAAACCACATGAAAACAAAAATGTCAAAAACCATTGCTATTCTCTATAAAACAAAGCATGTCCTGAACAAAAAATCATTATACACACTTTATTGTTCTCTGTTGCGTCCATATATGACTTACTGTCTGGAGATATGGGGTAATGCATATAAAACGAACACTCTTCATATTTTCAAGTTACAAAAAAGAGCTATAAGAATTATAAACCAATCAAACTATATAGAACCAACTAACATTTTGTTTATTAATCTGAATACCCTGAAATTTTATGATTTAGTTGAATATAAAATGGCACAGATAATGTATAAAGCACAAAATAACTTGCTTTGCCCCAGTACTCAGAAGCTGTTCAAAGTCAGAGAGAGTCAATATGACTTAAGGGGAACAGATTTCTTTAAGAAAAACAAGATGAGGACAAATATAAAGCAGAGATGTGTTTCTGTTAGAGGAGTTAACCTGTGGAATAGTTATGACAGTGATTTAAAAAGGTGTAGTTCATTTTCCTTGTTTAAAAACATGTTTAAAAATAGAGTATTAGAAAAATATATATATCAAGAATGAAAAGAACAAAAAGGAGAAAAAAAACAACAACCTCTTGATTCTTTACTTTGATGTAGTTACTTATCTAAGGTGGAAAGTTTTTTTTTCTTTGTTTTGTTTGTTTGTTTGTTTGTTTGTTTGTTTGTTTGTTTTGTTTGGTTTTTGCTTTGTTTTATTATTTTCTTCAAGCCCTGTGTACAGGAGCTGCATACAAAAAGATATTTTGTGAAAAGGGTTGGCGTAATAAGCAAATGCTTCAGCCAATACCTTTTGATTAGCCTTGTCTCATGCTTTCTTTCTTTATGGTAGATTTTTGTTCTGTTTTCACTGTTTTTTGTTTTTTTTTCTCACTGTTTTCACTGAGATTTGAATTTGAATGCTAATCAATAAAATCAAATCAAATCAAATCAATTAACTGCTCCTTCCATAATTCTTCCTCTGCCCCACTGCAATCCAGAAATATTAAATATTTAGGTATTAATGTTTCTCCTAAGCTTTCAGACTTAACTAAATCCACCTCCATCGTCCCAATACCCAAAAACTCCAACCCATCTTGCCTCAATGATTACCGCCCAGTAGCACTCACCCCCATCATCACTAAGTGCTTAGAGCGACTGGTCCTAGCACACTTCAAATCCTGTCTCCCCCCCACCCTGGACCCCCACCAATTCGCATACCGCCGGAACAGGAGCACAGAGGATGCAGTCTCCATCGCAATGCACTCTGTCCTCTCACACCTGGACAACAACAACACCTACGCCAGAATGCTGTTTATAGACTTCAGTTCAGCATTCAATACAATCCACCCCTCACAACTCATCAGGAAACTGACAGACCTGGGTATCAGTTCCCTCATCTGCAAATGGTTACTGGACTTCCTGACCAACCGCCCCCAACATGTCCGGCTGGATAACCGCTGCTCATCTACCATCACAATGAACACCGGTGTACCACAAGGCTGTGTGATGAGCCCTTTCCTCTACTCCCTCTTCACCCACGACTGCAGACCTGCTGATGGTTCCAACACCATCATTAAGTTTGCAGATGACACCACGGTGATTGGCCTCATCAGTGACAACGATGAGGCCGCCTACAGGGAGGAGGTGGATCGTCTGGCTGAGTGGTGCGACAGAAACAACCTGCTGCTTAACACCGAGAAGACCAAGGAGCTCATCGTGGACTACAGGAGGAATGCTGACCCACATCCACCCATCCACATTAAGGGGACGGCTGTGGAGCGTGTGAGCAGCTTCAAGTTCCTGGGAGTCCACATCTCCGAGGATCTCACCTGGACGACCAACTGCTCCAAGCTGGTCAAGAAGGCTCACCAGCGCCTCTTCTTCTTGAGGACTCTGAGGAAGAACCACCTGTCCTCAGACATCCTGGTGAACTTCTATCGCTGCACCATCGAGAGCATCCTGACCAACTGTATAACAGTCTGGTACGGGAACTGCTCTGCCTCGGACCGGAAGGCGTTGCAGAGGGTCGTGAAAACTGCCCAGCGCATCGCCGGAGCACCACTTCCTGCCATAAAAGACATCTACAGGAAGCGGTGTCTGAAAAGGGCTGGGAAAATCATCAAAGACCCCAGTCACCCATCACATGGACTCTTCACCCTCCTGCCCTCTGGGAGGCACCACAGGAGCCTCCGGACTAAGACCACCAGGTACCGGAACAGCTTCTTCCCCACAGCTGTCAGACTCCTGAACTCTGCCTCCTGACATCTGACCCACGTTAAACTCATGGACTGAACATACACACACCCACAATGGACAACTGTACCCTCAAACACAATAATAACATGGACTGAACCACCACTCACAACCACTAGCACTTTATATAGCCTCTGTAGAAACTATCTACACCCTCACTTATCTTAACTGCACTACTGTATAGCTCTGTGTAAATAATCATTCTGTACATTCGATAATCTTTAATCCTACAACTGTTTACAACTTGCATAGTTCCCATTTCTGTATAGCTGTATATCCCAGATTCTGTAAAGTTATTTATTTCATATTCTGTATAGTTTTTCATATTTATATCCTGTTCATATCCTGTACATAGCTTGTACTCACTACAGCCTGTACATACTTATAGTTATAGAATATTCACAACATACTTCATACCGTGTACATTATAACATACCATAATAGACCCATTTCTGTAATATACTCACATATCTATATTATTGCTAATATATATTGTAATATATCTATATCACTAAAGCACTTCTGGATGGATGCAAACTGCATTTCGTTGCCCTGTACCTGTGCATGTGCAATGACAATAAAGTTGAATTCTATTCTATTCTATTCTAAATTAAATCACATCCCACTTCTAAAGAAAGTAGAAGGCGATCTGACTAGATGGAAATCTTTACCCATATCACTCATGGGAAGGGTCGCCACTATAAAAATGATGATCTTGCCAAAAATAAATTACTTATTTTTGATGATCCCTAACAAACCATCACAAGATTGGTTCAGATCTCTGGATTCATATATTTCCAAATTCCTTTGGAAAGATAAACCCCCGCGTATCAGCTTAAAAACGCTACAAAGAACCAAGGATAGAGGAGGATTAGATCTGCCTAATTTTCACCAATACTTCTTAGCCAACAGGCTTCAGTTCATCTCAGAATGGTCAAAACATACCTTCCTAGATGAGCCCTGGCTAGATGTTGAACAGGCACTATGCAAGGATCTAGAGATTTCAGACCTACCATTTATTAGCTCAAACATCAAAAGACATGAATGCTTTAAAAGTATCAACATCAGCTTCTCTCAGAATCAGAATCAGAATGGGTTTTATTGCCAAATGTTGAGCAGGTTTACAACATTAGGAAATTGCTGCGGTGCTTCAGTGCAAACATACTGTCATAAAAATATAAAAATAAGAATAAGAATTAAAGGTGCTAAGTGGATAGATATATACATGATATAATAATAATAATAATAATGGATACTTTATTGATCCCCATGGGGAAATTACTTGTTTTTCTCTGCATTTGACCCATTCACTCAGTGAAGCAGTGGGCAGCCCACTAAGCAGGCGCCCGGGGAGCAGTGTGTAGGGACGGTACCTTGCTCAGGGGTACCTCAGGGTAGCCGTTAAGTGGATTCGAACCGCCGACCTTCCGATCATGGGGCGACCATTTTACTGAGCTATCCCTGCCCCTTATACATGAGTGCAGGTGGTGATCAGTGACAAACATGGAATGATGCAGTGAACACAGCGTAGGGTCATGTGCTAGTGATGGGAACAGTCATATGGTTATTGTTCATGTGTCCGACAGCAGAGGGGAAGAAACTGTTCTTATGGCGAGAGGTTCTGGTGCGAATGGACCGGAGCCTCCTGCCTGAGGGGAGCAGGTCAAACAGACTGTGTCCAGGGTGAGAAGGGTCAGCTGAGATCCGAGCTGCACGCCCCAGTGTCCTGGAGGTGTACAGGTCCTGCAGAGATGGGAGTCTACAACCAATCACCTTCTCAGCAGAGCGCACGACACGCTGCAGTCTCTGTTTGTCCCTGATAGTGGCTCCAGCGTACCACACGGTGATGGAGGAGGTGAGGATGGACTCGATGATTGCGGTGTAGAATTGCATCATCGTCCGTGTTGGCAGGTTGAATTTCTTCAGCTGCCTCAGGAAGTACATCCTCTGCTGGGCTTTCTTAATGACGGAGGTGATGGTGGGCTCCCACTTCAGGTCCTGGGTGATGGTGATACCCAGGAAGCGGAATGAGTCCACAGAGGTGATGGGGGTGTCAGACAGGATGATGGGGGGGAGTGGAGCTGTGTGCTTCCTGAAGTCCACAATAATCTCCACTGTCTTTTGGGCATTCAGCACCAGGTTGTTGTGGCTGCACCAGGACACCAGACGTTCAACCTCCCTCCTGTAGGCAGACTCATCCCCGTCCGAGATGAGTCCAATAACGGTGGTGTCATCTGCAAACTTGATTAGCTTGACAGACTGGTGGGTGGAGGTGCAGCAGTTGGTGTACAGGGAGAAGAGCAGAGGAGAAAGAACACAGCCCTGAGGGGAGCCGGTGCTGATGGTCCGGGAGTCCGAGACATTCTTTCCCAGCCTCACATGCTGCTTCCTGTCCGTCAGGAAGTCAGTGATCCACCGGCAGATGGGATCAGGCACATTCATCTGGGAAAGCTTGCCTTGGAGATGGTCTGGAAGGATGGTGTTGAAGGCAGAGCTGAAGTCCACAAACAGGATCCTGGCGTAGGTTCCTGGGGAGTCCAGATGCTGCAGGATGAAGTGTAGGGCCATGTCATCTACAGACCTGTTGGCTCTGTATGCAAACTGCAGGGGATCCAGGAGGGGGGCTGTGAGGGTCTTCAGATAGGAGAGAACCAGGCGCTCAAATGACTTCATGACCACAGATGTCAGAGCCACGACAGCATGGTGGGAGTTTCTAAAAATAACGGAGTCTTCACTAATCCCATGCAAACGTACACCTATCTGGAATAACCCTGACATATTACAAAACAATAATATGATTAATTTCCCAGAATGGAGTTGTAAAGGAATTAAATACTTAAAACATATATTAGAGGGAACAGAATTTATCCCATTTGACAGACTAGTTGCACAATATGGGATCAACAAGAAAAAATTTTTAGAATATCAACAAATTAAATCCATAATAAAAAAGAAATTTAACCTCAGTCAAGTTGAATTACAAACACCACCAAGTGCGGCACATTTCCTTACTCTTAAATCCCCCAAATTATTATCTAAAATATACAGAACACTTTCTAAATTAGATGAATCAATATCCCTTCCTATTGCAAAGTGGGAAGCAGATTTATCAGTCAGTTTAGACCAAAACTTCTGGTCTCAGGTATGCTTAAAAACCTTTAAATTGATTAAAAATCCCAGTCTGCAATTAATACAATACAAAATACTACATAGAGTGCACTATACAGGTCATCGGATGTTCAAGATGGGCTTTACATCTTCCAACAACTGCTCACACTGTCAAAGCAATACACCAGACACTTACATTCACGCTCTTTGGTTCTGTCCACCAGTGCAGAAGTTTTGGCGTGAGATATGTGAAGACTTATCAAAGTGTCTGAAATGTAACATTCCAACTTCCCCCTTAGTGTGTTTGTTGGGCAGCTTAGATAATGTCATTTCAGAAAAGAATGTAGCCTATATGGTTTTCACTGCCCTATGCATAGCCAAGAAAACTGTCCTCATGAACTGGAAAAATAAAAACAATCTTAATTCTAACCAATATAGAAATTATCTATTAGATTACATTAGTTTTGATACAGCCTCGGCCACCACATCAGATCAATTGCTCTGGGCTCCTTTGATCGGCTCCATCACCTAGTGGGGGTGGGGGGTCATAGTTTGGTCCCGCCTTCAATGTTGTGATTGGTGTGGGGGCAGGGACAGGCTTAGGGCGTCGGGGGGTTCCCTGGAGGCATCTTCCTTGGGGGGCTCAACCCGGGGTAGCGGTAATGTCCGGTTGGGGGCTCTTTTCTGACTATTTCCTCGTGGCTGCGTGCAGCGGGGCTAGGGGAGGGTCTGTGCTGTTGGACGTGGGTTACTGACCTGGTAGCCTGTCTGCCCCTGGGTGGGTCCGGGATGGGCATGAGGGTCTGGGGGCGCTCCGTCTCTGGGCCGGGGCCCTGGCCGGGCCTCGGGGCCTTGGGTCCTGGTTTGTGTGTTGCCGGGGTTGTGGGCGGGTGGGTGCATGGGGGCCCATCCCTGGCGCAGGGTGCCGCCGGTGTGTCGAGCCGCCTGTGGGGCTCTTCAACCGGTGGGGGAGATTGTCACACCTTGCAGGAGCTTTCCTCCCCTCAGGAACTCTCTGCAGGAGAGGGAGATACAGGAGAGGTGGAGGAAGATCTCAGCCTGGGCGTCTATTGTCTCATGTAGTCTGGAAGACGAGTGGATGGTGGGGTGGGTGCAGTTTTCTCTGTGGTGGGGTTGGGTGGACTGTCCCGGGCTCTGTGGGGCCGGGGGGCGCTGCTGCGCTGGGCCCCGGTCTGGATGGGCCTGGGCCCCCTTTCCCTGGCGGGTCGCAGAGTATGGGAGTGCCTACTAGGGTCAGCGGGGGAGCTGGCCCCAGGGAGGGGTCACCTGCCCCTCCCTTCCTTCCCTCCCCATCTCCAGCTGCCTCCCTCTTCCCGCTCCACCACAACCACCCACACATGCAGGGCCTTGGAGTAGGGATATGTCACCAGGGTGCAGAGGAGGCTACCCCCCTCCCCTCTGTCCCCTTCTGGCTGCCTCTACCTCAATTTTATCCCACAACTTAGACATTCACATTACTCACACCCTCATTACACATACATATAGGATCTTGGGGGTGGGCACGGAGTCCAAATTACCATCAGGGTGTACACCTCACCCCTGGCATCGTTGCCCACCTCTCAATTTTAAATACACGTAGACATTGAGGGCTAGCAGGAGGGACTATGCGCTTACCTGCTGCTCTCTGGCAGGTAGCTCCATGCCCTCCTGGGTTTTAATTGCACCTTAGAACACACATGCATCAACACTACAATGAGCGGGTGGAGGGAGGTTTGGAGTCTTCTCTCACCCCCATTCTCTGCGGCCTGCTGGAGCGGGGGGGCTAGGAGGAGTTGGCCGTCCGACTGCGGTCTGGGGTGTGGGGCATCCCTGCTGCTGCAGAGTCGGGGCAGTCTGCCTCTCCCCACCGCAGGGAAAAGGGTAACACCACCTGGGTCTGGGATGCGGTTCCCCCCTCCAGGGGCGGGGGCACCTCGACCCGGTTTGTAGAGTACGCTTGGGGAGTGTGATCGTGTATACAGCGTCTCTTTATGTCTGTCTCCACGTCGGTTGAGTGTGAAGTGCACATGAGAGCATGAGGGTGGGAATGGATGTTTGTGTCTGTGTGTGCCTGTATGTTTGTGTCTATATGTCAGGTTGGGTATCAGACGCCATCTCTCTGGGGACATCTCGGGCCCTCCAAGGTTTGGAGGCCTATCTCCACCCACCACCACTTCCCCTGCCGGTGGCGGACTCCCTCAGGTGTCGGTGCGTTGGTGGTTCTTTGTATCTGGGGGTGGGCGTCCAGGTACACACCGGCTCACTCCTTGGCGGCCGCTTATTGGGGCTCGCTCGGGCCACTTCGGAGGTGGGGTGCCCCCGGCCTCTCGGCCTGGGGCTCGGTCACTCAGGCACAGCTGGCTGCCGGCGGAGCTCACGGGCGCGTCACTGCAACTCCCCCTGGCTTCTGCTCCGCGGCTGCTGAATGAGCCCTCATCTGGGACTCTCCTCAGCTCTTACTGGGACAGTGGCGTGGCTGCCCCTCTGTGGGTCTTCCTTGGTCTCTTGTGTTCTGGGGGCCTCTGGATGTCTGGAGTCTTGATCTCCTCCATACCTGCTTGATATCATAAAGGACAGGGCTGTGGCTCCCCACACTCCCTAGCAGATCATTACATGGAGAAACCTTTGGAATGCAAGCATGCTGATCGGAGGAGTGTGTTTCATGGTAAACAGAAAGTGGTGCGATGCCAGAAGCATTTCTACTCTCTCCAGCGGCTGCTCGCCACATCTGGAGTTCCTGAGCATTAAGTGCCGCCCTTTCTATCTGCCCCGTGAGTTCACCTCAGTCATCGCCACGGTGGTCTACATCCCACCCCAAGCGGACACAGGTATGGCTTTGTCCGAATTACATGATGTGCTGAGCTCGCTTCAAAACAAGGACCCGGGCGCAGCCCTCATTGTAGCAGGAGACTTTAACAAAGCGAACCTCAGACAAGTCATGCCAAACTTATACCAGCATGTCTCGTGTCCAACGAGAGGGGATCGGATTTTGGATCACTGCTACACGCCATACAAGCAGGGCTACAAAGCTGTCTCACACCCGGCTTTTGGGAAGTCTGACCACAATGCCATCTTCCTCATTCCCCAGTATAAACAAAGCATACGGAGGGAAGACGGGACCACGAGGGAGGTAAAATGGTGGACTGCCCAATCAGAAGCTACGCTACAGGACGCACTCAACGACGTCGACTGGGACATGTTCAGAGCATGCGCAGTCGACATCAACGAGTTTACGGAAGTAGCAGTATGCTTCGTCAATATGCTAGTGGAGGAGATTATCCCCACTGCGAGAGTCACCACATTCCCAAACCAGAAACCATGGTGGACAGATCGATCCGCACTGCAGTAAACGCCAGGACCGCCTCCTACAACGCGGGTCTCGCCACTGCCGATATGAGCGCCTACAAAGCTGCCTCATACGGCGTGCGGTGAGAAATGCCAAACACCGGTACCGGGAACGTGTGGAGTCCCGCTTCCACCAGGGCGACACACGGAGTATGTGGCACGGACTACGCACCATTACGGACTACAAAGCCAGGGACACTGCGCCGATTAACGCCGACTCTGCATTCACCAACGAGCTGAATCGGTTCTACGCCCGTTTCGAGGTTAGCCAGGCGGCTAATGCTATCTACCGCCTGACTACCGAGGACAGTGACGTCATCAGCGAGAGACCGGTGACCAGCATCGCGGAGCATGACGTCCGAGCGGCACTGAGGAGAGTGAACACAAGGAAAGCGGCGGGGCCAGACGGCATCACCGGCCGTCTGCTGCGCTGCTGTGCTGACCAGCTAGCAGGTGTGTTCACTTACATCTTCAACGAGTCCCTGGCGAAGTCTGTGGTCCCCACATGCTTCAAAAGATCCACCATCATCCCTGTGCCCAAGAACAGCAAACCCTCA
This sequence comes from Copadichromis virginalis, assembly GCF_057382275.1. NCBI lineage: Eukaryota > Metazoa > Chordata > Actinopteri > Cichliformes > Cichlidae > Copadichromis > Copadichromis virginalis. Next base: position 5,552,670 of record NC_140621.1, read on the forward strand.
TCCCTGAACGATTACCGGCCAGTTGCACTGACCTCGGTAGTAATGAAGGTGTTTGAGAGGCTGCTGAAGAACATCATCTCCTCCTCCAGGTGCAGCCTGGGATCGAACCACCAACCTTCTGATTAGTGGCTGACCTGCTCTGCCACCTGAGCTACAGCCAGCTGTTAAGTCCTAGCTCAGGGATCTGGGACTTAACAGCCGTCTGTGTGCATGGGTGTTGGACTTCCTCACTGGCAGAACTCAGGTGGTGAGGGTGGGCAGGTGCTTCTCCAACAGCATCACCATCAACACAGGAGCACCTCAGGGATGTGTCCTCTCGCCACTGCTCTACTCCCTCTACACTTCAGACTGTGTGGCCACCCATGGCTCCAACACCATTGTGAAGTTTGCTGACGACACAGTGGTGTTGGGTGCCATCTCCAACAACGATGAGGCGGCCTACATGGATGAAGTGAAGAATCTGGCATCGTGGTGCCAGGACAACCACCTCCAGCTGAACGTCAGCAAGACCAAGGAGCTGGTGGTGGACTTCAGAAGGGGTCAGCACAGAGACTACAAGCCCATTATCATCAATGGAGCTCCAGTGGAGAGGGTGCAGTCCTTCAAGTATCTTGGTGTCCACATCTCCTCAGACCTGACATGGGCTGCCCACATTCAGGTCCAGACCAAAAAGGCTAGGCAGCGCCTGTATCACCTACGACAACTGAGGAAGTTCAGGGTCTCTCCAAAGATCCTCAGGATTTTCTATACAGGCGCTGTGGAGAGCATCCTCACACAGAACATGACATCGTGGTTTGGGAACAGCTGTGTGAAGGACCAAAATTGGGCAGGGATAGCTCAGTAGGTAGAGTGGTGGCCCCATGATCGGAAGGTCGGGGGTTCGATTCCCCTGAACAGCTACCCTGAGGTACCCCTGAGCAAGGTACCGTCCCTACACACTGCTCCCCGGGCGCCCAATGGCTGCCCACTGCTTCACTGAGTGAATGGGTTAAATGCAGAGAGGGATTTTCCCCACGGGGACCAATAAAGTACACTTTCTTCTTCTTTCTTAAAAAGCTCTCCAGAGAGTGATCCGTACAGCAGAACGCTGCTGCAGGATTGCTCTCCCCCCGCTCCAGGACACCTACACCAGGAGATGCCGGACTAGAGCAGCGCAGATACTGAAGGACCCGTCCCATCCTGGCAACAAACTGTTCCAACTTCTGCAATCTGGTAGAAGGTTCCGCATCTTCCGGGCAAGGACAGAGAGACTCAAGAGGAGCTTCTATCCCCAAGCCATCCGTGCCCTAAACACACACACCCGCCCTCTCACATCATCTATAATTGACTGAGACAGGACTCTTCCAGACACTAAACCAAGGAACAATGTACATTTCAAATTCCTTTAATTTTAAATATGTTTATATTGTCTATCCTGTAAAATAGTCAGATGTCTATTCATATTAATGTACAGAATTCACCTGCTTGCTGCTACTACTGCACATTCACCCAGTGTATATACTATATATATATATAATGTTCTTCCTCTACACCCCCCCCCCCCCCCCCCCCAAAATTTTTGCACATGTCGAGGAGCGTGTCAGGCTACATTTCACTGTGTGTTATACTTGTATAACTATGCATGTGACAAATAAAGAACCTTGAACCTTGAACCTGATCCACACAGGTATGCACACAGGTGTACACATGGGTATTCACAGACGCGGACTACAGCTTTCTTGGCTGCTGCATCAAAGCACACTGTGCGCTGTCTATCTTGCGTGCTGCACAATATCGTTTATTATTTAGTAACTATTGATATCTATGGCTAGCTAGTTTATTGTGATGGTGCTTTTTTTTCTATTATTATGTTGCTCTTTGTTGTTTGCTGTCTCCTCTGTTTTTTTTCTCCATACAGGTGACCCAGGAGTTTTGTTTTTTTTGTTTGTTTGTTTTTTTCTCTCTTCCCCCCCTTCTCACCGTCTCTTCTCCCCTTTGGTTTTCTTTCTTTCTCTCCCTCTCTTTCTTTCATTCTTTCCCCCTGTCCTATCCCACAGTCATGTCTGTCCCGTTTGCAACTGAAAATAAAATAAATTCATAATTATAATAAAGGTCAATCAAATGGACCAATATGGCAAGGCCATGATGATCCACTTGGTAAAATTAAAAAATAAAAAAAAAAAAAAAAGGATTGACATAAATGGACATGTACACACAATCACACTCCCCAAACATACTCTATACCCTGGGTCCAGGTACCCTCGCCCCTGGAGGGGGAAATGGCACCTAGTCCCAGGAGATGTTACCCTTTCCCCCGGGGTGGAGGCAAGCAGACCGCCCCAGGCATCCCCAGCAGCAGGGAGGCCCCGCATCCCAGATCCCAATCAGATGGCCAACACCTCCTTCCAGCCCCCCCCCCCCCCCCCCCCCCCCGCCCCGATGGCCAGCAGAGAACAGGGGTGTGTGAAGACCCCAAACCTCCCTCCTCTTGCTCATGTGTACAGGGAGTGCAGAATTATTAGGCAAGTTTAATTTAGCAGGTTTTTACACCCTTTCTTATGCAACACCCAATGGAAGTCTGTTCACTCACAAAACACATCTTTGCATGTCTGTAACTCATAATGTAAAATAGAAAATTGCAAATAAATTATTTAATATTTAATAGAAGGTTTCTTGAACATACTCTTTGTTCTTTGTACAGGGAGTGCAGAATTATTAGGCAAGTTGTATTTTTGAGGAATAATTTTATTATTGAACAACAACCATGTTCTCAATGAACCCAAAAAACTCATTAATATCAAAGCTGAATGTGTTTGGAAGTAGTTCTTAGTTTGTTTTTAGTTTTAGCTATTTTAGGGGGGTATCTGTGTGTGCAGGTGACTATTACTGTGCATAATTATTAGGCAACTTAACAAAAAACAAATATATACCCATTTCAATTATTTATTTTTACCAGTGAAACCAATATAACATCTCCACATTCACAAATATACATTTCTGACATTCAAAAACAAAACAAAAACAAATCAGCGACCAATATAGCCACCTTTCTTTGCAAGGACACTCAAAAGCCTGCCATCCATGGATTCTGTCAGTGTTTTGATCTGTTCACCATCAACATTGCGTGCAGCAGCAACCACAGCCTCCCAGACACTGTTCAGAGAGGTGTACTGTTTTCCCTCCTTGTAAATCTCACATTTGATGATGGACCACAGGTTCTCAATGGGGTTCAGATCAGGTGAACAAGGAGGCCATGTCATTAGTTTTTCTTCTTTCATACCCTTTCTTGCCAGCCACGCTGTGGAGTACTTGGACGCGTGTGATGGAGCATTGTCCTGCATGAAAATCATGTTTTTCTTGAAGGATGCAGACTTCTTCCTGTACCACTGCTTGAAGAAGGTGTCTTCCAGAAACTGGCAGTAGGACTGGGAGTTGAGCTTGACTCCATCCTCAACCCGAAAAGGCCGCACAAGCTCATCTTTGATGATACCAGCCCAAACCAGTACTCCACCTCCACCTTGCTGGCGTCTGAGTCGGACTGGAGCTCTCTGCCCTTTACCAATCCAGCCACGGGCCCATCCATCTGGCCCATCAAGACTCACTCTCATTTCATCAGTCCATAAAACCTTAGAAAAATCAGTCTTGAGATATTTCTTGGCCCAGTCTTGACGTTTCAGCTTGTGTGTCTTGTTCAGTGGTGGTCGTCTTTCAGCCTTTCTTACCTTGGCCATGTCTCTGAGTATTGCACACCTTGTGCTTTTGGGCACTCCAGTGATGTTGCAGCTCTGAAATATGGCCAAACTGGTGGCAAGTGGCATCTTGGCAGCTGCACGCTTGACTTTTCTCAGTTCATGGGCAGTTATTTTGCACCTTGGTTTTTACACACGCTTCTTGCGACCCTGTTGACTATTTTGAATGAAACGCTTGATTGTTCGATGATCACGCTTCAGAAGCTTTGCAATTTTGAGACTGCTGCATCCCTCTGCAAGATATCTCACTATTTTTGACTTTTCTGAGCCTGTCAAGTCCTTCTTTTGACCTATTTTGCCAAAGGAAAGGACGTTGCCTAATAATTATGCACACCTGATATAGGGTGTTGGTGTCATTAGACCACACCCCTTCTCATTACAGAGATGCACATCACCTAATATGCTTAATTGGTAGTAGGCTTTCGAGCCTATACAGCTTGGAGTAAGACAACATGCATGAAGAGGATGATGTGGACAAAATACTCATTTGCCTAATAATTCTGCACTCCCTGTAGTGTTGCTGCGTGTTGTTCTAAACACGCATTTAAAATTTAAAACACGGGAGAGCATGGTGCTGCTGCCAGAGAGCAGCAGGTGTTAGCACGGCACCTCCCGAGAACCCTCAATGTCTACATGGATTTAAAATTGAAAGGTGGGCACCGGCGCCAGAGGTGGGGTTGAATACACAGACGTCCACTGGACGCCGTTAACGTGCCCACCCACAATATATGTATATGTTATGAGAGCGTGAGTAATGTGCATGTCTAAGTTGTGGAATAAAATTGAGGCACAGGCGGCCAGAAGGGGACAAGGGGGGGGGGGAATGCCTCCCCTGCACCCTGGTGACACACCCGCACCCCAAGGCCCTACTTGTGTGGGTGGGGGTGTTGGAGCGGGAAGAGGGAGGCAGCCGGGGATGGGTAGCACCTCCCCATTCCAGAAATACATGAGCTCAGTCACTCAGAGCAAACATTACTTTTTCACACAGCAGTGATGACAATGTCTCCTTTCATCCACACGTTTGGCTTTCTCTTCCTCTGCTTTCCAAGTAAGAGCCTCAGTTTCACATTCCCTCATACATAAACCTATAACTGTCCTCTTTGTTTGTACTGCAGTAATAATCGTATCCAAACATCCACAGCAGCATCATATTTAATCAAAGTCTTCCTCAGATTGTGAACGTGAGCTCTAAGGTCCGCATACATGCAGCCACGGTGACGGGACCCGCCTTGTGATGCTCTGGTACCAGCAAAGAACAGGCAGTCAGTCTATGACCCTCATTGGGTTTGGATATGGCACACGAGACCCGACCTACGAGCGTCAATATAAAGAAGAATTTAAGCTTGAAAGAGAAGACAACGTCAAAGGAGCTCTGATTATTCCCACAGCAAACCTGTTACTCTGCCAGCACACAGGGGTGTGGTTTAATACTGCTCCCTCACAAAAAGTCCCTCAGTGTCGTCTTCTTTTCTTCAGCTCTTACGTCAGAGGAAGCATGTCTTCACAGAGCAGAGAAGATAGGCAGTCGGTCTCATACTCGAAGATGTGTTCAGCTGGAATCACACTTTTTTTTCTGCTCTTATTTCCATGTAATTTTTCTTCAACAATAACAACCTTCAGAATTTTTCTACTTGTTTTTGTCAACTAGTATTAACCACATTTTAAATCTCTTTCCTGCAGATCAAGCCAACTGTGTGACATTCCAGCAACCTCAGTCCAGGATAGTCAACGTAGGCGAAAGAGTAGAAATCCAATGCAGCCACGATGATGACAGTTTATACGTGATGCTCTGGTACCAGCAAAGGGATTATGGAGCGATGAGCTTAATTGGATATAGCTATGACACAAACAAACCCGACTATGAGCCGGCGTTTCAGAATCACACCGAGATTTTGAGAGAGACCAGAGTGAAAGGAGCTCTGAGCCTCCCCAGTGTCAAACTGTCACACTCAGCTGTGTATTTCTGCGCTGCCAGTACACAGTGATGTGGTTCAGTGACACAGACTTACTAAAACCATCTGTGCAGCCATGCTGTGCGAGACAGCATATTTCTGCAACAGTTTTGTAGAGATCGACATCTCTCATCACTCAAGTTTTTGGAGCTGCCATGTTGACCTGTCCAAAGCACATGAGGAGAGCAGGAGGTCAGACACAAACCAGCACAGAGAATGTGCTCTGGTGGTGGTACTCGCCTTCTCCACAAGGGCTGCGTCTGGATACCTGTGCCTCCCTGGATCTCCCATCCTTTATCTGCTCACCTGCTCATCCTGGCTGATTGCCTTGATCTAATTTAAGGCTTCGCTGGATCATTGTACTCTTCTCAGTTAGTGTAGCCCAGCTCTCTGTTGTATTCTTCCTTGTGCTTATGGTTCTCTGGCTAATCGTTGTTTCTCCGTCTCCCCTGTACCCTGGACCCCAGCCTGCCTTTCCTGGAACCCTTTTGGATGAGTGAGAGTGTGACTGAGGCACAGCGTGGATCTTTTGGACCGAGTGTGTTTCTTTCACGAGTGGAGTGAGTGTGAGCATGTCTGTTCTCCAGGCCTGGACCTGCCCACAGAATCTCTGGACCCCTCTTCCCCCTCTCACTGTACATATGTAAATATTCCACTTGCACTTCAGTCCTACCTAGTAATTGTGACAGAATCAGGTTAAGTTAAAGAAATAAAAGACCCCACTTTCCAATGAATTGCAATAATAGATTTGAGATAAATGCAGGTAAAGTAAAGGCAATAATTCAGTTCAATTTCATTTATACAGTTCCAAATCACAACAGTCATCTCAAGGCACTTTATATTGTAAAATAGACCCAACAATAACAGTCCCAGAAATAATAATAAAGTAAAGGCAACAAAGGAAAAGACATCTCCTACTGTTTTTGTTGGGGTTTTTTTTTCATATTTGAAGAAGAAATAAAATATCATAAATCACTTAGGGGGGAAAAGGACATTTGGACAAAAATGTAGTTGTGGCAGAGGTGTCGTCTCTGGCTCAGGGGAACAGTAGGGCAGTGAGCTCAAGGGGGGAGTGCCAAGGAGGCTGGAGGGACAGGTGTCTGGGATTCCACTAGCGAGGTTTCTCCCTCTAGAGTGAAGCCTGAGACCTGGGGAAGGAGGTGTGAGTGCTGGAGACCATCTGAAAAGCTGAAGTGGGTGCCAAACCTGTCAAGAAAGCATTTTGTGCGATTTGCAATAAACACTACTCAAAGTAATACAGTGTGTCGGGTCAAACACTACAGTATCGTAGAAGACGATCTTGAAGAATGTGCTCCTATGAAGCCATCAAAAACAAACTTTTGGAACTTGGTTGAAAAGGAAAAGGACATTCTTCAGTCCACTAACTCTGTATCTAACTAGGGCTATAGGGCAGCGACTGAGGGGGCACTGAAGTGTTTGAGTACACAGAGGACCAGCCGATCACAGGTTTACCACAGAGTGCACTTATATCAGCAGCTGCAGAGGACCAGCACATCCATCTCCAAATTGTTCTTGCTGTGAGATGACAGTCATGGCACAACAACAATGTACTTTGGACAATTAACCCAAAAAGCACTTTATAATGTTTTTCTTCAGTGAAAAAGAGAAAAGCAATGGTGTTACTCTGCCTCACAAAGATTTAAGATATATATACATATATATATATATATATATATATATATATATATATATATACATACATACAATACTGCTCAAAAGGAATAAATGAATAAACGCGTTGTTCAAACTTCAAAAACCACCTTTTGCAGCAGTTACAGTCTGGCAGCTCCTACACATTACAGCTCATGTTTTAAGGTAATCTGATGACATTTAACCACACACTTCCTGGAACATCTCCCACAAGATTGCCTTCCTGGAGCGTCCTCCCTACCATCAGTATGTCAAACAGTTCCCACAGCAGCTCAGCAGGGTTCGTACCCAGAGACTGTTCTGGCCAATCCATTACTGTCATTATTCTGGCTTACTGCTTATTATCTTGCAATATAAAGCACCTTGAGGTGGAATTAATTTGAACTTGAACTAAAGGGTTTCTGCTTATTAATTAGCCTTTTATAATGACTTGAATTAGCAGTCAGCAGCCTCCCCACAGAGGCCACGCCACCATGGGCAGGGCTGTAGCTGTTCTCAGTGACTGTGGGTGGAGCACTCGTGGAAAACTCAGGAAACATTCAAGCATGTGAACATTCCTTTTGATGAACCCTAATGAACATGAAGCTCTTCTCTCTAGCACTTCTCCTGTTTTCAAGTAAGAAAATTGTTTTTGTTTGTTTGTTTTACTTGACTTGATCTCTACACCAAACCCTTCAATTAACCTTTTTGTTTTCTTCGTTGTCCAGGATTCTGTTGCAGTGTGAAAATATATCAACCACCTTTTACTTTGAGCCGTGAAGGAGAGAAATCGGCGACGCTGCAATGTGAACAGGACAATGATGAATATTTATACATGTTTTGGTACAAACACACAGACTTTAGGCAAATGCAGCTGTTAGCGTATTCTATTAATAAAGGTATTCAAACCACTGAAGCTCCATTTAATGAAACAAAGTACTTCATGTCACGTCCTGCGGTGCGTAATTCTAGTCTGCACATAAAGCGAGTGGAGCCTGGAGATTCAGCTGTGTATTACTGTGCCTCAAGACTGCCACAGTAGCACAGACTCACTCTGTGGCTCATCAACAACCCCAACATCACAGCAAGTCGACGGCTGACAAGCAGCTCACTCAGTCTCCCTGCAGATGTTTGTTTTTGTCAGAACTCTTTGTGTTCAATTAGTAAAGCTTTGGCCTGACTTTAAGAATTTGTCTTTAAATTATATATTAGATTTGATTATATTTGTATATTATTTGTTTGGAAGGTGCTGGGCTCGACTCAGGAAGACCTCCAAAAGTTGACCGCGGCCCTGCAGAGGGAGGCAACGAAAGTTGGATTAAGAATCAGCGCCAAAAAAACCAAGGTACTCCGAGTTGGCTATGCACGTGCCCGCATTCCTGTCATGATCAACCAACAACGTGCTGAAGAGGTGGAGAATTTTACATATCTTGGCAGCATCATCTCGAATGACGGGGTCTCTGATCGGGATGTCGACGCCGGAGTAGGGAAGGCAGTTGGTGTCCTGCGACGTCTCCAACCTATTTGGAACTCGACCTCCCTGAATGTTAGGGTCAAGATCAGACTACTAAACTCTATAGTCTTCCCTACTGCACTTTACGCTAGTGAAACCTGGCGCTCAACAAGTGCAATTATTCAACACCTGAATGTGCTTCAACAACGTGGCCTGCGGCGAATCCTGAGAATTTCCTACCGGGACCGAATAACAAATGAGGAGGTCCTACGAAGAGCAGGCACCCGCCCATTAGCCGATGTTGTTGCAGAAAGGCGCTTTCGCTTTGCGGGACATATTTTACGCCTACCCCCTCATCGCCCAGCTAAGATTGCCATGACATGGCGTCCACGCACTGGCAAGCGAAAGCAAGGCCGACCAAAGACCACATGGCGTCGAACATTTATGGACGATCTGAGAACTGTCGACATTGCCTGGGACGAAGCTGAAGCAGTCGCTGCTGACCGACATCGATGGAGATCACTAGCTGCCCGATGCGCCGCTCGGCGTTGGAGGAACTAAGTTCTAAGTTAATTATTTGTTTAAAAGTGTAATTTAGAAATGTAATGGTAGTATTTTTCTTAATTTTCTTAATTTTTTAAGAAAAGAATAGAAAATAAGGCTCTTGAATTTGTTACAATTTGAAGGTAACATGATTCAGATTTCCAGTTTATCTATAATTTTTCTGTCCTGATTAAGATACATAGATTATTTCAGCATCCTGTTTGTTATGAGACTGAAATTTTGTTTATTTATGTAATTTGTAGAAAATTGTAATCCAATTTTTTTTACTGTTGTTTTAATCATTTTACTATTTTTTCTCTAAATGTACTGTTGTGAAAAGTTTTGTTCATATATTTTGTTACACATTGAAATGAATCAAGCGTTATACATTACATAAGGCCATTTTTGTGCATATTATGTTTGCATTAAAATGCCTCAAAACCCTGCTATATTTACAGCACTAAATATAAATATGAACCTGTCACGATCCTGGGTCTTATGACCCAGTGTTTTGAGTTTTAGTTCATTTTGATGTTTAAAGTATGTTTAAGCTCATTAGGTCTCCTATGTTCATTTGCTTATTAGTTCCCCCTTGTGTTTCCAACCCATGTTAAGTCTCCCCTGCTCTTCATATGTTTCATGTCTGTGTCTTACGTTGTCAAGTTCTGGTTGTCAAGTTCTGGTTGTCATGTCTGCGTCTCATTATGTTTCCTATTTTATTTTGAAGAGATCTTGTGTTTTTATATTATGGTTTATGTTTTGAGTCCTTTGTACTGTTTCTTGTTTCCCTAGGTCTCAGTTATGGTTATCATAGGTTTAGTTCTTTGGCTTTGTAATATGGCTTCCCTGTGTTCCATGTTGTGTCTACTGTGACGTTCTTGTGCCATGTTTCAGGTCCCTATGTTCTGTCTCCCCAGTTGCTGTTAAGTTTGCATGTCTAGAGTTCAGTCAGTGTGTTTCCTGTTTTACTTTGAAGGTCCGTGTCTCATGTCAGTATTTCTAGTTTTGCTTCCCTTGTCTCGTCCGGCCTGATTACTCCCAGCTGTGCTCTCCTTCTGTGTCTTGTTCCCTCCTTATCCCTCTGTGTATTTGAGCCCTGTGTTTCTCTTTGTCAGTGTCGTAGTCTCCCTCATGGCTGTGTTTCCATGTGTGTTAGTCATCCATGTCCCAGTTTAGTTTTCCACGCCATTCTGCAATAAAGCAGCTTTTTGAGTTTAATTTCGTTGTCGTGAGTTTTGCGTTTGGGTCCTTCTCCTGCCTGTACACAGCCGAACCATGACAGAACCTGAAACAGTCACAGACAAAAATCCAAGGCAGACCTGCAGGTAGTCACATGACAAAACACATTCAGTGATATCAAAAGTCATAAAAGGCGCTGCACAAACACGAAACTGAAAGTAAAAATCAAGCACAAGTTTAAAAAAATAAAAAATAACAGCAGCACAAAGACAAAATAACAGGAGGGAGGCCTAACAAAGACTGGTGACCAGTGTTGGGCAAGTTACTTTAAAAAAGTAATTCGTTACTGATTACCTCTCCAAGAGAATATGTTACTTTTCTGATTACTTGTTTTCAAAAGTAATTACTTACCTTATTACTTAGTTACTTTTTAAAAACATGATACGCAACCTGAATATGTAATAAAACAACAGACCTTTCAGCCCAAATCTATTTTTTTCCTGCATAATCCATATAAAATTGAATCAAATGAAAACATATTTTTTAAAATTGTTTTATGAGTTTTAATCTTTTAATTTTATGCACATTGCATTAAACAAAAATTTAATTATATGCAGCTGTCTTTGACTTGCAGAAATTATTTAACATTTAAACCTATTTTCTGCATATTTCAGCATATAAAATAAGATAATGTTTTTGTGTTTACACTCCCTCTTTCAAATAGATGCAAGTAAAACACAGCAGAAAATAAATAAAATCAAAGACTCAGCAGCTCTGAGTCCTGTCGCTCTTAAATCTAATTTTCACCTAGCAGGAGCGGGGCGGATGGAGGTTTGCCGGTGCAGCAGCGGTCATCACAGCGGGGGTTTCTCTGTGAATTTCACATTCCCGTGGTAGCGTGCTTGGTGCGTACTCAGATTTGAAGTTTAATTTTTCAAGAAAGAAGTTTTCTTCCCACTCAGAGTAACAGCGGACGCTAATGTTTTTGCAACTTTTACAGAATCAAACTCAAAGTAATGTCAGTACTTCCAAGCTTTAAACGCTGCATGGTCGTACTCTCTCCCGCACTCCATATTGTTCATTGTTAATCTGCACACGTCTGTTGCTGCCTCATACGTCAATGTCATGAGACACTCTCAAAAACAAAATCACAGTTTAGTAACGCAGTAACACTGCGAGCTTACGGGAAAGTAACAATAATCTAATTGCTTTTTTGCAATAGTAATCCCTTGCTTTACTCGTTACTTGAAAAAAGTAATCGGATTACAGTAGCTGACCATCTCGTGACTGAAATGTTACATTTGCTCTAGTCTGCCTAAAAACAATTCCACAGTGTGGAAAAAGTCCCTGCAGCAGTGTTTGCATACCAGTTGAAGTTGAAATGAAATAGAAAATGACAGCATCCCCTCACTGCCACTCAGGAATCGCTCAGCTCCTCAGTTGAAATATCACTGAAACCCTGGTAGATGATGTCCTTGTGTATAAATTATACCTGTTACACCTCACAGTAATTCTCCAATTTTGAAATGATCTTCCTGCTTGTGTATACTATGATAAAATAAGTACTTTATACTATACGTGCAATTGTGTACATTAAGACAATTATGGGTTAAAGTGGAAATTAGCAAGGGGGAACCCTCAGTCACAATTCATTCTTCTGTGGTAGATTTTTCTTTGCATAGAGATCAGCCGGCTTTCTCTGCTGATACCAAACTACGTCTTGGATTTAGACATCCCGAGCCATCATGCCTAACCTTTCACCTCTTGACACTATAGAACTAGTGCAAAGGTCTTATTTAGTGAATGAATCAAATCAGCATTTAAACTGATGTTAGGTGGGGCTAAGGTAGCCTTAGCCTGCTCTGCTGCAGTCCAACATAGTAATTGACTGCAAACCTCAGCACAGTACAGACAGACATTTCACAATATGAATAAACCAATACGTGATTAAAAACGCTGAAATGGGACATTAGCTAATATTTTCACTTACATTTCCAGTTTATCAAAAATTACTAAAGTGTGAAAATAATCTCTGATCCTTCTCGTCTCTCTTTGAGCATGATTGATATTCTAGTTGCCACACGCTGTCTTCCAAATCGAAGGTCACAAGCTATCTGTTTATCAGCTTTAGTTTGCTCTGCGGTTTTTAGATTTCTGACATGGTGGGGTAATCCAAAAGTACAAGCTGCTTGGACTATGTTCTCTGGTTTTACCACATAGAGCTTTTTCTAGAAAAATTTAGCTGAAGCAAAACTTGATCAGCAGCAGAGGAGCAGTCGCTGATCCATGAAGTCATAAAAACGTATCTGTTTCAGTTCGCTGACGTGTCTGCAGTACCACAAAGCTGATCAGTTAGATAAGTACACAGGTGCTATAACAGAGGGAGCAGTGTCCCGTACAGTGTAGCTTCTCAGCATCCACATATCTTGCATTTTGCTATTCTGCGTTTCTTTTTCTCTTATTCTTTAAGTGTTTGCTGTCTGAGCACACAGTTGTTTTGTTTAAGAACAAGTTGATCACAGCCTGACCTCTGCTGGCTGAAGTTGGGGTTACATATGTCTGAAAAATCATGCTGATGATGACCCTTCAATGAGCCGATCTCAGATTATATTTATGTCTAAAGTTATACCAGACTGATTTAACTTTGTGCTTAAGCATGATCTGAGGTCCAACTGCATCACTGTTAAAATTCTTTAAGAAAGAACAACAAATGTTTTATCAGTTGTCCCACAACTTTATTTCTCATGTCGCGTTTACGTTTATATTTTTTGATTACAAAATCACATAAGACCTTTTTTTCCCCCTTTTTTTCCTTTTAGGATTGTGGCACTAGTAGTAACATCAGTATTAATGTGTTTGATATGTTTTTATTTTCCATCTAAAAGTTTAGTTGTGGTTAGAAAACAGTAAAGTGAATAATTTGAGCCTCCACAGCAGTGTGTGTAATTCTGTCAGGATGAACAATCTGAAAAGAAAGCAAACAAAATGTTGTCTTGACTGCGATTGACTTTGAAAGGGTTTCCCTTCATATCTGATAAGTTTGATCATATACTCGCTTTCCTTTTTATTCATCTAAAAGCCTTGTAGGGGTGTCAAACCATAGGTTTAATCACTGTAATTTGGGAAACATTATCACAATGATGATGTGGAACTGCTGATTTCCTCCAGTTTTATACTGACTGGGCGGAAATAAAGAGGTGTGACCAGAGAAGACGTCACCGTGCAGCTACTGTATATAGAAACACGGGCTTCGTTTTCTTTGTGCGTCTTTTCTTAGCAGTCACAGAAATAGCAGCATTCATGCTCACCTCAGGCCTCCAGGCAGCCTGCACAGCTGCTCTCATCCACCAACAGAGAAAGATGGAGGCTGAGATATGGAGATGCTGGGTGGGGGGAGGAAAGACAGCAGCAAAGTGAAGTCAGGTTTTTGTCTAGTGCTTTTTCACTGTGGGGACAGGGGGGGCACGGTGATACAAACCAATAGAGCCGCCGTACAAAAACCTCCTGCATTTAAAATGCACAGCGAGGAGCTCTGCAGATTATTTTCAACACCTGACAAGCATAAAATGAGCAGTATTTTAAAAAGTGCAGGTAGCCCTGCTCTTACTGCACAGAAATATGATTAGTGAGGGAATTTGTTTAGAATTCAATAAAATTTTAAACACAGTGCAGCTTCTGAGTTTATTTCACTCATCTTTTTTTTTAACTAAAACTCAGTTGGTGGGATTAACATGTCCTTTGCTAAAATTCCAAGTGTTTAGTGGGAATTTAGTCTCATTTCAAGTGCCTGCTCTGGACTGTTTGGTTACTTTTTCACAAAGGATGCGTTCAATGTGACACTGGAGCTGAAGCCTGCTTTGGAAGTGGAACTAGACTAACTGTTCTGGGTAAGTTGGGGCCCTCACACTTTCTGTTCATTGAGAAAAAAAACACCTTTGCAATGTTTAGACTATGGCTGAAGCAGTGACCTACAAAAATGTGGTCCTGTTTATTACTGGTCCAGCTCCGTGCTATTTGATATTAAGCTGGTCCACAGTGCTACTTACGAAGCCTATTTTGGTGCAGGCAGAAAACTGACCGTTCTCGGTGAGTAAAACGTCCGCTCGTCCCTTTGGAAGCGTTACAAATGTGTAGATGTTGGAAAGTATTTGGATATTAGCCTGTGTGTACAAAAGAAAGCAAATCCGGCACGTTTAAGGTGATTGGAGTAAAGTTCAGTTTACTGTGCTGGTGGTTTTGTTTTTGAGGCTTTTTTCGATGGAGGCACCAGGTCGACTGTTTCAGTTAAGAAATAAAGTGAAAGAACTAGAATATAAATCAGAATATCATTTAATGGTTGTTTTTCATCTGATGGCAAAATACCCAAAAGCCTGAATGACACCTTCAGGTAATGAGTGATGCAATAATAGCCATAAAACTCACTATATTTATATAGATATATATATATCTATATAAAAATGTGTCCTGTTGCTGCCGTTTCAAGGGCGATCCTTAGCAGACTCTAGCTGTCGACTACTGTCGATCTCTATGAAACGCTCAATGTCTGAAACTATGACAAAGCTTGATAAATTGCAAAGAGGAGCCCCAAGAGACAAGGAAGAGGTTTTTGTAACAGTCTGAGAGCTCTGTGTTCATTCAGCGAGGCTTATTTCGGCGCTGGAACTAAACTGACCGTCTTAGGTAAGATAATCTGCAGCGAAGACTCAAACTGCACGTCTTAATATGATAGAAATAATGTGTGATAAGTGTGCTTCACTTTTTGGGTGGTTTTATTAATCAGCCATAAACATATTCAAGCTGTTTTTAAAAAGTGAAAGCTATTAAAGCACAAAGTTAGTCTTGTGTCAGTGCTGATTAGTCTTCAGCAAAGTGCTGCAGCTATAAAAGAATTGGCTCTATGCCCAGATTATCTGTGGCTATATGGAGTTCTGATCAGCTCTGTGAGCGACTGCGTATTCCCAGTCCGAGGCTCACTTTGGGAACTAAACTCACAGTTTCAGGTAAGGTGCAAAAATAGAACATTTTAACAGGCACAAATTTATTTTATCATGCAATAGTCCATAAATTAAAACCTAACTGTAAGTAAGTTGAGTTACTGTAGCATCATTTAAGGTTCCTGACTTTGTCTAAAATCTAAAATCTGTCTAATTAGGTTTTGTTATGAAGAGTAAATTTGGAGAAATTAGAATTTTTCATAAAGAGAAAAAAAGATCGTTTCCAGCTGTTGATAGCACAAACAATTTTTACTACGCTGCATATCAGTGTGGCAAACTACAACCCTGCTTACTTTGGTACTGGCACCAAACTGACAGTTTTGGGTAAGAAACCTTATGCATGTTTTTTCTTCCACTGCCGAGAACCTCTGAGAAGTTCTAATGTACGTTTAGGGCTGTAAAAAGAGCAAAGTTTGAATGTCGTTTTTCATATTTGGGTGTAGACAGAATCACAAAGTTATAAACATGTTGCTGTGGATTTAAAACAATGTGCCATGAAATTTATTTCAAATGTCTTCTATATCTAAGATATATGTTGCAAAAGCAGCATTTTGGAAAAAAGAAAAAAAGAAAAAAAGAGATGTGGCGTCAGAAGGTTACATATTAACACCTTACGCCATTATTTATTTCATTTTACTTTCTTTTTACCCAGTAATCACCTGCTGTTTTTCCAAAAGATCCAAAAATCCAAAAGAAAATGATGAAGCAGGGTTTTTTTTACAAGTGTTACTTTTTTTATCTTTGGGTATTCAAAATGGGAATAATGAGACTGTTTGCATTCTAATGATTCGATTCTCTTTGTCCCACAGCACCAAATAGAACAGTTGAGCCACCAAAGGTGAAAGTGTTTAAACCTTCAACAAAGGAGTGTCAAAATGAAAAACACAAGAAAAACAAGAAGACCTTGCTGTGTGTGGCCTCTGATTTCTACCCGGACCATGTGAATGTGTCCTGGCAGATTGATGGGGTGGACGTCAAAGATGGCGTCGCCACCGATCACTCTGCCCACTGGAATGGTACCCACTACCGCATCACAAGCAGGCTGAGAGTCTTATTTTCACAGTGGTTCAAACCAGGCAAGAATTTCACCTGCACCGTCGACTTCTTTGATGGGGAACAGACGGTTTCTCGTGTAGGCTGGGTCGCAGGCATTCGAAGTACGTTCATTTACAATCTTTAAATGTGTCAAAATCATCTGAAATAGTTTGACTTGATTTCACTGAAAGAAATCGTTTTTCTTTTTCTTAGATCCAGGAGCTGCAGCAATAAGAAGTAAATATTATTAATAATATTATTAATAACAATAACCCAGTGTGTCTGCTCTATACTGAGCTGGGAAAATAATACAAATCTTACAATTTTGTGCAGACAAGTATCTGAAGACCACCCACAATGCCAAGCTGTCATATCTGGTTTTGATCATCAAGAGCAGCATCTACGGACTCTTTGTGATCATCCTGGTGTGGAAACTTCAGGTTGGTCCAAAACGATCCAGCTCCTGTTTGTGCCACGAGCAGTGGTCGTTATATGAAACATATCTCAATACAAAACAATCATTTAACAGCACCACGTGCTTCTTCCTCCAAAGGAACCTGTCTGAAACTGAATCTAAATGTAATGCAGGATCGATTTGTTAGACCGCCGTAAAAATTAGCAGCTAAGAAAAACATCAGTTAGCCTGTTTATCTTGAATATGTCTTTTTTCTCAGCAACTATCACTCAACAATTAAAACCTATTGAAAACATTTTAAAAGCTAATGAGCTAAAACTAATGAATATAAAGGTATCATTTAAAATAACAAGGAAGGGGTTTTGTTGTTGATGTTGTTTAAAGTTTATAGATTTATAGATTCTCCATGACAATATTTCAGTCACCCCAGCAGTATTTTTCATTAAATATCTCAATCAATCACTTTTAAAATTAGTGTAATAATATTTTCTCAGTAATCTCAGCACCGGTGGTAATATATATGTAAAAACTCTGACAAAGTGCTCATTATTACCACAGAAGCTCTGAAAAGGATTTCTTATAGTTATCATTTAGTGTATCCAAGAAAACTGCTTTACATCCACGTCATTTCTGAATTTCTTTGTGCTTGATTGATAATTAAAAATTAGTAGGAAGGTGAAGCTTGCCTTCTTTATAGTCAGTTTGTTTAGTGAAGACTCACTGAAGACATGAGGCTTTACATTTAAACCTTTGTTTAAAGAGCGACTCTGTAAACTGAAAACGTGTTTCCTGTCTTCACAGGGGTTTTCAAGAAAACCAGAGAAATGAGAGCTGAGCTGAACGACTGAGCTGCTTTCTGTGAAAACAAAAACATTCACAGTATCCTAAAGCTTTGCTTTCCATTTGACTTTCTTCCATTTAGTATATAAATAAGTGGACATCCTGTGCTGTTATTAGTTATTATTCTGTTAATTTGTGTAAGTGCTTTGTGCTCAGTTTGCTTCTTAATAAAAGTACTCCTTAAACACACAACTGTTTATTTCTTTCATATATGAGTCTGAGGCAGTTCTACCTGACAGTACAACATACAGTTACTCATCAGGTGCAGTTTCAGGTATTATTCATTTATGTCTGAGCCTTCACTACACTGCATGGCTAGCAGGGAGCTATTTTTAGCAGCCTGTTATCTGTTGGGTTTCTGAGAACTCACCCTTATATTTTCCATTTTCTATGAACTCCAACTCAAAAACATTGGGCCATTTTTACTGTGACATGTTCCCCTATCTGTAAAACCTGTTCAAGATTCACTTTTTCCATTCTCAGTGAGTAAAGCTGTGTTTTTTTCACAGTAGGTGGAGGGCTATACATATTGAAGTATGTGTGTAAAATGTGAGTCAACCACAGCTCGTAGGAACAGGAAATCAATACTCTCCTCTCTCCAGAGACGGAGGTTGAAGCTGTTGTTTTGTGAGGAATAAACCAGGTCATGACAGCTTACGGAGGCGTTGAGAGCAACAGCAGAGCACAGGATGTGGTCACAGAGTGAGACGAGCGAGCGGCAGATTGCTGAGAAGCTTCAGAGGTGCAGACTTCCGCTTCACCGCAACCTTCACAAGCATTAACACGCACCTGTGCACCAGCTCCCCACTCTGCAGCGCTGCACCAAGCACACTAACTGTGTCAACTGAAGCTACGCTGGGAGACAGCAGCTGCTCTGTGTGCATACGCATTACTGCAGCCTTTTATTTAGAGTTTGAGGTCACATAAGTTCATCAGAACTATCAAACACAATAAAGTGCTCATTTCCTTTTTCCTAATCAGAGGATGTTTATATCACAACAGAGTTTTGATCTCCTAAAGCTGAGAGTTCTGCTTCAGAGTTAAGAGTACTGACCGTAATCCTTTAATGCTCACAACAGCATTACATAACAAGAAGGTAACAATAAACTACAATGATTATAATAAAACTATAATATAATAAATCGTTTTGGGGGGCTTGACTTCTTATTAGTACATAAAGCTAACATCTGTCCATCCACTTTCTTTTGTTAATCCAACTCAGCCCAGGGCTGGAAAAAAACAGCTCATTTAATTCAATAAAGAACAACCTCATATTTCCCCTTAGTCTGCATTATCAGATGAAGGAGTGTTTCATGGGGATATGTTAACTAGTCTATTTTATTCTCCCCACACGTCACATCCTTCAAATAACAGCAGTCTCTATCTGAAAGTGAGATCAAATCTAACTTTGTTAAAGTATATTTACCATTAAAACTGGGATCTGCCTCTATCGCCTGATAATTGCTCTCATTTTTAGACTGCGTGAGAAAGACTGAACTCAAACACGCTGCCTATTCTTTACCAATAGCCACCTCCTGCATCTGCTGGAAGATATTAAAATAATACATTAAAATGTCCTTTAAGAATTCACACTCTGAGGTGCTTTTCCAGTTTAAATATGATTGTAGTTTAAGTATGACACTGGGATGGTATTCACTTTGTGCTATTTTTACTCTTACTGGCCACCAAAGTGCTTTGTAATAAAATAATTATTATTGTGTATGTGTTTTATCTGTCAGAAGAGTAACAGATGTGATAGTAAAATTACAAAACTTATCACAGTTCAACACTCTTTTTATGAACATGCTCAGGTTATACATTTAGAGTTTTGAGGGAGTGTTGATGGGCTTAGTGTAGGAACAACTCAGGAACAACTTCAGTGCTGTGTTCATCTATCAGCTGTGACTGATGGGAAATGAAACAAGCTGTACATTAATAAATTATAAATATGTTTACCTTAATCAGAGAGTGCTAGTGTTCCTGAGAGTAACACACCCAGGCCTGCTGGTCTTTTAATTAAAGAATAACATCGTACAGCCATGCATAGGATGCATCTGCACTATATCAGTGTCTCCATCTGCTGGGCAAACCATGCCACTACATCAAGAGCTTAAAGGCTACTATAGACGGTAAGTTTAACACATAAAACAAAAATCAGCACAAATAGTTTTCAAATGTTTTAATGATTCAAAATGAACATGATTGATTTTATTGGCACATTTGGGGATGAAGGAACAAAGTGAATCTTAAATATTAAAATGTTTCTTAAAGAAGAAAAGCTATCAAGCTCCAGAAAATTACACTAGAATAAATGCACACACGGTTGCAATTAATCCAGGAGGATCCAGCAGAGCTGCAGAGCGATGGCTAACAGAGACAGAGTGATGCTCCGGGTTGCAGAGCCGGTCAGCTTGTTGCTACCCAGAAGGGCACGAGCTATACTTCACTCCTATCATGGACACACCCTCACTTGCCAGCAGCATGCCAGAGAAGACAATTGATTTTGGGTTTGTGTCTGTACCTAGGTCTCCTACACTGACATTGAGCCACTTGTCACTTTCTTTAATACATATTAGTCTGTTATCCTCAACAACATACTGTACATGTGCTTCTAGGAGGGTGGAGCACAGCTGGAAATGACTAAGCTTCATATATCATATGAACTGTTAAACACACTGCACCCTAGGAAAACACCAGCAAATAGAAAAATGCTGGAAGAGCACAAAGTGTATTCATTGTGTTTCCATAAAAAATACAATGGAAGCAGAAATTTAACAAAATCACACCAAACACAACATTTTAGGGACCTGGAAACAGCTATCATGCCTTTGCTCGACTGCTGCAACTCTATGTGTACAGCAATGCCTATTCCACTCCCTCCCACAGAGAGTTCCAAACTGATCAACTCTTAACAAAGAACGATCTCATAACCATCTCTAAGTATTGATTTTGTTTCATTCAGTCCAATAATGTAGGCAGACCCTACAATATTCTATGTATTATTGTCGGGTCTGCCTTACAATATAAAGCACCTTGAGACACTTGTCTTGTGATTTTTGTGCTGTATAAATAAAATTGAATTGAAGTGAACATTAGGAACATCCTGTTCACCTAGAATGTCATTGTAAATGCAGCTGTCATCCAGCAGATAAAACATCATCATTAGCTCCCAAAATTCACTCTGCCACGTCCTTTCTGTCAGTCAGATGTGGAGTGAATCTCACTCTAATCCCTATTGTTCCAGCTTTAAAACCTGTTACCTAAAAGTCAAAGAGAGGTTGGCTGTATGACGTCGGTTCATCAGTTCATTGCTCTAGATTTTACAGGTGTTAGAGGAAAAATGATTCTATGCTTCTTTACCTTCTTTAAATGTACAAAGATGCCCTTTGTCTGTGTTTAGATTAGTTTAGAAGTGCCTTTTAGACTTTCCCAGCAAGGACATATTGTTTCAGATTGTTTTATCTTTCCTAGCTCTCTGCTGACTAGACTAGCACCATATATGGAGTTGTTTTATTTTATCTGTTTATTATTTTCTTATCCTGTTCTCACTGTCTCTGTGATCTGTGCCTATAAAAAATGCCAAGCCTCTGTTCATGGTGTGAGTTGTTCTCAGCGGCTCACCCGTGTACACGTTTAGCACAGAAAGTAATTTTGTCTCATTGTGTCTTTATTCCTCCTGGGTTTTTTTGCAGGGTTTTCTACCAACAACAGGTCTACAGCAAATGGGCTAATAACTGCATATTCACTCTTTATTTATTCAATTTTTAACATAACACTCTTGGAGTTTGACTTGATCAGAGGTGGCAGTAATGCGCAGGAAAAACAACACGAGTCCATCTACAAGGAGGCTGTGGGGTAGCACGGGCAGTCACCAGTGTTTTTAATTGTCATCAGGGGTTAGATGGTGGGGTGATATTTGGAATAATGTGTATGTAAGCAGACAGTTTGGTCGATAACCATGGCTGTATAAAGAGAAACTAAACTTTATAAATAGTGCCCCATTCACTGCACTGTTGAAAACCCTCCACACAGCTAAACAAAGCACCATATACCAGACATTAGACAGCTCCTGCAGAGCTTCCATTACTTATTCAAAAGAATTCAAATTAGAAAAATTATATCTTGTGGGGTGAAAAAGCTGCTCTTTTCTTTGGAATTTGGAAAATACTGCAGTGCATTTGTCATGATCTGAGTGTTTCAAAGAATAAACAGAGTAAACATGCCTGGGCTCGGTTCAGTTAAGAATAATTCAGAAAACCTAAATTGCTGTTGCCCACTTAGCAGCTAAACATTCGCTTGGTTTGAAGTGCAAGCAGTTAGCATGTACCTAAACTGGAGAAATTCATGTTCTGCTAACTCCAAACTGGTCTGGTTCCACTTTAGCTTGCTCGATATTATTAATAACTATTATCAATTATTATCAGTCTAAGTCCACTGAATATTTGTAGAGAGCTGTACAGTCACAGAGGCTAACAATAAGCTCAGTGCTGGATCAGTAGACCAAACTGTGGGGCTAGCTGCTTATTAAACCCAAATTTCTCATTTTGAAATTAAAGCTGCACCCTAGCAAACATATTGGAAAATATTACTAAAATTAAAGATGAAACGACACTAGGGACATTATCACAGTGTCAGTTTGACATATATTTTCAATATCACTAAGAATTTGTTTTCAGTAACTGTTTTCTATTATCTATTTGGTAATGAGAATAAACAAAATGTAAAACATTTTAACGTTTCTCAATAAAAAGAACAAGCAGATATCTGATGTTTCAAACAGTGTTCGGCCCACTTCTTATCTTGTTAAACTAACTAACCGCACATAAGAGCAGCAGCATTCCTGAGTTTATGATGCTGACATCTCAGACAGAGCGAGCATAATCACACGATGCAGAATTTAGAAATATTAAATCATCAATAGCTTCACAGTGTCATTTCTTTTCCTAAAACAGGCTCCAGTAATACTAGTCTGTGTACATGGAGACGACTGACGTCTGATCACCATCAGTTCTACGCACATTAGTTGTTGTTTTTTGAGAAAAAACAAAGGTGAACACTTTAATCCTTCTTTGCAATAATCTGATGTGTATTTCTCGAGTTGTAAGCCAAGTCAAACCCAACCTCTACTCTGCTTGGAAATAAGACTGACATCCATCTGTCCACCATTCTGTTTTTGGCACAGTACCACGATCAGCTTTAATCAGAGGTGAGGTTTGGGTTTCAACCCTGTTTGCTGGAAACTGTGACAAAGTTTCCAATACTGGTCCTAATAGTTTCATTACTAAAAGATTTTTCAAAAGGACAGAAAAACACAACAATTAAAGAAGAGATGGATGAAAGGAGGGCAGTCTACTGCTGGAGGCCAGACGGCTCTCTTTCTCTGCCTGTTTAATACCTCCAACACACACACTCACAGTTAATAACTGTATTGCAGATCAGCAGTAATCATCTTGACATCTTTGACCTCTGTGGGACTTTGTCCTTCTCTTTCCCTCCATCAGTCCTGCACTAATCCCCTGTGGAGTACAGACACATATGGTCCTCATGACCCCCTCTATCTCTATTGCTGACTCTCGGTCTGACTGTCAATCAATAGGTTCAGACATTCCTGGGGCTTCTATGGTGATAAACTACAAAGAACAAAGAGTATATTCAAGAAACCTTCTATTAAATATTAAATAATTTATTTGCAATTTTCTATTTTACATTATGAGTTACAGACATGCAAAGATGTGTTTTGTGAGTGAACAGACTTCCCTTGGGTGTTGCATAAGAAAGGGTGTAAAAACCTGCTAAATTAAACATCTACGACAGCTGCCTGCTGTGGTGATCCCGTGAGATTAAGGAAAAGCTCAAATTAGCGTAGGTATTATAAAATAGGTGGAAACGAGATCAGTGAAAGGGAAAGAAAGAAAGCACAACAGAAGTCAGATTATGTGTGAACATTCAGCTGTATCCACACAGGGAGCGATTCACAGTGATGTGTGACAAGAGACCGCAGACAGTCAATCTGACATTTGGTGACTTCAAGAGACTACAGGTGAATGAAACCTCGGCAACTGTTAATACAAGTCAGACATTTTTTTACTCTTCAAACTCCACATTATGTGTATTGGCCTTTGGTCTTTACCAAAGTATGGCTTTTATTGCGAAAAATCCCATTGCTGACAATGGTCGTTCTTAAAAATTCATCGAAAGAACCACATTTTTACAGCAGTTCACTGGTAGCAGCAGGTCACAGCTGCAATATTAAATTTGAACAGATACTCCAGGTCTTCTTCAGTTTTAATTCCAACTCTGTTTTTCACTTTTTGAAAGGAAAAAGAAATCAAGTACGATCCATTTGTGGCAGCAGTCAGGAAGTGTGTGCTAAAAGCATTTTTGTAACCAGAGGAGCCAGAAACATCTGCTTATCCTCTCACTAATTTTGCCTCAGGATGGAGGGCTGTGAGTTTGCGTCTGTGACTCAGTGTCCCAGTTCTTCCCTCGGTTCCTCTTCCTGTTCCTTTCCGCCATCACCAGAGCGGCCACCACGGTGACAAGCATAGTGACAGTGATGACGAGTACAGTAGCGGTCTCAGCCACGCAGAGTTGGCTGTCTACCCAGGCCAACGAAGCCCCCATCAGCTGCAGAGGGTCCTGGCATGTCACGTTGCGGTAGTCGTCAATGTGGAGGTGCCGGACGTGTAGGATCTTACTGAAAACACGATGCAGCTCACAGTCACAGCTCCAAGGGTTCCCTGGCAGGGAAAGAAGGAAGGCAGGTATACAGAGTTCAATTAAACAAAGAATGCAAACCTTAAAATTGTGTGTCAGAGTGTTGAGTCAGAACTTGATTGTAGAAGAGGGGGTGTTGATCAACATCATCTATTTTATATTGCATGATAATCAGTCCAAACGTTTTAAACATATTTCAGTCTGTTCCGTCAGTTTCTGACATGGAGAACAATGAATGAAATAGAATTAAAGTATTTCTGCAGACCTGACAGCTGTATGTGTGTTGCTGTTGTATGAAGGCTGATGAAGGTCTTAAATTTGAGGTTATGCAGGTTGTTTCCCTCCAGATCAAGAACAGCCAGGCTGTACAGAGGTGCCAGGGCATCAGTATCTATCTGAGAGATGTTGTTGTTGCTCAGCTGGAGTACCTAGGAAGACAGACAAACAGGTACTAATTAGAAAGGCAGACATACAGAATAATGAAGTCATCGAAAATGGTGTGCCACAGGGATCTGTTTTTGAGCCACTTCTTCTTACAATAATTAGACAATTCTTCCAAAGCAGCACATTAAAGTGTGCATTAATAGGTAGAGATATCATAGTACTTTATACTTTATAACTAATGATAAATTTCAAACTTATCATTATTCAGTGTACCAAAACACTAGCTGTCTTACGTGCAGATGAATTAAGACATGAAATAAGATTCATTTACATTATTATACTTTTTAGAGGCTAAATCTACAACAGTCCACAATCAAAAAAAAACTTTGAGGTACCAGTTTATTTACCCATTTAAAAAAAAGTCTGTTCACCTCCAGTCCAGGCAGCATGTCCAGGCTCCCATGCTGCACCACAGTCAGTTTGTTGTTGTGTAGATAGAGTTGTCTGAGCCGGGAGAGGCCTCTGAACACGCCGGGGCCAACAGACACCAGTTTGTTATAACTCAGGTCCAGCTTTTCCATGTTGTCCAGAAACTCCAGGCTGGCAGCAGAGAGACAACGAGAGCGTGAGACAGTGAGAAGATACTGTGAGAGACAGGCAGAGAGAAGCTCTGTGCTGAATGCTACTGTCTGTAACTGTATTCGCTATATAAATCCAGTCCATTATTATTATTAAGACAGCTCCTGGTCTTTTGGATCACTTTAAACATATTCCTGTTAAGCCAGACGATAAACAGAAATATGGAAGCTGATGGAAAAGTGAGATGGAGTTTCACGGCACTCTGATGACCCACAGATAGCCATGTACCTGTATCCAGATAGATAATGCAAGATGTTGTGCTCCAGTCGCAGTTCTTTGAGAGCAGGCAGACTGGATGAGAAGTCCACAGGGAGAGTTTTTAATTTGTTCCAACTGAGATCCAGTTTCTCCAGAAAGGACAATGAGAAAAATGCCTATTCAAAGACAAAAAGCATCAATTAGGTGTGCTGTTTCAACTTTCCTACTGTCAGGGACCTGGGTCTGAGGGTCCATGAGCAGTTTTGAACTTGTTTATTTGTTGCTGTGTGTACCATGATTTTGTGTGGTGCTTGTGCCCCTGGTTTCCCTTTGTATTGTGTATGTGTGTGCGTGTGTGTGATGTCCTGGTTTTCCTGGACCACCAGGCCTAGTGGGTGTGTCCTGTTGGGAGGCTGGCCACACCCGAGGAGGAGTAACACACACACCTGCAGCTGATAAGGATCGTTAGGGGAGCTACATAGCAGTGTGGCTGAGTGCTTCTCAACGCTGGATCATTGAGTGACTTCACGTTAGTCTCTTTGTCAGTTAGAGAAGGTTAGTCTGCCGCAATTGTGGTGTGTTCTGACAGCTGCCTTTTTGTTATTTCTCAGGTGGTGTGTGGAGTCAAGAGGGCAGTGAGCACGGGGTGCTCGAACACTGCCGAGCGCAGACACACTGGGCACTACTCTGGGAAGAGGACACAGCACGGAGTCGGGAATGCACTGTGTCAGTTTACTTCACTGTAAATAAACACACTGCTTTGCATCGAAGAGCCCTGCCTTTGGGTTCTAATTTCCCCACATCCCCACGGTCTGCCAGCGCGACCGTGACAGATTCAGTTTTTATATGACATATCAGTGACTGGCAGTGATGTAGTGGTAAACACATTTCCTTGCAGTCCATGTCTCTCATTTCTGTTATTTTCTGTAAATGTGTTTTTTAAATATAAAGTATTATTTTTTATATATACAAGTCGATTTCTATACAAATACAAAGTTGCAATTTATTTTCTATCTATCTGTGAGCTGCAGACAGATAGTCAGTCACAGGCAAAGAGGCAGCGTACATCCTGGACCAGCACCAGCCTGTTTCAGAGCTTTCACTTAGACACAGACAACCACCCACACTCACATTCACACCTAATGCCAATTTGGGATCTCCAGTTAAGCTAACTTACTTGCCTTTGGCCGTTGGGAGGAAGCCAGAGTAACCGGAGAGCAGCCAACCCAACCCTGGAGTGTTTTCCATGCTTGTGATAATTTGCTTTAGTTACATATTAAATCTCTAAAATACGTCTTCGTATTATCCTTACAACTGTAATTGTGCAACATTTTCAGATGCATAAATAGTTTTTCCACCACTTTGTTCTTACCTGTGGTTGGATTTCCTCTATCTGGCTGTTGGTGAGCACCAGCACCCGTAAGGACCACAGTCCTTTGAAGGCTTGAGTGCCTATCACACTCAGATTGTTTCTTCCTAGCTCCAGCAGCCACGTGCCGTGCGGGAGACCCCTGGGAACGTGCTCAAACCCACGGTCGCGGCAGTCCACCAGGTCAGCATGCTCATAACAAATGCACTTGTGTGGACACAACTTTGAGCACTGAACACATGGGAGAAGGGACTGCGGGGAGTAAATGGCAAGAAGGAAGAAGAGATGTGTTGTGGAAAGAAGATTCATATTTCCCAGGACAGCTGAAGGAGGGTCAGGAGATTTTAAGAAGCAGAAAGCTCACTGAAGGGCGGGAGTTTAATTCTGCTGTTCTTTTTCCCAAACCTCGCAGTCCATGTCAAAGCAGCCAAAGTAACTGGCAATAGAAAGAAACAGAATATATTTTCTATATCAGAATATAATACTATACTCAGTACTAATAATAGTGTAGTCTTCACTGGCTCGCTGTTAAATCCAGAAATGAATTTAAAATCATTTTCTTTAACTGATAAAGCTTACAGATATCTGTGAGCTTCATGAAACAACCCCCCTGATCCAGTTCTCCCTTATTCATGCTGTAATCAGCTCAGGCTGCCGTGGAGAAGCACTCCGAGAGCACAAACCTCCACCAAGGTAGCTCACTGTCTGGACAGCATTTACTTTTAAGGGAATTGTATTGTTTTTTTATAAATATAAGCATTATGTAGGATCAATAGATAATATGTGCTGATTTGTAAATAACTGGACATGAATAACTTGAGAGTGCCTAGTTAGTACATTTGTAACTGATAACCTGATAATGCTTTCTTTAAACATGTGACACATTTTGGGGTCAACTTGGAAAAAAGGCAGATGTGACATGTCAAAGTGAGGTCAGAGGTTATGGACGCAAACCATAATGTGATATTGAGAATCCCTGTGTATCCCTATATGCCTGTATGTGGTCAATTCATATAGTGGCAGTAGGAAACATCGTTTTAAAAGCTCTATATTATCATTATTATCGCTTTGGCGTTAGGATCAGTCTGTTGACCTTGAAGGGGAGTTTAAAGGTCAAATGTGACATGATAGTTCAAATTTTTATACAGTACTTACTATATATCGATAACATATTATATATGTTGATAATTCACACCAAACTTGTAAGAATCATAGTTTCTAAGGCTTTTTGCCAATTTTCCAGCCAATAAATCACTGAGTTCACTTTCACCCTATCCGCAGGTTTTATTAAAGACAGAATAACATGCACACATGGAAACAGTACCAAAGAAATTATGGCTTTTGTGGAAGTAGTAAGCTATATTTATAAAACACCTTTAAGAATAGAGGCGAGAAAAAAGAGAACTGTAACAGAGTGAATTTAAAAAAGAGAAGAAAATGTAAAGTTGCACACAAAAACTTACAAGTTTTATCTGGTTTTTTGTTTGTTTGGGTTCCTACTTGTCCTGACAGAAATGTTTGGATCATTAGCTGTTAATTGTTCCACTGTACTCATCAGTATACTGTACAGTTTATTATATCAATTCTGCCTCCTGCAAATGAAGGCACAGTTTATGACAGTTGAATTTGTATGCTTAGAAATTAAAACAATGAGCATAAAAGTTCTGAAAAGCTACGACATGATAAACATGACTTTCTTCATTTTTTTTCTGTAAATCTCCAAAGGACAGTTTTACCTAACAGGCTGTAGGACTACAGGGATACGTCTTTATCTCGTCTCTCCATGCCTCATCCAGATATAGCTGCATAATCAGATCATGAATGAATTCAGCCAGTCTGATGAAACTGCTATTTTTTTACTGTATCAATTTTTTATTTTATTTGTTAGCATGTAGTTTTCTAATGCTTATTTTGGAAAAACAATCTCCAAAATAAAACATTTTCCATGGTAAAAAATAAGAAAATAAAGACAGCAAACAAAGAGGATCAATAAAGTTAAAGTTTAACAAGTGGGATATTTTTTATCAGTTATTTTGACAATGGATGCCTGACTCACCCCTTCTGCTGCTGAAGAGCCAAAATATATCCATGCTAGCTCCTCAACTTGTACATGCCCTCGGCTTTGATGGATGATGCTGAGACAACAGGCAGAGGAAGGAAGGAGCGAGAGAACCAAAGACAGGACGACGATGATGCTGATGGAGCCTTCCAGTGCAGTCAGCTGCGATAATAATCCTCTAATCCTCTCCAATCGCCAAACGCTTTCTCTCTCTCACTGAACTCGTCTGATGTTTGTCATGGTGTTTCTCTCTCTGTCCACCCTCCCTCTGGTTTCCTAGGCATCGCTCCATCTGTCCCTTTTACCGACTTAAATATTATATAAAGACTTTTAACATTTTGAGAATATTGCGTGTGTGTCTCTGTGTATATTTTTGTGTGTTTCTTTATTAAGTAAGTAAAGAAGCACACAAGTAAGGATAAGTGCAGATTTAACTATGAAAATTCACTTGGGCTATTTATTAATTAATTATTACTTTAATACAAAGAGTCAGCTGTTTCTACAGCTTCTTTAGCTAGCAATGCTAGTGACTACTTGCAAATTTAGCCCCTATTAGCATCAATATAACAACTGATAAGAACTTCTAGAAATTGTTGCAGTCATTAATTCTTATACTAGATAAATTAGAGAGGAGAAGTACAACATGTTAATTTACTTAAGGCTCATAAATCACAGAGGAAAACTCTGGAGGTCTACAAGGTTCATTTCCTGGGCCTTGCAAGACAGATGCAGCTTACAGTTCTGAAAAGACAAGCCTTTGTGGAAGCTCCTTAAACTGCCATTCTTTTTCATGACCGGCAGGGGGCCAAATACTGTGGATATAAAAAATAGTTAAGATTGTAAAAAAGTCTATCCGGTCGTTAAGTGATGGCGTGGCGAATCCTACTTCCGGGCCTAAAGTAGTCTGCGTTTAATATGGCTTTTGTGTTGTTAACATTTTTAATGTTATGTATTTTCTTCTATTTAATCTCAAAAAGCTCCTAAAACAGTCAGTGATCACTGTTGACCTCCCTCGGCTTTTATTACCGCTAATCATTTATTTAAGCTCAGTTTTTAAAACCTTAGGATGTAGCTACAGCCCAGCCCATGCAGCAGTTTATGAATGACTAACCTCGTATTGTGGATGGATTATCTCAGTTGTTCTCCTGGCTGAAGTTTGGTCCTTTTACAGCATCCTGCCTTGCGATTACATTTGTTCCTGACCACCGAGAACACTCACATTAACTTTTATCGAGTGGAAAAAAAGTTAGCTTGTTTATATTATGCTAACATAGCTGTGTCGTAGTGATGTTCGATTCGTGAACGAATCGTTCAATACTCGAGAATCACTTTACTGACTCGTGAATCATGATTCACAAGCCCAACTGACTCACCCCTGTTGCTGTTAGAATCAGAATCAGAATCAGAATCAGAATCAGAATGGGTTTATTGCCAGATGTTGAGGTTTACAACATTAGGAAATTGCTGCGGTGCTTCAGTGCAGACAATAAGAATTAAAGTGCTATGTAGAAAGAAAGATGTGTGCATGCAATATACATGAGATATATACCGTAATTGTCGGGCTATAAGCCGCTACTTTTTGCACAAGCTTTGAACCCTGCGGCTTTTAGTCAGGTGCGGCTTTTCTATGGATTGTCCATGATTTTTGTGATATCGTAAGACGATTTGTTTTGTTTGTTCTGCTGTTGTACGGCACTACGTTGCCTGGCGGAAGGATCGGGGTTCAAGAGTGGTATGTTGGTCACATGTCCATCCGCCAGGCAACATAGTGCCGTACAAGTAGCGCGAAAAACAAACTTCAAAGTAGCGCTACGCGTTCAGCGGGAGTCGTGGATGACCAGCGGCGATAAACTTGCGAAAAGCAAGTTATGCTCAACACCACCAGTGGATTTTGACAGCGTGGAAAAGTGTGAAAACATCCACGATCACCAACGGATTTCGAAGGGCTGGACTGCTGCATGATGAAGAGGAGGACACCGCCACGGCCCTTCAGAGGGTGTTCGACTCTGACACTGACAATGAGGATTTCTTTGGTTTTGAAAGTGACAACGAAGGAAAGAAGCTGAGAGTGGATGACGAAGCCATCCTGAGCCTGTTCGTTTCCGACACTGGAGGAGAGGACTTTGGTGGTTTTAGTGCGCAGGAAGATGGTGGTGAATGACTGACTTTTCTTCTTGTTAAAGCCGTGTCACTGCACCTGAGCCTAAAAGGTAGTCCGAATCTATTTTTCTGGTGTGCTGTAGGTTACTGTTATGTACTACATTTGTTACTCATTTATGAAGCACAGCACATGTGCAAATATGTACCCATAACTTGTTTTTCAAAATATTAATAAAAGGGGTGTGTCTCCAAACAGCCATCTCTTTCCTGACAATTCGCTTTGTGCATATTCTCTTACATATGATAAGTCAACATTGAAACACCTGCGGCTTTTAGTCAGGTGCGGCTAATGTATGTACAAAACAGGATTTTCCCCTGATTTTAGCTTGTGCGGCTAATATTCAGGTGCGCTTTGTAGTCCGGGAAATACGGTACATGAGAATAAGAATTATGAGTGCTACGTAGAAAGATATATACATGAGTGCAGGTGGTGATCAGTGCCAAACATGAAATGATGCAGTGACACAGCGTAGGGTCATGTGTTAGTGGCGGGGACAGTCATATGGTTATTGTTCATGTGTCCAACAGCAGAGGGGAAGAAACTGTTCTTGTGGCGAGAGGTTCTGGTGCGAATGGACCGGAGCCTCCTGCCTGAGGGGAGCAGGTCAAACAGACTGTGTCCAGGGTGAGAAGGGTCAGCTGAGATCCGGGCTGCACGCCGCAGTGTCCTGGAGGTGTACAGGTCCTGCAGAGATGGGAGTCTGCAGCCAATCACCTTCTCAGCAGAGCGCACGACACGCTGCAGTCTCTGTTTGTCCCTGATAGTGGCTCCAGCGTACCACACGGTGATGGAGGAGGTGAGGATGGACTCGATGATTGCAGTGTAGAATTGCATCATCGTCCGTGTTGGCAGGTTGAATTTCTTCAGCTGCCTCAGGAAGTACATCCTCTGCTGGGCTTTCTTAATGACGGAGGTGATGGTGGGCTCCCACTTCAGGTCCTGGGTGATGGTGGTACCCAGGAAGCGGAATGAGTCCACAGAGGTGATGGGGGTGTCAGTCAGGATGATGGGGGGGAGTGGGGCTGTGTGCTTCCTGAAGTCCACAATAATCTCCACTGTCTTCTGGGCATTCAGCACCAGGTTGTTGTGGCTGCACCAAGACACCAGACGTTCAACCTCCCTCCTGTAGGCAGACTCGTCCCCGTCCGAGATGAGCCCAATGACGGTGGTGTCATCTGCGAACTTGATTAGCTTGACAGACTGGTGGGTGGAGGTGCAGCAGTTGGTGTACAGGGAGAAGAGCAGAGGAGAAAGAACACAGCCCTGAGGGGAGCCGGTGCTGATGGTCCGGGAGTCCGAGACATTCTTTCCCAGCCTCACGTGCTGCTTCCTGTCCGTCAGGAAGTCAGTGATCCACCGGCAGATGGGATCAGGCACATTCATCTGGGAAAGCTTGCCTCGGAGATGGTCTGGAAGGATGGTGTTGAAGGCAGAGCTGAAGTCCACAAACAGGATCCTGGCGTAGGTTCCTGGGGAGTCCAGATGCTGCAGGATGAAGTGTAGGGCCATGTTGATGGCGTCGTCTACAGACCTGTTGGCTCTATATGCAAACTGCAGGGGGTCCAGGAGGGGGGCCGTGAGGGTCTTGAGATGGGAGAGAACTAGGCGCTCAAATGACTTCATGACCACAGATGTCAGAGCCACGGGTCTGTAGTCATTTAGTCCAGTGATCCTAGGTTTCTTGGGGACAGGGATTATGGTAGAGGACTTGAAGCAAGCAGGCACATGACATGCCTGCAGTGAGGAGTTGAAGATGCCAGAAAACACTGGGGCCAGCTCGTTTGCACAGTGTCTGAGGGTGGCAGGAGACACACCGTCTGGGCCGGGAGCTTTCCGAGCATTCAGACTCCTAAACTGCTTCCTCACATCTGCTTCATGAATATGAAGAGTTGTGGTCGGAGGAGGTGGTGTGAAATCCTCTTTTGTGTGGGGTGAGGGGGCGGGTGTTGCAGGTGAACAGTTTGAAGGTGGTGATGGCTCTATGGAGGGGGGAGAGGTGGGGGAATGAGTGTCCAAAGTGCCTCTATTGTTGGGGTCGTTGGAGGTGTGAAGGCTGCCTGATGGCTCGTCAAAACGGCAGTAAAAGTCGTTTAGGGTGTTGGCTAAGAGCAAGTCATCAGTGGAGTGGGGGGTTTTAGGCTTGTAGTTGGTGATATTCCTAAAACCTTTCCACACAGAGGCCGAGTCATTCTCTGAGATCTGCTGCTGCATCTTCTCAGAGTGCTGATGTTTGGCAATGTCCACTTCTTTAGTGAACCTGTACTTGGCCTCTCTGTAGCAGTCCCTGTCTCCGCTTCTGAACGCCTTACTCTTTTCCAGCCACAGCTTTTTGAGTTTAGGAGTAAACCAGGGTTTGTCGTTGTTATAACTCACCCTGGTGCGTGATGGCACAATGCTGTCCTCACAGAAGTGGATATAGGAGGTGACAGTGTCCGTAAACTCGTCCAAGCTGTTAGAAGCAGCCTTCATTGTGTCCCAGTCTGTGGTCTCCAAACACGTGCGAAGCTCCTCCACAGCCTCGTTGCTCCACAGTTTTTTGGTCCTCACGACAGGTTTGGAGAGCTTCAGCCTCTGTCTGTACGCGGGGATTAGGTGGATCATGACGTGGTCAGAAAGTCCGAGTGAAGCGCGCGGCACCGCGCGATAGGCCCCGCTGATCGTGCTGTAGCAGTGGTCCAATGTCCTCTCCTCTCTGGTCGGGCATTTAATATACTGCTTGTATTTCGGAAGCTCATGGCTCAGATTGGCTTTGTTAAAGTCCCCAAGAGCAATGATGAGAGAGTCCGGGTATGTCCGCTCCATGTGGAGAATCTGCTCTGCGAGTGCGCACTGAGCTGCTTGCGCATCCGCGTCTGGCGGGATGTAAACAGCGGCCAGGATGAATGAAGCAAACTCCCGCGGAGAATAAAACGGTTTGCAGTGAATAAAAAGATATTCCAGAGAGGGAGAGCAGTGCTGAGCAATCACTGTTACATCTGTGCACCAGCCACTATTGATGTAGAAGCAGACACCTCCACCTTTGGTTTTACCGGAGAGAGCGGCCTGCCGGTCCGCGCGCAGCAGATGAAAGCCCTCCAGCTTGAGCGCGCAGTCCGGGATGTCCTCACTGAGCCACGACTCCGTAAAACAAACTAATTCCATTAGTAGAAATATATCTAGCTTATAATTAAAATTGTGGGGGGGGGGAAACAACAGCCAGTTTCATAACAAAAGCATTTCTGCTCGGAACTGGAAGAAAAACCCCTGAGTAGAAGCTCACATCAAGAAAATAGCTCCTCGGTTCACAGTAGCATCGCGCTGCTAACATGCTAACACCACATTTCAGCTACTCACTAGTGATGTTCGATTCGTGAACGAATCGTTCAATAATCGAGAATCACTTTACTGACTCGTGAATCATGATTCACAAGCCCAACTGACTCACTGACTCATCCCTGTTGCTGTTAGCAAACTAATTCCATTAGGAGAAATATATCTAGCTTATAATTAAAATTGTGGGGGGAAAAACAACAGCCAGTTTCGTAACAAAAGCATTTCTGCTCTGAACTGGAAGAAAAACCCCTGAGTAGAAGCTCACATCAAGAAAATATCTCCTCGGTTCACAGTAGCATCGCGCTGCTAACATGCTAACAGCACATTTGAGCTACTCACCCCCTCCCTTCCTGTGCTGAATCGTAAGCATAAGCGAATCACTCAGGACTCGCTAACCCCCTCCCTCCTGTGCTGAATCAAAGAGCGAACGAATCACTCAGGACTCACTAACCCCCTCCCTCCTGTGTTGAATCATAGAGCGAGCAAACGAATCACTCACTCACCCTGTCACTACCCGATCCGTACCGGAAACCCGATCGGTACCCCGCATGCGCAAATCTTACGTCACTTCCTCTCTTTGCCAACATTGCGACATTCAATATATTTGAATGATATGGTTAGCGCCCAGTTAGCTCCTAGCATTTCTCTGCAGCTCTGCCTCCTTTTCGACTACCAGGACATTTAAACAATGAATAATCCGTATCCGCAACAAATTTTTGCTTTTCTCCTCAACAGAAAGCGTTCCCCAATTGAACAACAGCGCCGTAAAATAAGAAGAATGGTGCCTAATGACAGAGTTAATAATACAGACTTTATAATATGTCACGTGAAGATTCAGCAGCCAGATGAAGTGTTTACTGGCAATTGACAGTGATAGCGGACATTATCATCACTTTTCCAACAATCCTCTCCACACAGACAAGCATAAACACACTCGATTATCACTAAATCAAATTTAACACACATTTGTAATGACGCTAATTCACTTTACAATAGGGTTCATTCGCTCAGTCAGCAGGTGGCGGTATCCTCGTACACTGGGGAGTACACTGCCATTAAACGAACAGAAGAAGAAGAAAACCCCTGCACATGCGCGGTACGGATCGGGTAGACCCGATTTGTACGGTCTGACTTTGCACATGCGCAGTAAGGATCGGGAGTCCCGATCTGTCACTATCTTTTAATTTTTTTATTTTTGTCTACATTATATTAAATGTTTCATTATCGGAAACATGTTAAGAGATACTTGTTATTCTTAACATCTTAACAGATACTCTGACCTGTAACTATCGTAAAATGCTTCGACCGGAAGTAGACACCTTTCGCGCATGCGGGGTACCGATCGGATTTCCGGTACGGATCGGGTGGTGACACACCCCCTCCCTCCTGGCTCACAGCTTCTTCTTCTTCTTGGTTGGCAACCAATGTTAAGGCGCATTACCGCCCCCTGGCTCACAGTGCAGTGGACATTTAGATGAGAAAATATATATTTGACACACTTAAGGAAAATACTAATAAAATACAAATAAACAAAATAAATGTTTATTAAGCAATTTTGATAAGAAATTGCTTAATTTTAGAAATGTTTTTGCTCTTTGTTCTCTATAAAATAGTTGTTTTTTTTAATCATTCATGTTAGCAGTGGGATTTACATGAAAAGGGAAACAAATTAAGTTTGAGTGAAAATGTAAAATTTTTGCACTCTGTGGTCAACTGACTCAGTGAATCAAATGACTCAAAACACCCGATTCACTTTGGTGAGTGACTCATTAACACTAGATTCAGTAAAAAGAATCAAATTTACCATCACTACTGTGTTGCTAGCGGTCACGTAGCACATCATTATATACCAGCTAGCCCAACTTCAGTAACCCTACAAACGTCACTGCTGTTTACTTTTCTGTCTTCATTTATGTTGGAAGTGATAGCAGAGCTGTACGTTTTAATTAGTTTCCAAAACCCTGCAGTCAGGACATGCTATATTATATTTAGATAGAAGCTAGCGAGCTAACTTCCTGCTAACTTCTAACTCCGTTAAATGTCATAAATTCCGTTTTCATGGATGCCTGGATGTTAAACTCAATTGTTACACCTGGTAGAGCAGAACGCTGATCATTTTATTAAAGATGAAAGACTTTAGACAGTTTTTCAACTCTCAGTAATGCCATAGTGATCGTTTCATATATGGACCTGCAGCGGAGTTTAGGCCCAGACACGGCTAGTGACATCAGACTTAACGACTGGATAAGACAAGCCTTTAGCTCCCTTTGCTCTCAGTACACTTTCCCCATATGGTCGTTTCTTTTAAAATACAACATGATTTTGTCAATCAAAGTCTGTTTTAAAGTCAAAAAAGGACAACGGGGACTAAGCTTTATCATGTGATCAACAACATTAGGTTACTAGGATGTAATGCCTCAGTTAGGTCGGCCCCTAAATAACCACATCTGATTTCAACACACACCAAGATGGTGATGGCAAAACATTTATTTTGAGGGTTCACAAAAAAGGTGTCCATTTTTATATACAGTCTACGATTTTATAGTATCTACGCAGACGCATGCTTGATTTATTGTAACTAGCAGTAACTAATTTCTACTGTGCAATTTCTGATGAGGCTTTGGTGAGCTTCAGAAATTACAAGTGAGCCAACATTTTGGCACAGCACTGTAAATGTGCTGTCAAGTTGACTGTGTTTTATTTTACAGAATAAACGATAATTCAGTGCATAAGTGAA
Source organism: Copadichromis virginalis (assembly GCF_057382275.1). NCBI lineage: Eukaryota > Metazoa > Chordata > Actinopteri > Cichliformes > Cichlidae > Copadichromis > Copadichromis virginalis. Next base: position 5,590,035 of record NC_140621.1, read on the forward strand.
GAAAAGCCACAAAATGTTGAATAATGTGTAATGTTGGAATTTATATTTGCATATATGAGGATTAAAATGTTTTGTCTTCTTGTTTGTGCACAACAATTTCAGCACATTATGCAATCAAGAGGTTAAATACCCAGCATCCATTCACCAGGAGGACTGCACAGTCCCTGAATTCAAGGTCATTATAACAAGCTGCACTGCTGCAGTGATGTTATTGGGCCTACAGATTTTTGCTTTGTTATGTGTTAAGCCTTTACTGAACTCAGACAACTGAGAGCAGGCAGAAAATGAAGAGGATAGAGAGAGAAGGGCATAGGATCAAGAGATTAAACCAGACTCAGACCCACATGGAGAGCTGGATATTGTTCATGTTTAATTATCACTTTTTTTGTTTTTAGGTACCCATGTTAGACACAAGACAACAAGGAAAAGAGCACAAAGACAGCCTCCAAAATTCCTTCCTGATTGATTGAGGAACCTTCACAGGCTAAATGTGGGCAGAACGGATAAGGAAGCAGAACCATCACGTTTCACAGACTGTATATAAAATAATGTGTTTTATATCACCTGCTGGTTTGTCACTGCTTCTAAAGGCACAGTGGCTGTTTGATAAAACCAGAAATAGATTAGATGACATCATATTAAGAGAATATATATAAGATGATTGAAAAGAAAGAGAAAAAAAAGAACCCTTGGACACTGCTAGCATCATTGACAGGTTTTTGACGGGGCTCCCACACAAACGCAAAGCTGGAGATGAAGCATCGCCAAATATGTTTCCAAACCAACTTCCTTCCAAGCCAAATGCTAGTAAATATGCTGAAGCTTATCTTCCCTTTGGCTTCACCTGCACAAGTGCCAGGTAGGTCTCTGCGACAGAATTAGTTTCCCTTTCGTCGGGAGCATGCTCTGTGCTCTCGAAATTACGGACTAACAGTATCCCACAGTTGTTTTTGAATCCATTTTGCACACAGAGGCATTTTTTTGAGAAATGTATTGATATCAATGTTGAATATTATTACACAGGAAAAAAACAACTACACATAAAATAATTACACTGTGACGCCTCTGCCTTTCTAAATTGGGGGACAGTAACTGCGTGTGTATAGAGTGTAAAACTGTAGATAGTCAGATTAACAGTATTTTGTCTCTATCTGCCATTCTGCAATTCATCTCATGCAAACAATAACGTGACGCACAGCGTGACGTGAAAAAAGGCACATACCTTTGAGTTGCATGACGAACTCTGTATTCCCGGTCCACACGTAAACGCAAAAAACGGCGTTTAAAAAAAAAAATCTCAGTTTTCGGTGATTCGAAATGCCGTTTACGTGTGGACGAAAGGTTCGAACAGCGGCGTTTTCAAAAATACCCGTTTAAGTGTGGACGTAGAGTAAAAGAGTTAGTAGTGGGGGGGCGGCGAACATTTTTCTTGTAAAACAAAGTAGCCTAAAATTTCTATCAGTGCCAAACTCACATTAGTTCACCAATGTGTATTATTAATTTCCACAATGAAATAAGGTGTAGCGTAAAAATAAAATAATGCAATCTTAATTTCTTGTTTTAATTAAAATAAATGTTACATTCAAAAGTATAAAAAAATGGTCATCTTTAAGTTAAAATAAAAATAATGAAAAGATGCAGCTGGTTTACCCTTTTCTTCTTCCTTTACTACATGTCCCATGTAAACTATGAGCTTCAACTCCTCCCTTCTGTTTCCTTGACTTTGCTACTTCGGACTTCTGCATCTCGTAAGATGTGTTACAATTTACCTGATTGGTCTATGTGTTTCTCTGTGTTACTTGGACTCGGTGCTTTGTTCGACTGCTGTATGTATAGAATAATGTAAAGAAAAACGCTGCCCAGATTAAAATCGACGATACATCAAAATCAAGTAATTAATATGAATCCGTAAATAACGTAAATTAAAAATATGTTTAAACAACTGTTATTTTATAGTTGTCTAATAACTGCCCTCTTGACTCTCCCTCTTCCTGAGGTGGATTTTTAAGGTCAATTGCACTTTTTACCTGTATAAATAAAGGATGTAGCGTCGCTTTTGCAAAAAACTGGTTGCATCTTCTACCTTGTGACTAGTGTGATTTTTTGGGCTGAAAATTACTTAATATAATTAATGACAGATATGTTTGGGAGCTTATAGGCCAACAAGTCATTTACAACGGTTTAAATACAGGCAATCATCTTTTTTTGGCAGACTACCATTATTTGGCACCGCCTGGCTGCGTCCACCTATCGGTGGCCTAGGATCTATAGCGTCATCGGTTGCTTGATAGCGAAACAGCCAATCACCGTAGAGTTACAGGGTAGTCGCATACGTATTCTTGCGCGATGACGTTGTTGAAGAAAAAAACAGAACGTGTGTAAACGGAAATGGTGAATTGTTGTGGACAGTACACGTTGTGGGGCGAGAGAGGAGAGAAATGGGACAAAATCAAACTCCGTCCTAATGTTTTGCTCAGCGCTGCCGTGTGAGTTAGAAGGAGCCTAAAGAGAATCGACGCTAATGCAGACCTGCTAGCTGGGAGCTAGCAACCAGCAGAGGAAGGTACGTGTGACCACAGAAATAAAGTAGTGAAAAGTAAATGCTACCCCGCGCCGTCAGTACTTCTTACTGTTTAGTCTATTAAACTGTGTTAAACTGGTAATAGTACCTGTCCAGTGCTTTACTTACCTGGCGTTAGCACTGAGTAAGATGCGACACTAGCTGGTGTTTACCAGCCGTCATTTCAAAACGTCACTGACATATTAAGTGTTTCACAAATGCTCATATACGCGGCTTGCGTTTTAAAGACTTTAGAGTGTTGCACTGAAGACACCTGGGCCGTTTAACGACACATGCAGCCTTCAGGGACAACTCACGCTGAAGTAGGTCATGCCAGCTTTGCACCTTGTACCTCGGTTCTAAGTTCATGCAGCAGCCGCGTGTATCCGTCATGTTGCTTACTGAATCTCTGTAAGGGAGACAAGATAAGTGTGAATCACAAAGCCCCGATAGAAACCTCCTTTTTTGTGCTCCAGCCACCTTAAAATAGTTCCTAAGACTCATTTGGGCAGCAATTTTCAAACTTGAATTAGGGCTGCTCGATTATGGCAAAAATGATAATCACGATTATTTTCACTGAAATTAAGATCTCGATTATTTGACGATATTCATTTAACCCTTTAAGACCTACCATAGAACCAAGTCCTCCAGAGCTTTTTTTTTTATTTTTTTTTTTTACATGCTGTAGTGCCATTTTTGGGAGCATTTCAAGTTGCTATATATCAATACAACTGTCATAGCCCATATTTTAATAATATGTATGCATTAAGTCCAGAGTAACTACATTAATTGCAAAAAAGTGCAATAAACTACAAAAAAAATTGAAAATCGTTTTTGTTTTTTTTACATATATTTCTACTTGGGGAAATTTAAGAGGCTTATCCCTCAAAACTTTAAATACAAAAAAGTTGCAAAAAATAGTTTCCCACCACAGGAAATTTATTTTGAGTGTCTTCATAGTTTTATTTTGGAGATACAGCAATTTTTATATACTGCAGGAAAAACAAAAAACAATCCTATGATGCAAATTTGCAAAGAAATCAGCAGGTGCATCAAAATAAACTATTTCCAGCAGTGCAATTCGAGTTCTAAGCATTCCAGAAACAAGTCAAACATGACTTATAAAAACACCAGTATAGGCTTTTAAGGCCTACAAGTAAAAAACTAAATTTTCCGCGAAAAATGACGTCACTTCCGGTTTCGGACAAGAAATGGCGGACATGCGATAGTTCGCGTTGACGTCTTTTTCAATGTGGGAAGTGTTACGAACAGCTGATCAGATCGGCAAAGCGTGTTTCTGGAATATTATGTTTTTGTTCCTGCAAGCGCTTTTCATGCAGTTTTTGCAAAGCTTTATGTGGAAGCAAACCGTGACCGAGGACAAGCTGATGGCATAAGATGTAAGTACAACTCCTCCGATTTCATATGCAAAACAAATTATTGCGCTAGCTTACGCAGCTCCGGTTCTACAGGGATTTAAAGGGTTAACAATAACAATGTATTGAATAATGACTTTAAAAAATAATATAAAATAGTGTGCAAATACTGATTACAGTGCAAATGTTTGCAATATAAAAAATAAATGAAAAATGTAAACATCTATGTTTAGTGAACTTTGCAGTGTTGCTCTGTGGCGCAGCTACGACACTGTAGCAAAGTTTACACACTATGTCTACTTGACCCACGTCTCGACTCCGCGAACCCAGAACCCACTGAAGTTTTTTTTACCTCTCTTTTCAACCAATGGCAGTCACTCTCCTCTCCAAATAACTTCTGCATAGCTTTCCGAGCTTCCCTTGGGTCCTCTTAATTGTTGTGACGCGTGTTCGAAATGCAGAGAGGTGCGCTCGATTTGCCACACGGAGCAGCGCCAGAGTAAAGCACGAGGGAGGGGCTAATAATCGGCTCAGTCATTTTTAATGATCGTTGAAAGCCCAGATCGTAATCGTGATTAAAATTCGATTAATTGAGCAGCCCTAACTTGAATAAATTTTAGTTTTAGTGAGCGCCGGGACATAAAAACTGCACAATTGCCCCTCAAACGGGAATTAAAACTGTTTAAACGTGACTGACTGACAGATTTCAAGTTAATATTAGTCGTGAGATTCCCAAGAAAGTGCATTTCAAGCTGTTCCTCAAACGCAGCACCACATGGTGATTTTCTTCTACCATGCCAGTGTAAACCCTGCTTTGCGCTCTGTGTTCAAAGATTAACAGAAAGGTGGAAGTAGGGCTGGGCCATATTATACCGTTCACGGTAATACCGGTATAATGTTAGGCAACGATAGGAAAATGAAATATCGCGATAGAATGGGAGTAAAACGCGCATGCGCAGTGCCTTTGTTTTCATACGCACATGGCCGATTGTTGAGTGAAACTGATGAACCAGAATTGGTTTGTAAAAATGGCGCAACTTCAGTGATGTGGAACTGGTTTGGTGTTTGTCCGTCAGATACACAACAAAGCACATTTTTTTGCAGAACATGCAAGCGGCCGTCGTTATTGTCGTATTTGTCGGACTAAGATGCTCTTAAATCTGGGAGTAATCTGGGTCCTAAACTCCGTATGTTTCAGGTCAAACAACACTGCAGCATCACTTAGAGTTAAAAACTGTCTAAATTCTTTCATCTTTAATAAAACGATCAGCATTGCTGCTTTACCAGGTGTAACTATAAAGTTTAACTTCCAGGCATCCATGAAAACAAAAGTTATTACATTTAACGGAGTTAGAAGTTAGCAGGAAGCTAGCGGAAGTTAGCTCGCTAGTTTCGCTAGTTACCTAAGCATGATATAGCATGTTCTGACTGAGAGATTTCTGAAAAAAATCAAACGTACAGCTCTGCTATCACTTCCAACATAAATGAAGACAGGAAACTAAACAGCAGTGACGTTTGTAGGGTTACTGAAGTTGGGCTAGCTGCTATATAATGATGTGCTACGTGATCGCTAGCGACACAGCTATGTTAGCATAACATAAACAGTGAAGCTGGAGGACGAACACTAACACTTTTCCACTTATAAAAGTGAACGTGAAGGTTCTTCATGGTTAGAGACAAATGCAATCGCATGGCAGGATGCTGTAAACGGACCAAACTTCAGTCAGGAGAACAACTGAGATAATCCATCCACAATACGAGGTTAGTCATTAATATACTGCAACAACATGGGAATAGAGCAGCAGCCAGAGAATTCAACATTAATGAATCAATGGTACAGAAGTGGAGGAAGCAAGAAGAATGAGTTTAATAAAGTTTGATTTATCTGACTGCTTTGTTTCGCTTAATGTGCCTTATAATCCCGTGCACCTTATGGTCCAAAAAATACGTACTGCACACTGCAGTTTAATGTTGCAAAGCACCTCTTTTTAACTTCAGTGGATATTATACATGGTTATGCTCAGGATATGTCAGCCCATTTCTACTGGAAATGCCTTTTGGTTAAACGTTCAGCAAGGAATTTGCATTTGCACTGTTACATTTTTATAAAGCTTTAATGTACATAAAAACCAGCTTCTTGTTTAAGTGAAAATAAATGGAAGGTTGTCTTTTTGCGCTAGTAATGTTGTGGAGTTGTATTTTGTCTCGCATCAATTATATCGTCTGTTATATCGTTATCGCAAATTTTCAAATATATATCGTGATAAATATTTTTGGCCATATCGCCCTGCTCTAGGTGGAAGATACAGATGGAAGAGTCTCTCAGTCTGGACTTGAGTGCAGTGGTCATACAAAAGGCAGTAAAAGGTAACTGTGCTGTGTTTGTGCAGCAGCCATGGCTGAGGCCGGAGCCCATCTCACATCCACGGTTGTCAGTGAGCAGCCATCAGTGTTTGAAGTCCTGGCACAGGAGTCTTTGATGGAGGCGGTCAGACCGGCACTGAAACATGCAGTCAAAGTGAGCGTGTGTGTGTGGTGGTACTTATACTTTCCATAGATCAGTGTTAGGGTTCTAACAGCCTAGCTCCTGGTGTCCTTTCCAGGTTCTGGCAGAGTCCAACCCATCCCGCTTTGGCTTCCTGTGGCGATGCTTTGATGAGCTCTACCTGCTGCTGGACCTCCTCCTTCAGAACCACTTCCTGTCTAACTGCAGTGCCTCCTTCTCGGAGAACTTCTACGGACTGAAAAGAGTTTCAGGCAGGCAGAGACTTCCTGTGCACCTCGGGATGACCAGGACATCCTGCTGGTGGTCTCTTCTTCTTCTGTGCCTGCTGCCATACCTGCAGGCCAAGCTAGAGGCTACATTGGCACGGCAGAGGGATGAGGAGGATTTCTCCATCCGGTTGGCGCAGACGAGGAGCCAGAGGCTGTACCGGGCGGCCGTAGCAGCATATCCGTACGTCAGCTCAGCCTGGCAGACCTGGATCTTCTGTCAGCAGCTGCTGTTTGTCTTTGGAGTCTCCAGGACCCACAGTCCTCTCCTGTGGCTGGCCGGGGTCAGACTGGAACGACTTAACACTCAAGATATCAGAGACATGGAGTGGAAAGCCAGGACTCCCGGGAGACCAGCTGGAGGAAGGTACAGCTCGCAAACTCCTTGCTGTCTCTGTTTTTACCCACAGTGGTGTCCTAACAGGTGTGCTTTGTACCCGGATAGATCACCAGTTGCAGATTCTAAACTGAAGGAAGTTTTTCATGCAGCCTGTTTAACTCTTTGTTGCTGATACAACGTTCCATGCATTAAAGTGCATTTAGTCAGTGATGTAAAAACCACAAAACTGTTGTGTCCTTATGGTCCAAGCCTGTCTGCTGGGGTGGCTCAGATCCAACACATTAGAAAACAGATGTTTTTCACAGAGAATATTCAGACAGTGAGATTAATTTCACTTTGTTTGGCCAAAGGTTTAAGTACTTTAAACACTTATCAAGTTTAATGTTTGCTGATGTGCACTGTGTGGCTTTAGCTCATTTGGTGAATTGATTTGAGGCCACACAAACATACACTCAGTGATATTTTTTACAGTTCTTGAATGAGGAATGTCATAAAAAAAAAACATTGCTAAACACCCACAATGCATTGTTTCTGTGTTCACAGCGTGATGCAGAGAGCGTGGTGGATGATGTCACAAGCAGCGAGGGGCATGGCTGTGTCTGTCTCCTCTTCCCTCTCTATGGGTGTTTTCTTCCTGCAGTTCCTGGAGTGGTGGTACTCGTCGGAGAACCTCAGCACAGTGAAAGCTCTCACCTCCCTGCCGGCTCCTCCACCCCCGCTCCACCTGCAGCAGGATCAGGGTGGGCTGGGCTCAGAAAGCAGGAACTGTCCTCTGTGCAGGAAGCCCCACACCAATGCCACCGTGCTGTCCACCTCGGGCTTCGTGTTCTGTTACCGCTGCATTTACACATACGTGAAAAGTAACCACCGCTGCCCAGTCACCGGATATCCCACCGAACTGCAACACCTCATCAAGATCTACTCACCAGAGAGCTAAAGCATCAAGCAGTCAAAGCAGACAAGATCAACTGTGTGAGAGATGATATACAGACACAATATGAAAATTATATTTGAGGGATATTCACAGCTGTTTTCCTTTTTCTATACAATAAACTAATAATGTCCTTAAAGTTTCTGAAAAAACTAATTCATTTTAATAATATTTCTTTTTTACTAAGTTTCAGCTCTTGTCAAAGTGAAAATTGAATAATAATAAAGCCTAATTAAAAGAAATCTAATAGGAGTGTAATTGTTTTTGTTTTTTTGAGGAATTTGCAGGATCCCTTAATTTGGTCACCAGTTGGGTTACTGGTTACAAACTGGCTGCATTTTAGCAGCTTTTTCCAGTGCTAGGACCAGATTTAGGCCTGTCACAGTTAGCATAAAAGCAGATCAGTCAGTGGGTCTTTTCCTCACAAATGAGTTGTTCACAAATAAGTTGTCATTACTGATAAAAATGTCTGTGACCTGGCAAAGATGTTTAAACTCCTACATGGTGGATTGTAAGATGCAACTTCATTTTTGTGGCCTTGTTGAACCGTTGGCCTGGTTCTGCCCAAAGAAGACCTGAGGCACGACCAGTTTGGGAACTTGGTTCACTTCCCTTTTACCCAGAAACCTAAAAAGTGTTCTCCTGCTGCACAGAGAAACATTGTCGAGCTGCTCCTAGTAGAATCAGTTTCTATGGTGTGAGTGCTCTGCTGCATCCCATAATGAGGACACATGCTAATGGAGATGGATTAGAATGAGATCTGGCCCTTTCCTCAAACAAACTGCAGAGGAGTTGGAAGAAAAATAAATATACTAATCAATAAGGTTGTGTGAACACACTCTTAGAGGAGCAGATGCATTTTGAATGAGCCTAGAAAGCATTTGTGTGTGTGTGTGTGTGTGTGTGTCCTGTTTCCTTTTTGCCTAAGCTGATCTAACAAGTAGAAGAGTTGTTTCAGATATGACCTTACGATCACACTAATGACTGACAGTAGGGCATAAACAACATAACAAGGTTAATGATGCTCTCATGTCTACACCAAATATAAAACCTTATCCAAATGCGATTTAAAGGCTCATAGCGATTTAGTGCTAAGCTAGCAGTGTACATAACGATGATTACTTCAAAAGTTTGGTCTACATTCTCCAATCTAGAGTTTTCAGAGGAGGGTTCTCCTCGTGCACTGTTTGACTTTTCAGCAAGCAGCCAATAGGCTGTACAACCCCGAGCACTTGCTCTACAGGCCACTTGAAAGACAAGTCGATCACATCAAAAACCCCAACTTCAACAATGAAATTCAGTCTATGGCTAATTTCAGCTGCTGTTTTGTTAAGGCTTAGTTAGCCATGGACAGATGTTCCAACACAGACCTCATCTTTGCTAATTAGAAGTGGACTTGTGAGTCATCTTTAAACCATTTTACTGGAATCATATGAAACAATATGGTTCGCTGTGTGGTACAGACACGCCTGAGCTTCAGTTTTGGCTTGCTTCAGCTCGATAACCACGCTTGCTAGCTCAAATATGCTCACTTCTGGCTCGAGAAAATCAAGACAGTCAAAAAGATAAACTGAACAAAGAGTTCAAAAATACTGCCACCCACCAGGGTAACTCCATCTCAGCCTCCCAGTGGACGCGCCTGTGGTATCAATTTCAAAAGTCGAGCTGAATTCCTTCAAGAGTTAGCGCCAGTTGATCACATCATGATGGCAACTTTCAGGCTTTACAAACAATCCATAGTCTGTATACAGACAGCCTCTTGCTGTATCTGAGACTAGAAAAGCGCTCTGTAAGTTTCAGAATACAAGTTACTGCACAGACCATCGGTGAATTGCTTTATTGAGTTTCCAGACAAATTTAACAACAAGCCCACTTAAAAAAAACAACAAAAAGAAAAAACAGAGAAACAGGTAATCAGGGTCAACATCACAACATTACAGCGAGAGTAATAAAAAAAGGGCTTCGTTAAAATGTCCACAAACCCCTGAAATGAAACTGAGCGTGAAGAATCACAATAGTCACCTTCCCTTTTTAGGCTCCTGCAACACAATCCATCAACAGCAAATCAGGACGAGGAGGGGAACAAAAAATAAACAAAACAAACAAAAAACAGGCTGAAACTTCAAAAAAGGGACAAGTATCATCATCAATAATAGTCACAGTAATAGATTGCTCGAATAGCGTGTATTGCACATGTGTACACATATATGCACTTTATATACATGTGAGTCAGCAAGAACTAGACACATGTTATATCGTCGCAACAGGCAAGAATCTGGAGAAAACAACAGCACAGACAGAGAAGAGTCAGGAATGTGCTCGTGATCAGTTTCAACAAAAATGGCGTTTCCCGAAAAGAAAAAAACAACGTTTCAGGCGCGAGCTGAAACGAGTGAAAGGTAACAGAGAGAACGTCTCCCCTCAAAAAACAGGAGGTAAATGAGGGAGAGAGGGCGAACCTCCTCTGTCTCCCTCCCACCCGACAGCCCAAATGTACCGCTCTCCCACCCCCGCCCCTGAACACCGCATGATAGCAGGACACTACATTTACACCACAGTATCAAACATATCAAGAAATACACAGTATCAACTCGTAGCAAAATAGTCCGAGTGTGTGTGACTGTGTGCGTTTCACCTCAGTGTCGTGTGGGTGGCAGCAGCAGTAAAGCTATGTGGCCTCCAGGCTGGGGAGGTGCCCTGACAACCCAAACCATCTCTCTGCATCAGCACGGTGTCCTGAAAGAGTTCTCCATTCCCTTCCCTCTTCTCTTTGGGCTCTTCCAGCTAGCGCAATCAGCCCCCGTGCTGAGGCAAGATCCCAATGTTTCCCACCTCGATCTGTGCTCATAAGTGTCCTCGACACCAAGCAGCAACCACTACAGCTGAAGGGTTTGGCCGTCTCTTGGTAACGTGCTAAATCAACGCAACCACAAGTGGTTCATTCAGTTTTTCCAAATTAGGCCAGGTTTGTCCATCGCATCTGTCGACTACGACGACACAGAGGAGCTCACTCAAAATCGAATCTTGGACAGTAATGCTAATATGAAATTTGGGTATTTTTAAAGATGAGCAAAGTTTAGAACTGTTCACAACCATGTGTGAAGAAAGGGATAAACGTTTGCTGTCATATACTTTGGAAACTTTGCTGGTGTCAAGTTTTGCTCGCTTGGCAATTCCGTTTCTAGATCCGACTGAGTTTGCAAGAAACCCATCTGAACAACATCTTGGGAGGATTTTCCTGTTATTTTTTTTCTAATTCTTTTAAATCTTTAATTTTTATTGTGGAACTAATAAAAACCACAAAATAAGTCTGACCTAGCGAGATAAGGTAGCTAATCATGAGCTCTTATAGGTTTACATGTTGACTTGTTGGGTCAAGGCTTTTTTTTAATGTGATTTTAATTCTTGAAAATACCTAAATTGTTATCCAAACTTGATTTACAGGAAATCAACTAACAATTTGTTCCCTTTGTGAATGCAAGAACAAGGAAAATTGGAAAAATTGTGTGCACTTCCAAATCAAAGGACTTAGAAAACCAACATCTGATTTATTGGTTGTTTCCATTTTACTGGTTTCTCTTCACTTGTTTGCATCTCAAAGGAAAACCTACCAATTAGATTAGATGCTAATTGCTGCTACTGAACCTTTTTCCTAATTATTACAAAAAGCAAAACTACATTTCTATATCATCTTTTCTAAAATGGAAAACAAAGTCTTACTGTTTAACTACATCAACTCAGTCTTTTCTTCTTCACTGGTTTAACAGTTTAGGCCAGCGGTCCCCAACCCCTGGGCCTGGGACTGGTACCGGTCCATGAGTAGTTTGGTGCCGGGATGCGAGTATTGAGGCTCAGGTGTGAAATTCATGGTTTTCAGGGTTTTTTAGCATTATTTTTTTATCGTTTTTTTCGTTAACTCGGTTTCCCTGGGTCCTTTCCGTGTGTTATGAATAAATCTTCTTTTTTTTGGTACTGGTACTGGTTTTATTTTGTTGCATTTACCCGCTACACCTTAAAGGCCAGTCGGTGAAAATATTGTCAGACATAAACCGGTCTGTGGCGCAAAAGAGGTTGGGGACCGCTGGTTTAGGCCACAGTGACCATGATGCCCACAAGATGCTAGTCTAGTTATTGAGGGAATGGAAGATCCTTTAACAAAGTGAATCTTTTACTTGTTGTTACTCATTTTTATAAATGTTAAGGTATTTTTCATCTGAACCAACACCTGTGGTAGTTGCTGCTTGCCTCCAAAGTTCTTCATTTGCTCCCTTTGTGCTTGCATGAACTCCAGTCGAGCTCAGAAGCTGACCCCGTGTAGCACTGCGGTGTCGGGTCATTAAAATGACCGACCTGTCCAGCTCTCGCTCACTCTACGGCCCCCACGAACCCGACGCAAGGCGCTGCTATTACTGACTGCGTGTTAAATGGACAAAATGCCCTTAGTGTTTACAATAGTACAAAAAGACTACACTAAACCACCTGGAAACACAGGTCAATAAATCAATCAATCAATACTGCCTCTCCATTCCACCTGACAGATAATATACACAAAGAGCACTCAACCACACTGTGTAAAAAGGTACAGAGAGTTCCTCCGATCATCGGTTGCTATGGCCTTCTCGCTCTCTGTTCCCGTCACTGCAGTTCTACCACTGTGGTATTGCTTTAAATGGACGAGACCCAGAGGTAGCAGCGTCGGCTAGAACACCACAAAGGGTCCTGGGAAATGAAGTTTAGTGAGGTTGACGATTACGTCGATCAGAGTTAGTCCCCTGACGTCCCAGTATAGTGTTTCTGAGTTGAGTTTCAATAGGTTTTCATAATAGGCCGGTCCAGCTCTGAAGCTTCTGTGTGATTGGTCAGAATGGGAAGGTGGTGGCCAAACAGCAGTCAGCAGGCTTGAGCCTGAAGTTGGGTAGGTTGAGTTTTTGAGACTGAACAAACCTCAACACTTTCAAACATTCACTTTAAAGATTTCATGAGTGGTGCAATTTGACTGCACTTTTTTAATGAGGATGTGAGGATTATATCATGTAACAAAGCACTCGCTCCTTCATTACTGCACTGAAAATAGTGGATTGTCAGCACTGATCCAGGAACAGCACACGATGCATTCTCAGTCATTGTCACAGAATGGAAGCGAAATTTGTGTTAAAAGTTTTAACAGCCTTCATATGCGCTCTGTTCATTGGATGTAAGTCACCATGATATATAGTCGTGGTAATAAGAAAGTACGCCCTATGTAACTTCTAATGTTTCACATATCAGTACATAATCAGATAAAGTGCAACCTCAGAATCACCCCAAGGTCAGAGAAACTGACATGAACCCAGGCAGAGCACCTCGGGTATGAACTAAAGCAATGTTGTAAAGAAGAGCTGTTCCTCCAACAGTGTGAGGAAATGATAGTCATACAGCGGTTACTGCTGCTTGTGCTTCTACAAACTACTGAATTATCCCAGCTTTTATTTATCTGACTTTGTAATGACCTCATTTAAAGAGCTGGTGACGACTCAGTCATTTTGTTTATGCCCGATACTTAAAACCTTAGAATAAACAAAGCATGTACTTTTTTTTGACTCAAACGAGACTGTTAAAAAATCTGAGCAATGCTCTTAAGTCTTAATTTGAAAAAGAACAAGCTTGAAATGAGAAATCATCTCGACACGAGGATGCAACTAAACAATATGAGAAAACAGAAAATGAATCTATCAAGAAATTCTAATTCTAGGCGGATCTCCCTGTGATCTATTGATGTAACAGTGATATTGATAAGCCTGCTGAGTTGCACATTTTTCTGCCAGCTTTGGCTACAGCTGCTGTGTAGCTTTCAGCCTGGATTATATCTTTAAATTCCTCATATTTGTTTAGGATTATATATGCAGGATTATATTTGCTCCCATTAGAAATACACACCTTTAGACCTGTGTCTGTTCACCATTGGAAAACTAGTGATAACATCCCAATTTGAACATGCACAAACTGAGAATCATGTAGCTTTAACAGCAATTCAGGCAATCCAAGTGCCAACCTGGACATTTACTGCTAACTCATGCATGCAGCTTCCTGATGTGTCCTCAACAAAAAACGGTCTTCTCCATTAAAGTTGGTGCAAACCACGTCCAATAATACCTGAGGAAGCAGGTTTTCCTCGCTCTCAGTACTTACTGCTTATTTCACCTTGATTGTAATCAGTTTGTAGTGAGTTTATTCAAGTTTACTGTGGACAGCTGGGGATGAAATACCAATATCCCAGTCCAGCCTCATGGTCTAGGCTCTGGCTGATCCCCTGGTCCTCACCCAGAACCACTTCACCCTGACAGACCCTACAAGGGGCAACAATGACTTCTGAACCCATGGGATCACTCAGCCAAAGCCCTCCACTGTGGTAAGGTGGTGATTATGCTTTCTGGGTGAGGTGTTTTGGGCATGTCCAACTAAATGTGGGGCAGAACCAGGGCACGCTGGAATGGGAACACCCATTTATCACCCCAGAAGAGATGGAGGGCGTGGCTGAGGAAGACCGTCTTAGCATGTCTGCTTAGACTGTTGCTGTGACCTCTAGAAAATGGATGGTAGTGAGTTTAACAGCATTTAAGAGGTCTGACTGTCATCCATCCAGCGAGGCTGTTTTCAACACTCCTGCTGTACCTCATTTCACGATCCATCAAGTGACCATCATTGCTTCACTGCTTCCTGGATCAGAGCTGATACAAACCTAACGTATGAGAATTACAGGGCTCATGATTTGGTACCATCGTGTGATATGTAGAATGAATACCACAGTCTCTGGAGGAGCTAGCGTCATTTGGACTACAAAAACACATAATCACTGGACCAGCCTATTTTACTCAGCCATGACTTTTGACCTTAATATCACCTTTCTGTAGTTGCTGCTGTTTGCCTGCGGAGGGCAGCGCTAGTCCTGCTAGAAGAACTAGAGCTTGCTGACCACCCCCCCTCCAACACAACAATATTCAGCCATCCTGAGCATCTATAAACAAACAAACAAACAGGTCGTGGTCTGATCGCATCAGACCATGTGCTTACTTCCTGTCTAACAGCCAAACCTTTTCAAACTTCAAATCTTCAAATAGAATATATTCAGAAATCCAATCTGATTGGATAAAACACTGTTTACATATATATATTTATATAGAATATTGTTTTTGCTTTTTTATACAAAAAGAGAAAGTCTTTTGTGGTTTTATACATATGTGTATGTACAGATATAGAAAAGTGACCACACCAAACCTGCTGTGATGTAACCATGGCCAACAGGACAGGAGACGCTATTTACACCAAACAGGAAATATTACAATTATTTTTTTTAAAAAAGAGAGAGAGAGAGAGAGAGAGAAAGATAACGTGGGACGTGGTGGTCACTGCGGTGTTTCAAAAGTACAATCCCACAGTCCCCTCCTTCAAAGAAGAAGGTGCAGGGTTTAGGTCACATGACTAGATCAACACAAATGATAAAGACAGAGCGAGGGAGAGAGAGGACTGATGGGTGTTGCAGTTTCATTAGTTACATGAATCCTGCTAAAGCTGATCTGATCCTGAGACGCTTCCACCAGATTCCACAAAAGTCTGATTGAATATTATTTTAATCTTATTACTAATATTCAACTGAGATTTTTACTGGAGAGTTCTAGTGTGTGAGGATGGCTTTAGAGGGGTTTCTTCCCTCAAAAATGTGAAAAAAAGCAAAACTCAGTCTTTTGGAATATAGCCAGATATTAAAAAATAGTCAAGAAGCAGAATATGTATTTACATGAGCTCATGAGTCTCTCTCTCCATCTCTCTACAGGCTGCTAAATAGTGAGACTGGGACAAACTAAGGCATCCAGATGAAGAAACAAGGACTCAGAAATGAAGTGACCAACTGGATCAACAACAGCGTGTGTGTGTGTGTGTTTGCGTGTGTGTTTAAAAGTGTGCTTCTTCAGTCCTGATCAGCTGGTTGCTGTACTGAGGTGCTGCGGTGGTGGTTTGTGTTTTCTGGACTTAGTTTTAGTTTTTGTGGACAGAAAAAAAGGCACCTAGTTCCTCCTCCTCCCCTGCGAATATTAAAACCAGTTATTTCCTCCAACGGGCAACCCTGCGCTCGACACACGCAAGAGGACCAGTCGTCCGCTTGGTGTGCGGCATTTAAGATTCAAGTTTTTCCACAGTCATCGTCCCTCAGTGGAAACAAAGGAGCAGGGATGGAATAAAAAGGTCACGAGAATGATTGGAGGGTGGAAGAGAACATTTCAGTGGTGCTGTGTACAGGTGGTCAAATATTCAAGGGCTCCCTCTCTGCTGAGACCCACGGAGGTGCTAACAAGTCGTCTGCTCCTCCTTGCATGGACGAAACAGTAGAGAAAAGAAGTGCATCCATGTTTTCGCATGACACGGTTTCTCCTCCGTTAAGTTCTCCTTTGCCAGTTGGAGTCCTCCACAACAGCACGACTGCGCTCTGTGTGTGTGTGTTGTGTTTACCAATGCACACTCCATGGAGGAAGAGGAAGAGAAAGAGAGGTGCTAGAAGGAGATGTAAGTGGAAGTTTGGTGGGCTTCTTGTTTAAGCTCCTCCTACGAAAAGGGCTCCTCTTCCATTGGTTCCTCTGTGGACCTGAGAGAAGGTCAAAGCAAAACAACATAAATGAATAAATACAAGCCTGAGAATTTGTTTGAAAACATGATTCGTTTCATTTCATTGTGAATTACAACACTAATGTTCTTGGATGACATGCGTGCTCTCCTGGCCCTGTAGCATAAAGCTTTCACTGTGCACTGCTGACCTGCTGGTTTCTGTGCTATCAGGAACAGAGCCTGGCTGCTCAACATCAACGCTCAGAGACGCCATGGCGCTGACCGTTTCCGCCTCATCCTTCTCTGACTGGCCTTGAGCCCCCAAGGGGCCGTCGAGTAGTGAGTGTCCACTGGTCTGAGACAAACTCTGGAGACAGGACCAGTGTTTACCTGCAGGGACACAGTGAGAGAAAGAAATACAATCAGGAAGTTGAGAAGATACGATCTCATGGGTTTCTGGCAGTTTAGCGAGCGTTTCTTACTCTGGATCTCTATTACTCTCTCCAGGGAGGCGTAGGCTTTTGGACAGGGCTGCTCCTGAGGCCACTGAAACACAGAGTCGCACTGACGGAGACAGAGAGAAGGGAAAACCAAAAAATAAGTGCTCAACACTTCAAGAAAGTCTGCTGACCAGTGAGGAGTGATGTTCTCATCACTGAATCACAGAACAGGCTAGCTAACATGCTTTATCTCTTTATTAGTTTATGAGTTAGTGGATACTCTGGCTTCCTCCCACAGTCCAAAGACATGCACTACATGGTGTGAATGTGGTTGTGTGTGTATCACAGTGTAATCGGCTTCATAGCTTTTGTCCCAGTAAGAAAGCTACGAAGCAGATTTTCCATCATTTGAGTGAATTTATTTGGACAAAGCAGTAATTGCAGTTTGCGCTCAGTCACCTCAAACCATCACAAAACCTTGTAAACACTGGTGTTGTTGTTCCATACTGTTGTGGCTAACACCTCCAGGTGGTAAAAGTCTAAGGTTAAGACATAAATATTAGACTCTGACTCTCACCGGGTCTCCCAGAAGCGCAGAGACGCAGGCCTCCGATGCGTCACAGATAGCGGTGAGGTCATGACCGCCCTCCAGCGCCATAACAACCCGCCCACCCGCCAGACCCATGAGCAGCTGCGTTAGCTGACCAAAACCTGCCAACACACAACCGTCACACGTGAGAAACACTGCATGTGAACCATAGTCACATAGACTCCTCAGAAGACGGCTCTGTACAGAGACAGCATGTTTCTATTCGTTTGTTGTCTTACTGTTGAAAAACAGTTGTGGTCAAAAAAGAAAAAAGAAGTTGAGCAAAAACCCCAAATTAAAACAAACTAAAGGCTGTACTCACATTTGGCAGAGACATTGTAGCCTCCCAGAGGAGACTGATGACCCTCCACTGCATCGAAGCCTGCTGACACCAGGACCACATCTGGACTGAACTGTTGAGCGATGGGCATCACCACAGTCCTACACACACACACACACACACACACACACACACACACACACACACACACACACACACACACACACAACAACAGAATTTGATTCCACTTATGTTGCAAACCTGAATTAGCACCATTCAAATGCATACAAACATCACGAAACGATGAAATCTCCACGTTGAAAAGTTTTACCTGAAAGCAGTGAGGTACTCCACATCACCCATTGGGGGATCTACTCCCCCGGTCCACGCTATGTTCACATTAAAACCAACACCTGCACCTGATCCCACCTGCAGACAGCAGGACAAACAGGGACAGAGCAACAATCATCATCACGTGTCTTTAGCCATTCTGTTTGTAAACTCTGCTGTCTTTGCATTTCTGTCAGTTTCACTTTGTGTCTTTGAGCCTCCAGCTGTCTGCCTGCCTGTTCACCATCAGTTAATCTCTCTCTGTATTCTTGTTGCTTTCTCAGTCATTGGCCTCCTGCATCCTGCAATCAGGTCTTTTCTCTCCTGTGACCATATTTGCCATTTAAACTCAAATAGCCACCGCTTCTCGTTGATTTGCCTCTTGTTCGTTCCTGTGCACTACATTATGCAAGTGGAGATCTTTTTGGCCAGTTTGGTCAGCCGAGGTTGAAACTTTTGGTTTGTCGAATCCTCACACCCACAGAATGACCGGTGGGATTGTGTGATTACCTCCTCTGGAGCGCCGCTGCCAGGAAAGAAGTTTCCGTCGTCGTAGCGATGGAGGGAAATGTAGAGGACGTTGGGGTCACTATAGAAGGCCTGCTGAGTGCCGTTGCCATGGTGAATGTCCTGCAGTGACATATCACAGCAGCGTCAGAGAGAAGGTTAGAGGGAACGTATGGTACAGACGCAGTGGACACACAGGGACGGGTTAGCCTTTCACTCAGATTCATTTCCCTTTTAGTTTAACTTTTTAAAACCTTTTAAAAAAATGTTTTCCCAAAACTCTCAGGGATCGTCAAGATGCTGTTCTGGTAAATGTGAGACATGGCTTTGTTTTCCTTTTGCTCTAACTGTTTTTCACTGGAGTCTTAAAGCGTTAGAAACGGCTTTATAACCATTTCCAGACAGATAGATGGAGAATACTTCAGCAGCTTTCTGAGAGTTAAAGCGGGATAAATAGAAATGACTGTGTGATAACATTGTGTGAGTGAAAGGACCGATGTAGAGGGTGTACTGACGCTATAACTGATGTCTTGATTCGGCAGGTCTGCTAGGAATCAGGTCTGGGTGTGGCTAGCAAAACTGAACTGTGATATCCTAATAAAATGTGGTGAATCACAAATAATTCATAATTTAACAAAGATACAATGAGTCCACTAGGCTACATACACAAAAGGTAGGTTTGGATAGCTTTTCTTTATCCTTTAACACATGAAATCATTATTCAAATAGTGCATTTTGTATTTACTCAAATTATCTTTGTCCAATCACGTCACTTCACCTGCAATAATGAACAGTCACATTTAACCCTGATCTTACCCCAGTAAGCCTAAATCCTGCTTCCAGCTGCATCATTAATACATTCATCTTTCAGTACATTGATAGATGAATGTATTAACATGAATCTGTTTCACCCAAACTGAAGAAGCATTCATCTGTTCAGGGGGGGAAGTTTGGAGTAAAAATGAAGTTATTATTACACTTTCTATTAAATATGAAATGCCTAAAAAATGTATGTAAATATAATGTTTTCTATAGTCATAGAGAAACTGTGTGTTCCTGTCTAGCTATCTTTGTGAGGACCGAAATCTGCATTCTACTATACTTGTGAAAACCAACAGTCACTTGTGAGGACACACACACACTGGTCCTCACACGTTTGAAGCCTTTTTGAGGCTCGAAATGTGGTTTTAGTGTCAGGGTTACAATTAGGTTATGGTTAGGTATTAGGGTTAGGCATTCATTTTTAATGGTTAGGGCATAGGTGTCAAACTCTGGCCCGCAGCCTAATTACATTTGGCCCGCGAAACCATACAAAATTACTATCAGAGCTGGCCTGCCAGTATTATACAGTGCATGTACTGCTAATACTACAATTCCCAGAATGCTCTGTTGGTGTTTCGGCGCGTCAGTCATGACAGGACCCATTAGCACCCTCTCCTCTGTTGACCATAGCCATAGCAACCATGCAAATACTGCCATGCTATCTATTCCAAAATGGCAAAAAGAAAGGCAGAAAACAGGAGCTTTCTGGACAGGTGGGAGAATATGATGAAAATCTGATAAATGATAAAATGATCAAATTTAATTCAGAAGGCTGCAAATACATTTTTATTTAAGAAATGAATTCCACTGATGTGTTATTTAATTGGAATTTTGATTTTGCATGTGTGCAATTTTAAGTTATACATACGTTTATATAGTTATATATATTGTTCAGTATTAAGCTTTGCTTGTTCCATATTCAGATTTTCAGCAAAACTTGTTTGAGTCCATAAGAAAAGATTCCTTGCTATATTTGGAGGAAGATTTTTTTCAATGAATATTAATGTTAGCCCGCGACTTTGATCCAGTTTTGAATTTTGGCCCACTGTGTATTTGATTTTGACACCCCTGGGTTAGGGTAAGGGGCTAGGGAAACCATTATGTCAATGAAGGTCCTCACTAAGATAACTGAACGGGCTTAAGGCATTTTTGAGATGTGATTTTAGTGTCAGGGTTACAGTTAGGTTTAGGTTTAGGCTGACAGCATTATTTCAATTAGATGTCCCCACAAAAATATGAAAACATGACTGTGTGTGTGTGTGTCTGCCCTCTCACCCAGTCCACAATGAGGATCTTGCCCACTCCAAGTTTCTGCTGCAGCAGCTTGGCAGTAATGGCGACTGAATTGAAGAAACAAAAGCCCCTGTGCAAACACATTAAAAAAACATATTAGTCAAGCTGGAGATGTAGTGAGAGAAATGTAGTCAGAATTCTGTGACAGGTGTACTGACATAGCCGTGGACTCCTCAGCATGGTGCCCTGGAGGACGAACAACTGCGAAGCCATTCTAGAGAAACAAGCACAGAGTGAGGGGGACGCGCACGCAGCATGAGCTCACACTCATGGTTTGTGGTTGCCTCGGTGAAAGCCTTACTTTTAACTCCCCTGCAGCCACTCTGAAGGCCAGCTCGATGACCGAGCCCACCGCCATGCGCACTGCAGCCGATGAGTGCATCTCATTCCACACTGTGTCGCTGTCCACCTGCAGGGGGCAGCACACAGTTCAGACCAGGGCTAACACTATAACAGGCAGACCAGCTAGAAAGAGAGAATCTCACCCCTATTCCTCCACAGGGAAGAACAGCGTACATCTTCTGGCTAATCGGACCTGGAACGAAAATCAGCCAGAGTTGAGGTTACGGCACAGGAAGTGCTCGATACATTTATCACAAGTGGAAATAATAATAACAGGCAAACAGTAAAGTGGGTACGACACCCACACAGGCAACAGCCAAACACAGGATGGAAGGACCATAACTGGGTTGTCAGAACACACACTCAGTCATCACGACATCTCAATGTTATCAACCTTTATGTAATTACAAATGATGTTTCCTGGGTAAAGTATTCAGTTACAGTGGACACACTGCTGGGTCCTGAGCTTATTTACAGTAAGGATGCTGTGACATTCCTGTCTTATTTTCCTCTGTGGAGTTACTGTGAGGATAATTGATCTGGGTGTCTGATTGATGTATTGCTTTATTTCTAAAAATTAAACAGGAACATTTAAAGAAGCGATAAAACTCATGCTAACTCGTACAGCAAAAGTTAAGCCAGGGCTGCATTTTTCTCTATAATTTACTCTGTAATTTATAATTTACAGATTTACTTTAGTCAAGCTTCAGTGTATAGAAAGTGTAGACAGACAGTCAGACAGACAGACGGGTACCGAGCAGCTTCTTGTGGTCCAGTTTGTGCCGATTGAGCGGACTGGTTCCATACAGCAGGGTGTGGAACTCTGAATGGACTGACTGGATCTCATCCAGAGATGCTTTACGCCCACGAATCCTCTGCTCACACACAGACAGAGAGTAATGTTTGCATACAACAAAATCAACTTTGCAAGAAATGACAGATGTGCTGTACTTGCTTTTACACAGTGTATAAATCAATAAACTGAATTGAACAAATCATTGCAGGCTCTGCTGTCAGTGTGAAGGCCTTATCTGAAACTTAAGAATGTGTGTGTACCTCACAGCGGCCCAGCAGGCCTGTCTCCTGCAGTCTGGACCAGATGCTCTGAACTCTCCCAGCATGCTCTGGGTGGATGTGAGCGTTCCCACACACACACTGATGTTTCAGCATCAGACTGTCATATACGAGCCCTGGAGAGGGAGAGGAAAAAGATACACACAGATATTGCAATGAAATAAAAGCCTGTAGTTCAGTGGTATGGACACCGGGTCAACAGCAGCTGTAGTACCCAATGATCACCACAAGATGTCAGGAGCAACTACCAATTACATGTATTTGTGTGCAGCTGCATAAAGTCTGTTTTTATATTCGTAAACTGGAATTTAACACTGGTTGGTCTGTTACGGAGTGGAAAACAAAAGATCCACTTTAAGCATGAAATGAGTCACAGCAGCACAATAAGAACACAATCTATGAAGATT
Source organism: Copadichromis virginalis (assembly GCF_057382275.1). Taxonomy (NCBI): domain Eukaryota; kingdom Metazoa; phylum Chordata; class Actinopteri; order Cichliformes; family Cichlidae; genus Copadichromis; species Copadichromis virginalis. Next base: position 5,612,675 of record NC_140621.1, read on the forward strand.
TAAGATTTCAAAATTTACAGCCACACGTTTACTCTGAAATAACTGTCAAAGAGAGACGGGTCACCTTAATCACCAGCTTTCATTATCAGGATTAACATGAGCATGCTCTCTGGAGCCTCTGTTTTCAAGCTTGCATTTTTACAAGGCCACATCTGTCAGATCTGCCCTCGTTTCATCCTGGTCAGACCCCATCTCAGGCTAAGCTCATGTTAAAGTGAACTCTTTTCTACATAAAAGAACTGGACTAGGAAAACAACAGCACAAAACTCATGGTTTGAGTCTTTATTTGGTACCAAAGACTTAAAAGCTAATTTAATACCAGAATAAATCTGTTTAATAACAGACGCAGTGTGAGATGAATAAGGATTACTTATGAACTATGATTCAAATCCAAGAATTCAAACTTGGAGCAGAACAGGTCATTACTGTGACGCTCCCTCTCTCTGGCTTTGAAAATGCCAAGAACGCAGCTTACGGTCTGAATAAACTTTATAAGTGTGCCAGCTGCACAGTGTGAGCTGAAGTAAATCTAGGTGAGGCGATTAAAACGTGAAGTGCTCAGACTCCTCTGTGTAACAGTTTAGTTTACAGTACTCATGCAAGGAAGTCTCATATGGAGCTGTTGTCCTGTGGATTCAGAGCATACAGTAAAGAACACCCTGACCTGACCTGCACGTTCTCGTCCCAGCTCTTACTGGAAAATAATCAAATATAAAACAAGGTACGAGTGATGGGCTCATGCGCTGTTCATCTGAACCGTCAACCGAGAGAGTCAGCTCCCTGTTGCTAGGCAACAAGTATGGAGGCCTCCAGTAGGCAGACTTGACACCATCACATTGTTAACCAATGGGAAACCAGATGTGCGCACGCACAACCACATAAGAAGCGCAAACACAGAAAACTGACCGGTAGTGAAGAGGTGTTTGATGGGATTAACGGCAGCTGCAGGAGAGGACTGCGCTCTACCCAGGGGTCTGTGGGGCAACGAGGACTGGAACACACCCAGCTGCTGCAAGGCCTGATGGGACAGGGATGGAGGGAGAGAAGAGATAGAAAGTAATGATTCGCTGCAGGAGGATGAATCAGAGATCAGCTCATTCACTGCAGCGATGGAGGATGTGTGTGTTTAAGAGGAGAGCACACTTAAAACCAGTCCTGTCTCTCTGTCTCTGCACACACACACACACACACACACACACACACACACTGAAATCACTATTCAAAATATTGTATCATTCACAAAAATTGTGTTCCGTTTTCATGACATTTGGACTGACTGTCCTGAAATCTAACTGATCACCACCCCCTCATGGTATGTGTGTGAGATTTCAGGTTTGTGTAACCACTCCCCTCACACACACACACACACACACACACACTCTGTGGTGTCTATATATAGGGAGTGTTGCTGTGCTCCCTGCTGCGATCTGGGTGACTCATCACGCGTGGGTGGACACTAAAAGACACACACTCGAAGATATACAGACATACAGGACACACATACACACACAGCGGTGAGTCCAGTGGTTGAGTCATCAGCTGGTGATGTCACTGCGGCATCAACAAGTGTGTGTGTGTGTGTGTGTGTGTGTGTGTGTGTGTGTGTGTGTGTGTGTGTCTGTGCATCATTATCTTGAGGCTGGGTCAGCTTTAAAGGCTTTTGTCTTTCCTCCACTGTTCAACAACGTGCCCCAAACATCCAACCTGATACTTGCAGTACTGAGCAACAACAGGTCCTGCAGCAGAGGACGTGAACCCCTGCAGAGCCCTGATCTCATCATGCAGTCTCCCAGGAAGCATCCTCCCTCTGATTTTGCATATTACTGTATACGCTGCATAAAAGCAGTGAAGTTGTTCATATTCAAATGCCATCTTGTTTTGTTTTGGTTAAGCATCTGATTTCTTCTTCTTCTGATGACTCATCAAGTACCGGTGCAAAAATAAATAAATAAAGCTGTTTCTCCACAATCACAGCATCCACTTTAACCCTCCTCTCAGTAAGTACCACCCACAGTGAACACGGGTCAGAGGTGTCATGGGGCTGGAGAGAGAAAGATGACTGAAAAACACAGTGAAATGTGCAGGTTAAATGCACTTAAACTCAATGACCGCTAGCACGCACGTCACACACGGACCTTTACGGTCGGGTCCAGAAGTATTTAGACAGCAGCACAATTTTCCTACAGAAATGTTGCCTCCGTACTAAATCAATGAAATGAAGCAATCAAGATGCGATTGAAGTGGAAACTTCAGCTTTAATTCAAGAGGCTGACCACAAATCTTGCATTAAGCATTTAGGAATTACAGCTATTTTTATACACACTCCCTCCACAGTAACAAGAGCAGTGTACCATAACTGAGTATATCAGAAACCTTTAAACATTCGGAAGCCAAACCAAAAACTGAGAGTTCTCCTTCTGTGGCTTCAGTGTTGTGTGCTCAGGTAAGCTGGTAACCACTGAAGACCTCTCCATGTTTTGCTTTAAGAGGTGCTTCTGTTGGACCATTGCAAGGCTGAACTGTGAAGCACTATCTTATCAGTTTTGCAGCATCTGATTGAAAGTACAGTTTGCACCTGCAGTCACATAATCAATAAAGAAGAGTGGTGACCTGAACTGAATGATTGTGACCATAAACTCATCGCAGAAGTGTTTACAAAAAAAACGTCGGCACTTCTTCAGAGCTGGTGAAGTCGCCCTCTGTTGGCCATTTGATAAAAGGCAGGCTTAAAGTATTTCTGTTGAGGCTTTACTTCTTAGATATGACAGGTACGTCCTTAATGCCGTCTCTACTATGTTGGAGAGGCGATCAGGTGTATGAATAATGATGCTTTCTTGTCCCTGTTCATGCTCTTATCATGTTTCACATTTGTAAGGCTGTTCTAATCTGGCTGTTTGTGCTCGTCACTGCAGCCACTCACTTTGAGGTTAAACTCTACTTACATTCACTAACTGTAGATTTAAATGTTCTCAACTTTACTCAATGTTATGTAGGGCTTTTGTTTACCAGGGAAACAACTCAACTGTGATTATCACCTTTATCTGCCATGTGTAGTCTCCGTGGTCTTTTGGTGTTGCTCAGCTCATCCTTCTGTTTTTGGCCAATTCAACTGTTGATACCAAATGTTGGCATCAGAGTCTGATTGTGGAACGACATATTTAGAATACCAGATGGCAGACTAAATAGGAAAGAATTCATGTAGTTAGCATCACTGATCCACTTTGAGCAAAGTGATCCTTACGTTCAGTCAGAGTCCTTGAACAGTGTTGTGCTCACACAGTTAGACGTCACCACCCTGCACACTGCCAAGTGGTCTGAGCATCACATTGTATAAGTTGGCTCTTCAAGAACGCTTAGCCTCGTCTAAGACGAGAAAAATATGCGTTTGGGATATTTTGGAAAATTCAATGTGTGTTCTTTTTCCTGAAAGCAGATAAGACACGTTATGCAATGAGCTCAGCCCAAAAGGAATACTCTGAAGTGATACGTAAATGTACTGCAGCTCAGAATTGCTATGTGTGAAAACAGTTGCGCGTGGGTGAAAAACACCTGAAGCCACCTCAGCTTTAGACTGAAGTAAGAGGCCGACCATTAGCTGGGATGAGTCAGATCACTAACGCAAAGCAACCGCTGTAACAGAGCAAACGCAGCGAGATACAAAACAACAGGAAGGCGGTCAGTGATGCATTTGTGTGACTCATCCCTCTGTGGGATGACGCTGTGGAACCAACAAGTCCTGAGTTTTAAGACAGACCGTGGGCTTTGAAGGAGCTCCTGTTGGACACCTTGTCATTATCAGATGAGCCCAAGCTCACTAACTGACCACACCCATTTACATGAACCAAGCTGATTATCAATGATGCAAAGCTGCACTGTATTCACACACAAACCTGACTGTAACTCCCTCTCTCCTCTTCGTCGCCCTCCCTCAACTGAATGATATCTTCATCCTCTTCCTCTTCTTCCAGCTCACTCTCGGTGCTCTCCCCTTTGATATGCACGCTTCCACACTCCTCCTCACCCTTCACGTGCACGCCGAGACGCTCAGATGAAGGCGTGCTATCATCAGACCCCTCCTTCTGAAGCCTGATTGGATGAGAAGACAGAACAGAGGGAAAAGGTGTGTCCAGGAGCCAGATACACGTGCTCTTTACGAAAACTAGCTTCTGGGTCAGATTTACAAAGCAGGGCAACTGATCAACAACCTGCAACTGAACAACGCACCAACGAGAGTGTAAAGCTATGCGAACAGGCACAGCCGGTTCATTTCAATAATGATGTCGGCATGATCTACCAAGAGCAGCACAAATTAGCAGGCTGGACACAAGTAGGACCTGGTGAGAGAATGAGTCATCTATTGTTGCTGAAATCTGACAAACATAACAAGCTCATGTTTTACAGTGTTTCCTTCCAGGAAAAACAGCAATTCAGAAAAATGTTTTGATTCAAGAGCAAAACCAAAGGAAACTGAACAAGATCCGTTCGGGTCTTAAGACTGAGTCCAGGGCTGTTTCATTTCCACCTTACAAACCTGAACTCTGACAGCTGACTGATGGGATGATTAGGCAGTCAAATATCTACATCAATAATAGAAGCGACACACTTTATGTTGTTATGCAAGTCATAGAAAATTCCTAAAAGCTTAATTGTGATGATGAAGAGCTCTATAGCTCTCTGCAGTTTTCACTCCCAACGTTTGTACAGAAATCTGACTATAAACCAAAAACACTGCACACTGCACACTTGACTCTCTGTAACAGATCCATGACCTGCATGTGTTTAGCACCAAAGCACTTGGGTTCACAGTTTGAGCCACCCATTATAAGCTTGTTCCGCTAACAACCATCTCAGCTATGCCAGGAACACCAGTTAAGATAATGTGTAGAAATAATGGCAGGCAACCACAAACCTAAATCGTGTTGTGAGTCACTTAAATATTTCTCAAAACTCTGAGCTCAGAAGAGGAAACTGTGATGACTACGTCAGCCAACAAGATCAGTAAAAATGTAAAAATAGGAGCAGCCACACTCTTCATTTCTACAGATATATAATAATATATACATATATATATATTTATATTTATATTGTTATTAACCAGCCTAATAACAAAGCCTAAATAATAACAAACTGAATTCATGTTTTTATACTCATATTTGAGCTAACGGAGTGGACATCTCTGAGAACAGAACATTCACTTTTTATATTCAGGAATTGTATTTGTAATTTCAATTAAAAACAAATAACAGCTTTTCAGCTTCTTTGTAAAGCAACAAATTTGAAACATCACAGATAAAAACAATATTTCTATTTAGCATTAAACAGCCTCCACATACTGCTGGAGGAACCATTACTGAACGAGGATTTTGGCATTGGCATAAACCTCACATCAGGCTGGGGCTAATAATGTGTTAAGCACTGTGTGTCACACAGAGACACACAAACACAGAAATACTGGCACACCTGTGAAGGCCCACCCCTTCATCCTCCTCCTGCATGTCATTGGTCTCTGTAAGCTCCTCCTCTGTTTCCTCTGGGTGAGTGGGTGGTGGCCTAGGTAAATCTGTCCCCTTTGACAGCATCTACACACACACAAACACACAAAGATTATGTGAGAATCTGCACGTGTGCTCATCTGTGTGTGTGTGTGTGTGTGTGTGTAATTGTGTCTACCTTGTAATGCTTCTCCAGGAAGTGATGGTGCTGCTGTTGAACCACCAGTTGCTGCAGGGCCTGGGGGGACTGGGGCAAAGGTGCGCTCTGCGTACGAGCCAGCGGCCGGTGGCGAGGCAGCTTGTTGACGGCCCGCATGCCACCCGACACACCTCTCTCTGCCGTAACCAGCGGCGATTGGCTGTACATGGGCACTGGACAGGTCAAGGGTCACAGAAAAAGGTGATGAGTTAGGCGCTGTCGTGAATTTTTGTGTATGTGCTGTGTGCGCGATTGTGTTTGCACCACCTAGCATAGCAGTCTGTTGCCTAGCCTGCTCCAGCAGTAGTACGTGTTGCAGTAACGAGGAATGGGCTGAATGAGAGCTGGGGGGCGGAGTCTCCACATCATGTCCCACACCTGCAAAGAGATATTAAATCATAACTAAAGAATTCAATTTAAACCAACTACAGTCACGATGCACTTTTATGATTAGTGCACAATGACTCACTAAACTCTGATATGAGCAGCGGTCCAGCTCACCTGCTGGAAGGGAGGACGTGGAGAGAAACTTTCCTGTTAGAGCTCCACCCCCCCGCAGCGACTGGATGGCCTGACGCTCTGCCTCTTGCTGGGCAGACAGCTTCTGGGAGGGCTTTAGAGGGAGTATTACCATAGTTACCACACAGACACAAATTGACAGGCACCTCATATAATAGCGTGGCATTTTTTCAGCTGCTCAGCTTTTTGCTTAAATCCTCTCCTTGAACAGGAACTGTTTATTTAACACAGAACTCAGAACAACAAATCTATGAAGTGCTGGATTCCTTCTGATGGTACAGATTTCCTACAGTGGTGCAAACAGAGCTCGGAGCAAACGGAGCAACCAAAACTCATCATGAAAATGTATCCAAAGCCAAGACCAAAGAAGTCTCAACACCGTGTTTGGTTGTCTTAGCATATTTTACCTTTATAAAAATGCAGGAATAACTAGCTTTACACTGAAACACAAGAATAGGACTCTTTATTGTTTCCATGTATTCCATAAGAAGCAGCCTGTGGATATCTTTCCACTGGGTTCGTGTAGAAATGTGCAGACATAAAAATCCCACTGGAGAAAGAGCTTTTAACCAAATCATACATTTTAAGGATAGCACTCGCTTACACATGCAAGCTAGAAGTGATCTCTCACCAAAATGAACAGTCATGGAAATAAAAAGGCCTCCTTTGGTTTACTTCTGTGTGGAAAACTACACACATATAGAAAAAGAAGAGCCACTGCTTCATGGATCACTTAGTGTAAGTGAGTAAGACTGACTGCTTTGTAACAAAAGTGCACGTCAGCTAGACGAAACTCCTGGGTTTAAAAAGCAAAGCAACAAGGAGGCGACTTCTACGCTCACCACAAGGAGGCCAGTTGGAAAGAAGTCACTGGCAAATGACTGATTGACACCCTCAGTAAACCTTTTCCCAATTCATTCATACAGCTCCATTTAACAACAACAGCTGGCACAAGGTACTTTATATTGTTAAGTAAAGAACCTGCAGAGGTAAGCAACCCCAGCAATCACACCAATCACACAACTGTCTATGACTGAGCATTTGGTGACAGTGGGAAGGAAGAACTTCCTTTTAACAGGAAGAAACCTCCACCAGAACCAAGCTCAGAAAAAACAGGATACGCAGATACTTATAGAACTACAGGTTACTGTGTAACAGTGTGTGTGGCGAGTCCATCAGTGTGGGGGTGTATAGTGTGTGTTTGTGTGTTCTTGTGTCGATGGGTACATGCACCGCAGTGACTCACCGTGATATGTGTGTTGGCAGGGAGACCCAGCGAGATATTCGGCAGGGAGGGTGAGGTGTAGAGACTCAGAGGACTCAATGTCCCATCAGCCCCCAGCGTCTGATGGAGAGACCTCAGCTGCAGAAAAACAAACACGCAAGCAGTTTTAGTGTCCTGCACAGGGAGAACTCAGTTTGTTAAATTTAGCACATACTGGGGCAAAATATAATTAACTGCTTCTTCTTCTTGTTATAGAAGAAGACCATTTCCTGGAAGTTTCTTGGAAGAGCACAAAAACAGGAAACTTCCATGGCATTTGTTCCACACTCGCTCAACTTAAATAAACAGAGGAGTCTTGTCAGCCTTGAAGGCCTTTAAGAATTACTCCATACAGCCTGCTTTAACATGCATTTGATACAGTTGTGCCCAGTATATTATCCATATTCAACACCACTCTTAGAAATATGCCTCTGGAATAAAATGAAAAAATGAAATCACACTGTCTTTGGCCATGCTTGTCTTTAATCTCTAACTAGAGCCCGACTGATATCTCAGTATCAGTGTTTATAATGCCCAACAAATGAAAACTCAAAAGGTAAAGAGACAGGAAACCATGTTATGAGCACTGATGTTGGATAGTTTGACCACCAGAGGGCGTTCTGCGTACCTGCTTGTAGCCAAACACAACAACCAGTTAATTCAAGTGGCAATGAGTGTAAATGAGTAATCCGAAACATGACTATTTAACTGCTTTGTCATATTATCTTCATAAAGACCTACAACGAAAACATAAAAAATGTCAGGGGAATCATTTCATGTGTCTTTAAAGTCATATACTGAAATAACCAATCAAAACCAACCAACTCTGCTGAGGCTACAACTAGGATGATCTGATACCCTCATGTTGGTGTTGTTCCCAGACCATCATGAAAATGTTGTTCCAGGTTCAACATTGCAAGTGACCAATCACATTGTTGTGACGTTGTTCTTTTGCGCGCCAAGCCATTCGTGCATTTATGAAATTCCAATGTTGCAAGGACAATATCAATTCTGCTTACTGTTTATTAAAGGGTTACGGTTAGGGTCAGGGTCCGTTGATCGGCAGACAGAGGCGGTTTCACGCAGCTTAGGTACAGTTTTTTGTTTTACGCCGGTTTTTCCTGAAGTCGCAAAAGTATGACGTCACAACATTCTGATTGGTCACTTGCAATGTTGATCCTGGAACAACATTTAGTATGATGATCTGGGAACAACACCAACACGAGGATATCAGATCAACCCTACAACTACGGTTTGTCTGTTAGGTGAACTCTGGATATCATCTTAGTATAGTTCCTTTCTTATCAACAAAACAGCAAAACTTATTGCAGATATGGCACATCTGGTGGTGTACCACAGGGTTCCATTATGGGACCTATGTAATTTGCATCACACACTCTACATTCCTAAAAATAAGGGCACAGGAAAAGTGTATTATTCCACTGAAACCCTTTAACACTAATCACTGTACCTCATTCATGAGTAGTAAAGGCTACATACTTCAAATTCTTCTTGATTTTATTCTCCAGTATCGAGAATCAATACTCTGTCAAATAAAAAAAGAAATTATGTTAAATTATAATTTTACATTTAGATTTGTAGGTTTTGCTTTATTTTCTCCAAAAATAATTGTAGACATTACAGAAGTTTGATCTTGTAGGGGTGGTGCAGATGCCTCACAGCAAAACGATTCTGGGTTTTCTGTGGCCTTTTTTAAATGTCTCTTTTTATTCTGTTATACTATTGTGAAACTGTAATTAGAGGTTCAAGATTTGTTTCTGTAAGCACAAACCACAAGGGTACAAATAAAATCCCCCCTCCAGGGTGCAGGGAGTACTTTAGAGTTTCCCTCCAGTGACTAGCTCTGAACCACTAAAGGTACAGTTAGATATTTATAACTTAGTATTTTTGCAGCCCTATTTCTGCGTCAAAGTGAGCAATTTTATCTTTGACATTTGACAAACAATAAAAATTCGAGAATGTTTTCTTTTCCAAGATTGCAGTGCTAAAATGGTTTATACTTTGGCTGTGACCCAAACAGCATCAAAGTATGCACAGCAAACACAACGTACAGAACAGAAAGCACAACTACACGCAGAAACACTCTGCAGATACAGCAAAGAAGACAACACAGGGGCAAAGCCAGAGTTCCTGCAGAAGTTCAAGGTGATTAAATGCTGCCTTTTGCTGCTCAATCATCACTTTCACACAGCTGCTTACATGTTGCCTGTTACAGTTTCCCCCATATCGTCATTTTTGATTCAGTGCTCCACACTGAACTGCAGGGGGCAAACTCGAGCTTCGTGTCGAGTTTGAAGAACTGAAAATGAAGCCAGCCTGTGTGTGTGTGCACGTGTACCTCAGTCTGTATGTTGGGGACTGATCCAGTATTGCCGTTGGCAATAGCTGTATTGGAACTGTTGGGACTGCTGGGACCTGACCCCGGAGCACTGTTACAGAGAGAGGAAACTGGTGGAGAGACACAGACACAGGAATAAATGAGCAGCAAATTCATTTTAAATTTCTGATTAAAGCAGCTATTCACACTAAACACTCTGCACCTGAGAGCTTATTTGCACTTCTTCTCAGAATGAAAACGTAAGCGTCTCTGCTCACCTGATATCTCTATGGCTCTCTTCTTGAAGGTGCTGATGACAGTTCCGTCCTTCCTGCGGAGGAGAGGGGAGCTCCGCCTCTCTGCCACCTTTTGCTTCAAGCGTGAACGCACCTTCAGGTTAGGCTCAGAGACTGGACGAGTAAAGAGAGAGGGGAGATAAAACTGTTCAGCGCAGAGACATCAGTGTAACGCAGACCATTTCCTGTAAATACTAAGCTGTGCTCGGAACGCAGGTGAAAGAAGAACAGTTATTTTGCCGGCTGCTGATCTGTCTTGTTTCTTTTTCATTATAGGTCACTGGTAACATGCAGTGGTTTGTTTTGGCAGAGGGCTTCAGTGATATTTTAAGTCACCTGGTGACTTGCCAACAAGATTCTATCAGGGCAGACTGAGAAGTCTGCTAATCCTACATTACAATTTGGCTGGGTCGTTTGCTAAACGAGCAGCCACAGTGGAGTTTAAGCTATTTTTGGTGTATGGGTCAAGGTGAGGATAATAAACAGTAGAAGGGAAAACATGAAGTTTTCAGTGGCATAAACAGTATCTGGATCCAGAGGGATGACATGTCACTGCTTACCCGGTGGCATCAGGGCAGCCAATGACAGCTCGGCCTGGCATTTGTTATGCTAAAAACCATTTGTCATTATTGTGAGCCAGGCAGCAGAACCTGCACACAGTATCCCGGGACACACTGGAGTATATTTACAAAGAGTGAGTTTAATCTGGTCTATGTGATTTACACAAGTGCCACTGAAGAGCACCCGTGTCATGCACATCTACAAAGTGTTCCTGCCTCTATATTTGGATGACTGGCTAAAAGGAAGAACCCTTTAGAGCTGAAAACATCACGGCATGGATGCTTCTATCTGCAATTGTAGCCAATTTTCCATCTAGCACAAATTTGAACCTCTTAAAATCTGGCAGGTTGCTGGGAGGTTAGGGTACGTGCACATCTACATGGCATAACTGAAACAGAAACCCTGTAAGAGACAAACTGTGAAGCCATGATGCATGAAAGAGAGCATGTGGCTAAAATACAACCTCGTGCTAACCTTACACCGAAACTGCTTCACCCTGGTGTTGGCTATGATACAGACTATGATTATAATTCAGTGTAGGAGCATCAGAAGCTGGGTTTATGGACATGTATATGATCATATCACACACACACACACACACACACACACACACGCACACACACATATATATATATATATATATATATATCCATCACATTTTAGCTTTACTATATAAAGTAAAGCTAAAATACCTCAGACCTATGTGCTGTGCACGAGTGACAACTACAGTCTTTGCAGTCGGGTGGTGCAGATGCAGTACGGAGGTCCTGCCACACATCCATGTGAGCTTCACGTAGCCCAGCTGCTGCGCTCTTGTCTGTCTTGGAGTGTTGTGGGCGACCTTTGTACGCTGAGCATTTAAACAATTTAACTACAGAGGCAAACATGTTATCCGGTAACTGCTACTTCAGCTGAGACCACAACAGTCAAAAGAAAATGATGTTTCCATCTGCAGCCATTTATATTTGGCGGCATCTATTTGAGAACCTCCACTTTCCATGTGCACACATGAAAAGCCTTAGGCGGGGAGAGCAACAACAAGATCCCACCACAGGACAAATGACGACAGATAGGACAATTCAGAAATAGCATGAAAGAAAGAGCTGGGGTGGAGGTGGGCTGCAAACTCCCTTCCAGATGTCCAGCATCTGTGTGCAGGCTCAAGCAGCTTAAACACAGCTCCCTGTGTAAGAGTTAGCAACTGTAAATCGTCAGCTGACGTGGGGACCAGCTGATGTGCTCTGACTGTGACCGAGCTTCAGTTTGTGGGCTTGTCGCTCATCGCTTTATGGCGGACGGCCGGTCCCTGTTAGACACAGACTCGGACTGTGCAGATGACTGTGTCATTGTTTGACGCCCCTTCATAAGTAAAATGAGGTTTTCTTCACCTCCATGGATGCTGCTGAGTAAAATGAACCTGAGACGTGCCCACAGTTGCTTTGCATGTAGCATATCACAGCTACATTGTTACGTGTGTTTTAAACTTTCTCCATCAGCGAGTCCACTAGGGTCCATTTGGGTCGAACAGTGAGCGAAATTTACTTTACTCACTCCGTCTTCCACAGAGACTTTGATTACACCGACTACTCATGCACCCAGGCAGCAGACTGCAAAGTATAACAGGAACAACTGCTCGGCCATCGGGACTCCACCTGTTGTCATGTGTGGATCCACCTAAACACCTTTAATATATATGAGATGTGTCTGGTAGGTTGGAATTGTCCGTTGCATTGGGGAGTATCTACACACTTTTGTTCCAGGTCCAGGTAAGGCAGTCTGCAACACTTATTTCACAAGTAAATAATTATATGACAATACTGCACCACCTTTGCATACCTTATGAATTGTGTACGTGCAAACACACACACACACACACACACACACACACACACACACACTCGTACCCGTCTTGCGGAGTGGGAAGTCGTCTTTGCCCTCATAGTTCCCCAGGAGAGGGGGCAGTTTATAGGAAGGAGGAGTCCCCGGTGTGTTGCTCTGCGGAGGCGAGCTCTGCTCCAGGGAGGTGTGCTGGGCTCCCCTGCAGACACAAACACCCAAACAGACGGCAGATTAGCTGCCTGGGAAAACCCTTTTATCGTACCATGAGACCAAGCGCTGAATGTCATTTTCTGCCCAGGTTCTCGAGGGACGTGTACGTCATTTAGTCATTTCCTACACTTCCTAGAATGCTGCGTTATTTCCTTTGATTGTCAGTGTGGAAACATTCTCTCTGTGCTTCTTCCTTTAATTTCCTCCTGTGTTATAGCTGCTGCAGAACGGGTCTGAGTAAAAGCTTATGACACTCAAACCTGACCTTTTCTGTTGTTGTTGTAGATCAGTGAACATTGCCGGTTGCTTCTGGCCCTGCTGATTCTAACAGGACGTGGCATCGTGTTGTCTGCGGCCCTTTTCAGACTGGGAACTCATTACGTTCATGGGAAGTGACAGCTTTTTGTCATTCAGGCGTAGGTGTCTGGTATGTTAGCGTGTGTTATGGAGATGTGTCTGAGGTGTTGGAGCAATATTTTTTAACATGATTCAGGTGATTATCCACACATCAGACTGAAAAAAACATACATCACAGAACGATGGGTTTGTGGCTGTTATTAATAGTAGAAAACGAAAAAGAGCTCAGCTCACTGAAAACACAACGCGAGCAGCTTTGGGATCGACGTTTTCTATAGGAGGATCAAAACTGGACAATCTTTGGTCCGTTCTGCTGTAGGAAAACTGAACATGTGATGCTTCTGTTAGAACAGGCCATAATGAAACTTTAATACAGGGGTCCCCAATCCCAGTCCACGAGGGCCGGTGTCCCTGCAGGTTTTAGCTCTCACCCTGGGTCAACACACCTGAATCACATGATTAGTTCATTACCAGGCCTCTGGAGAACCTCAAGACATGCTGAGAAGGTAATTTATCCATTTAAATCAGCTGTGGTGGATCAAAGACACACCTAAAACCTACAGGGACACCGGCCCTCGTGGACTGGGATTGGGTCCACGCTTTAATAGCTGTCATAGACAGCGCCTCATTAAGATAACACAACCAAACTTTATTTTGAAGCACTCGAAACTGCTGGAGTTTTAATACAGGCGGGAACTTTTATTTAGATAAACAGCACTAAAACACTCGAGAGGCCAGTTCAACAAAGTGGGAAACATTTACTAAAATAAAAAGGGGGAAAGTACATGACTCACTTCCCACCCAAATTCAAAAATGCTCCTGCTAGTCTACATAAGAGTCCCGTCAACTAGGGCTGGGTTTAAAAATTGATTTTCCAGATTCAAATCGACTTTAGCTTCAATAAAATAAAGTAAATCCTGAAATATTTTTAAATAAAAATGCATTTTGCCAGAAATGCCAGAATCTCAGGTTGAAGCTCACAAAACTACTTCAACAACCGCTAAACAGCTACAACAACAAATGAGAGCAGGTACACGGATTCCACACAAAGATGTAAATACAAAGCGCGGATCGTTCACCCGACGGCACGTACACGGACACGCCGCCGGGCCTGAGAGCCGACAGCTCACAGATTCTGATGCTGCAGGTTTTGTCGCTCTCGCTGAACCAGCAGCAAAAGATCCAAATTTTGCTTCACGTTTGATAAACATCGTCATGGATTCCCTCTTACTTTTGCTGTTTTGCTTCCACCACGATAAAATCATACTTCCTCTCTCTCTCAGTGTACTTCAAGAACGGTTTCCCATCTCAAATCTCTGTTTTCTGCATTATTAGCTTGCTTATTACCGTTTTGTACAGCGCTGTACACAAATGACCTCCGATAAGAAAGCCTGATTTCTGCTGTTCAACACCGAAGAAATGTCAATGTTTTAAAATGATACCAAATTCCAAATTGCTTTGCTGTGTCTCTAATGAAACCTCTAACTTTGCTCTGCTTCACGTCAGCAGCATCAGATAATGCTCATATGTCGATTTATGGTTTTCTTCAGTTTTCGATCTAATGCAGAATATTTTTTAGGTCATCTGCTATAAAAAGCCAGGCCAGGAAAATCTGCTTCATGTTTTTTCTGTTTTATCCTCAGTTACTTTGACACAAAGGCATCTGCTGTGATGTTTACACCTCTGATGAAATCTCACAAGTGTCAATACTGATAAATGATCAGAAATATAATACAGTGGAACCCCGACTTACGAATACCCCCTTTAACAAAAAATTTACGGAGGGACTTAACGGCAATATTTCTGCCCGTGTTACGGCAAAATGCCCACGTAACGAAATCCGCTGGCTCTGATTGGCTGAGCCCAGAATGCCTTCTGAATCATGTGACAACCCCCTTGGCTTTGGTACTTGCACTTCGCTGTTCCACTTAAACGACGTATTGTTGTTGCAGTTAGCAATTAGCCTGTAGCCTATCATTCACTGAAAAGGCGCGATGGGTGCTTCGACTTACGAAGACCCTCGGGAACGAATTAGTTTCGTCAGTCGGGGTTCCACTGTATTTCTGACTGTCAGTCAAAATTGATTCAAATCAAATCGATTAGAAATGGAAATCGATGCCCAGCATGACCCTCAACGTCTCTCTGTTGCATTCAGGATCCAGTCTGAATGTTTCCTCCTCCAGAGCATCACACGCTCCCTTGCATGGTGTCCTAAATGCGTCATCTTCACCCTTGAGCTTGCTCACTCAGCTCTAACAGTGTTACATTATTGTTGGAACCATGAGTCCGGCCTGTGGACGGCTGCACCTGCACCGGTGAGCTCTGCTGTTAAAGTCAGCTGAAGACAGAGCAGTGTCCTCGGATGTTCGAGTAACGTGTTTCTTCTTTGCTGTGTACGTTGCTGTCTTTGTAACTTCTCTTTAACTAATGTCCGCGTTCTTTAATTATCCGAGCAGTATTTTTGCATTCTCAAGTTTTTCCTCAGGTTTCTTTCTCACTGTTTGCATTATTCACAGCGTTTTCCATAAAACACTTGGTGACTCGTGTCTGGAAAAGTGCCACATAGATAAACATTGCTTACTATTGCTATTGCTGAGCCATAGCACAGAGGATTTGCATGTGCATCACTGCACCATGCACATGCCGCGGTGTCACAGTGATTATGTTACTACCCAGTGACCTAAGACATGACTCTAGTACATTAACTGCATACTGTCAATTTAATGAGATAGAGCTGCTCACCAAATTGCATCATTTTCCCTCAAATACTACATATAACCATGGTAACGAGGTATAACTGTGTAAAACCAAAGCCATGTGTGTTTTAATGCTTATTTCTCTACATAAAGACAAACTAAACACAACTTCATGATATCGCGGGTAAAACAGCACCCTCACACTCTCCTCAGCTTGGAAAGTGAAGAGTGCTTCCTCGATATCTCTCAGGTCCGGCTTTGTTTTATTTCTGTTTTGTTTTCATAGCGAAGTGTGTTAAGTGCATGTTATATTAGTTCTGGTGCAGAAGATCAAACCATCAGTGGGAAACACTTTCCCATTTCTACACACACACACTCTGAAACAGTTTTGGTCCTCACCAGCACTTTGGGGAGAAGGAATGGTTTAGTCCGCCAGAACCAGGCTCCTTCTTACTGAGAAGGAACTCCTGCAGCTTCAGCTTCACCTCTGTGCTGGCAATGGCACCTTCCAAAACACACACACACAAACACACAAAGCAATCAGGCCACTTCCCTGTCTGTATGCAAACAGCCTGTGGTCTGCGAGTAGCATCAGGATGACCTACTCTCTTTGCCTTTCTCCTTGTTCCTCAGCAGCAGCAGTTGCTGCTCCAGCCGTTGTTTCTCCTGCTCTTCGTGTCTTTGCTGCTCCAGCTTCCTCTTCTGCTCCAGCTCCTGCTGTCGTTTGGCTGCCAGCAGCTCCTGTTGTTGCTACACACAAATACACACACAGGTTATTGAATGGTTCCTGGAATAAGGCAGCGGGAAAGAGAGCTGGTGCTTCAGCTCACCTTTAAGTGTTCCTGCAGCTGGACTTCATGTTGTCTTGTTAGCACTTCGTGTTTTTTCTGAAATTCTGCAAACAGCAGCTGTTTCTGCAGCTCCTGCTGCTGCTTGAGGAGAATGAGTTCCTGCTGGAGCTGCTGCTCTCTCATGGCTGTGTCCACCACTGCCCCCCCGGACACAGACCCTACCCTGGGCTCAGTTCGCAGGTCCACCGGGCCTCCTCCTCCTCCCGGGCTTTCTCCAGGACTCCCACCTGGAAATGTCAAAAACAACATGGCATCAACTTTAGCCAAGTGCACAGCTGAGCTTCTGATTCTGTATATCTGCAGTCTGATTTGAATTACTGCATTTTTTCCATTTCCTAATTATTAATTTTTTTATTTCCTTCCAGCAAAACTGTGTGAAGAACAGTACAGCAGCCATCACACTGGACACTATTTAAAAGCTAAAATCTGAGACCTTTTATTTATTTTATGAAAAATATTATATTCTGGCAGCAGCAACAAAAAAGAGAAACTAAAGGCTGCAAAGATAAGTGTTAATAAAATGAGCTGGAACAACATTTTGCATCTAATATTGGTTTATTGGCAACACGTCAGTAACAGGATTGGGTCTTTGGAAAAATTCCTCAATGTATAATTGTGATGACTTTTAATATCTTATCATCTAAAGCAGTAGTATCAAAAGATTATGAAAATCTGAGAAATCTCTGTGCAAAGAGGATAAGGCCAAAAACCAGTCTTGGACGACCCTGATCTTCAGGTTCTCAGCACACAGTGCACCGTCCCATCCACAAACTTAGGTTAAAGCTCTTATGTGCAAAGAAGAAGAAGAAGCACTATGTGAACATGATCGCTAAACACCACCGTCTTCTCATTTAAAATGGACTGAGGCAAACCTTTCTGTCTTCAGATGATTAGAAATTTGAAATTCTTTTTGGCAAAAACAGAAGCTCAGTCCTCCAAACTAAAGATCATCAGTATCAGTGCTCACTTGGTATGAAGGTATGAAGCTTGCACATCTGTAAATCATCAGTGCTGAAAACTATACACAGGTTCAAGAGAAATGTGTGCTCCCATCCAGTTGATGTTTTTTTAGGAAAAGCCTTACATATTTCAGCAAGGCAATGCTAAACTGTACCCTGCATCTATTACAGCAGCATGGGCGCATCGTGGAACAGTTGCTTCATTAAACTGAAAACTATAAGAAAGTAGAACCAGGACTCATGAGCTGCTCAAATCTATCAGGCAGGAATGGCACAACATTTCTCCCTCTGAAGTCCAGCAACTGGTCTCACAGATGCTTACAACCTGCTAAAATAAGAAGGGATGCTTTGGAGAAGGTTTTATCCAATCAGGCCTGTGCTTGAAATGTAAAGGCTAAGCACAGTCCTGATTGGCTGCCTCATTCCTGCACACTTTTTGTAAAAACTTTGAATATGAGTCTAGGTTAAGCCCAGTTTTGGTTATTCTGATATTACTAAAGAAGGGTTTTACACTTTACACTGGCTCATGAATGGCACGTTGTAGTCAGACCCCTCGCTCATCACAAACACCCACAAACACCAGCTCTGATTTGAAAGTTTCGTACCAGGAAACAAACTGGTGGGTGACATCACGATAACTACATCATTCTTGCACACTGTCCATGATACATATGACATATGACCATAGTATATCATTCGCTGGGGTGAGGAACGTTAGGCACGCTGTGAGCGTCAAATTTGAAGCATCAGACACTTCACTTCCCACATTCTGGTTATTTTTTAAAATTTGTACCACCACACACACACAGACACACACCTCCCACTTCAAGGACTCTTAGAGGACTCCCTACTCACCACCTTCTCCACCACTTCCTCCTCCTCCTCTCTGCTCGCTTGCTGTTCCTACTGGGCTCTGCATGCCTGATGGGAGGCTGCTCTTCACCTCCACTACTGCAGGAAAGAGAGCGAGAATAGAGAAATGAGTGATTGATTAGTGTGGAAAATGTCAGGGACACAGCAGATTATTGCATCACTCATCGCATACACACCCACATAGAGACAGCTTCCATGTCATTCAGATGGGCTGTGATAGTGTTGTAAGAAAAGTGAGGGGGACAGTCCTGCTGCCTAAAAATATTCACAAGCAGCAGTGGGTAGCACTGAGCTCCAGCGCTGAAGTCAGCCTTTATTCAGCATGGCTACACTAAAGGACACTGCAGCAACATGCTAACATGTGCTTTACATACTAATAGTGACAGATTATTACAGTAGTACGAGTAGCTAGCAAAGAAAAAGGAACAAAGAAAAAGTGTCTTGTAACACTCGTTTCTGTAACACTTGTTCTTAATTGAAATGCCAGATTCATATTGATTTCCTGCTTCAGACAAAGCCTAGCTAAGCCCAGCAGCTGACTTTTTTTAAGTGTGTCAACAGGCTATGACCTCTGATTAATAATTACGAGCTGTGATACTGATTAATTGGTGAGCTTCCTTAATATAACCTACAAACAAAACCTGCTTTTGGACACTGGCTACTCTCTTAAAGACTTTTTCACAATAACTTATAAGATCGGCTTCATTTTAACAGAAATGAAGCATCATTTGTGTACGTACAGAAATGCACTCAGTTTAAGCTGACTGTCGTCACTCGCTCGCTGCATTTGTTGCAATGTACTCTTCTTCTTTTTTTTCACAAGTACATTTAAGCTACAAGCCTCAGCAGCGCTTAGATCGGAAGGTTCCAATCAGCTTAGCAGCTCCAATCAGCTTATACTGATCACTTGTGTGTATAAGTGAATGTTAGTGAGAGAGAAAGAGGAAGAGGGGGGGAGAGTTTGTATGATCTCATTTGGACTGATTCTTTAGTTTTGGCCCTTGGAAGCGCAAAGAAGCAACAGGTTAACACTAGGGATGAGTATCGCAAAGGTCCTGCGTAGCTGTCCGGGACTTTGGGAGATCAGATGACGTTTTAACCATGTTGGACTCGATGCACGCACCCACAACAGTCTGTCTGCTAATATTTACTTAGATCATTAGCCCATGTTTATATTTTAGATAAGATAACCTGTAATTTAGATAATGATGTGCTCTCCAGGCTGCTGCTATAAGATACCTGGAGCAATGCTAGATGAACTATGAGCCAGGCAGTGGAAAACTCTCCTTTTCTCACTTTGAATGTTTAAACGTTCCCTAAATGTTTTCATAGACTGTTTGTGTTTTTCCCTTACAAGACAAAGAAGTGTTACATTTGCACCAACAAGCACCGTCAGCATCAACACACAGTCTGTACGCTGGGACGGAGAAGCTGCAGATCCCGCACCTCAGAGGGTCTGAGCAAGACACAGAAAACCTTCTTCTTCTGTCTACGTTCTGTCTACATCAGTGAAGGGGGTGTCAGATAAAATGTGAAAGGTAACTTTAATAAACCAATAAAAATCTGTTTTCTTACTTTCTTCACTCCCAAAGGCTGCCATATAACGGAGACTCTGGTCATTTGTAATTTAGGGCTGGGAGTAAAAGATGAGAGCAATGAGAGAGAGGGGCAGAGAGGTCCTCGTATTCCTGCTCCATCAGCAGCCATCACTGTGTCCGGGAGAAGGGCTGTAACCGTGACCTGCCTTTGCTCTCCTGGTGAACCCTATGAGAGGATCAGGCTATTTCTTAGGAAACGCCACACACGGCAGCACGCTGTGACGTCAGGACATTTCCTGTCTGCAGACCAGGGAGGAAATTTAATTAGGTTTTACCTACTGTGAAGTCTGACCTTTGACCCTTCTGAGTTGGACCGATTGGTCTCTGATGTCTGACGCTTCCCATGTGGCTTCTAAGCTAATCAAACAGGAACATCGACAGTAGGGCCAAGCCTGTTAGATTGTGACGACTTTGGCTTCAGATCATAGCAGAGCTGAAGAGAAACATGAAGTGGATCTACAACGAGTGAACAAGTGCTTCATGACACAGGTATATGAAATCAGCAGAAGCTTTTCAGGCTGCTGGTTTGTGACCAAAAATGCCCAAAAAGTGGGAGCTCTGGATAAACAAGTGTGCCTGTGCATATGTGTGCAGCCGTTCACAAATTACCTAAACAAATATTCTGGAGTTTCACTGTGACGCACGTGTCTCCCCTTCCACTACAACACACACTCTGTCTGTATATGTGTGTGTACGTGAGAGACCGGTCTGTGAGTGTGGGTACAACAGTCCGTTTGGCAACAGAGCAGCATTCCACAGCAGCCAGCGTCTGACGTCAAACTGAAGACATTTATAGTCTGGTAAACACACACACTAACGTACAGTCTGACACAGAGGCAGGGCTCAGGCAACATTTTAGTCAATCATCCAGTATCGGCTTCTAACTGACTACTGCTCACTGCAGCACCACGCAGTCATTCATGCACCACGGCAGATGCAGTAAAAAAGAATGAAAGACAGACTGTGGGTCCACTTCGTCCAGTCAATGAATCTGGATGGAAACAAGACGGACTGGTCATTATACCCTGGCCCTAATAAGATACACAGGCACACTTCTTCAAGAAAATGAATGAACCTCGTAAAACCAGAGAGTTTATTATAAAGCAAGCTAAAAATGAAGGCGTGAAGAACTCCAATTAAATAAATGTGTATCAGTGGCATTCAATCAGGGCAAGCAAAGCCACCACTGCATGTTACTGGACAAACATGTTACTGCTTGTCCAGTAACATGTAAAAAATCAACATCAATATTTCTCCTTGCATCTCAAAGAGTGTTCTGTCCCATGAGCTTCTCTCATTGCATGTGTGCACCATCCTTTAAATTACTGTCATCATGCAGCCACAGTTAGCTGTTAACTCTGTAAGCAGGCTTAAGTATGCTTGCCTCCCTAGAATACATAGCACCGGTCGATTTGATGAGCATGTGCATGTGCCATTAACACTGGCTTGAGCTGGGCAAGCTAGGAGGACTGTTAATTTGTGCATGCACATTGTGAACAAACTTCTGGTCTTTGAGGGTAGATTAATAGTGGATAGACAAACTAGATAACCCGCTGCTGACTCTGATTTACCTGATCCGAGATCAGGTACTATCTGTGGGTTGATGGAAACAGCTAGCATTAGTAATTTAGCAAGCATTTTGTGATTTTCTATTACTAGCCATGTCCTCTTTATTCAAACAGCAAGTTGAAGTGGCTAATCAATGGACCACAAATTGCAGTTTAATTAATGGATAAGGACCAAGCAAACAAATGCAATGACTGTTAGCTTCCATCGCCCAACGCTACGTCCATAAAAGCAAGTCTGTACACTCTGTGCATCCATCCATCACACAAGGAAGCACTGAAATCACCAGCACAAGGAGATTCCATTTGGCCAAAGGTACTTCAGGAAAATTGTCAAACTACTGGATAAAAAGATTAATTAACAGAAAAGTAGAACAGTGTAAATGTGAGAGCAGTAACTATTGACTTCATTTTGTATTAAATATTGTTACTTTTTTAAAAAAATGAATTTTACATTTTTCCATTTTCTTCTAAGAATTGGCATAATGAAACTAAGATTCTTCAGTATTTACTATTATTTGTCAAATGGCTCATTTTAGATTTTGCAAACCATATAAATATTCTCCATAATAATGAGCATGAAGGAAATAAAAATGATCTACAGCCGCTCAACTATAAATTCAGGATAAAAATCCCCAAGTACTTTATTTTGTTGTTGTTGTTGCTTGGACCGGTGAAATGAACCATTTGTGTCTTATTCAATTCAATTTTATTAATAAGGCGCCAAATCACAAAAACAGCTGCTTTATAATAGAACCTACAATAATACAGAGAAAAGTCAACAATCATATGACCCCCTATTTGCAAGCACCTGGCAACAGTGGGAAGGAAAAACTCTCTTTTAACAGAAAGAAACCTCCAGTAGAATGAGGCTCAGGGAGGGGCGGGGCCATCTGCAGTGACGGGTTAGGGGTGAGCGGAGGAAACGGGATAAAAGACACACTGTGGAAGAGAGCCAGAGATTAATAATAACTAGTTATTAAATGTAGAGGTGTAAAAAAACATGATGAGTGAAAAGAGGTGGCAAACGCTCAGTACATTGGTGAAGCCAACTGCACCCTAACTAAGGAAAGATTCAGGGTCACTTGATCTACCCCTAACTATAAGTTTTATGAAAAAGGATATTATTCTTAGAAGTAGCAATCAAATCTGGGATCTGGAAGCTGAAGGCTCTGTCTCCCATTCTACTTTTGAATATTGTAGGAAACACATATTACCAAATCGCCCTAATATGAGGTCTTTAAGATAAGGTGGGGCCTGATTATTCAAGACCTTGTTCATCAGGAGAAAAAACGTAAATGTGATTCTGGATTTAACAGAGCCAATAAAGAGAGGCCAGTATTCGATAAATCTGCTCTCTCTTTCTAGTCCCTATCAGTACTCTCACTTCAGCATTTTGGACCAACTGAAGGCATTTCACAGAGTTTTTAAGACATTCTAATAATAATGAGTTACACTCGTCCAGCCTAGAAGTAATAAATGCATGAACTAATTTTCCAGCGTAAGTCTGAGACAGCATGGTTCTAATTTTAGAGATATTGTGCAAATGGAAGAAAGCGGTCCTACATATTTGTCTAATATGCGCATGTGCTGGTCAACAATGACTCTGACTGTTATTGGAGGACAAGGTAGTGCAGTCCAGAGTATCTGGTTAAACACCATGTTTCTAAGGTTTTTAGAGCCAAGTACAATATCCTGAGTTTAGAAGAAGAAAATTAGAGGTCACTCAGGTTTTCATGTCTTTAAGGTATTCTTACAGTTTAACTAATTGGTGTGGTCATCTGGCTTAGTAGACAGATAAAGCTGGGTATCATCTATATAGCAATGAAAATGTATGTAAGAATGTATAATGTAAGCAGAGTCCTGCGGAACTAATTAACATTAGTGTGTTTATAAGACTTCCCCCATTTAAATGAGCAAACCAGAGTCTGTTAGATAGATATGATACAAACCACTGCGTTCAGCACCTGTAATACCTACAGCATGTTCTAATCGCTCTAATAGGATATTCTGGTCAACAGTATCGAACGCTGCACTGAGGTCTAGCAGGACAAGCACAGAGATGAGTCCACTGTCAGAGGCCATAAGAAGATCATCTGTAACCTTCACTAAAGCTGTTTCTGTGCTGTGATGAGCTCTGAAACCTGACTGAAACTCTTCAAATAAGCCTCTGCAGATGATCTGTTAGCTGTGTGACAACTACTCTTTCAAGGATTTTAGAGAGGAAAGGAAGGTTGGAGATTGGCCTATAATTTCTACGCAAGCTGGGTCAAGTGATGGCTTTTTAAGTAACAGTTTAATTACTGCCACCTTAAAGGTGTGTGGTACACAGGCCAGTAATAGAGATAGAGACTGATTATATTTAAAACTGAAGCATTAATTAATGGTAGGACTTCATTAAGCACTTTTGTAGGAATGGAATCTAACAGACACGTTGATGATTTGGAGGAAAACAATTACTGAAGTTAACTCAGAAAAATGAATCAGAGAGAAAGAGTCTAAATAAATATCCATACTACTGAAAGTATCTGTAAATAATGATATGTCTGTGAGGTGGTTTTGAATATTTTTTGAATATTGAATATTTTATTTGTGAGGAAATTAATGAAGTCTACTAGTTCAGTTTAAAGGAATGCTTGGCTCAGCGGACCTCTGACTCTTTGTCAGCCTGGCTGCAGCGTTACAGTCCTACAATCTACTAACTGGGAATTTCCCACTAATGCCTCTGACAGGAATACCTCATGTGGCTGCTTTAAAGCAACTGTGATCCGGTCAGTATCCAGACAGAGTCAAAGATGCTTTACTAAGTGTTGGCCAAGATTTGTCACTGCAAATATTTTGGAAATCGCATGATGTATCCCATCAGGGATGTGGAGTTTGAAGTCCAATTTGGATTACTTTACACTCTTTCTCTGGTTCTATCACTCCTATTTCACACTGGTGCTGCTTCTGCTGGGAGGTATTTCTGCAAACCAATATTTTTCTCCTGCTTTCTTTCTCCCCGTCTTGTTCACTCTGCATTGCTAAAAGAAAATAGGCACTATGACGTCAGCCCTGCAAAACACTCTAAAAAAAGCCATGAGACAGAGAGACAGAGCAAGAGAAAGAAAAGGCAGAGGAAGAGGGAGAGTGAGGTAAAAATAGTATAATGGCTGTGTGTACTTTAGACAAATTAGAAGCTTAGAGAGAGGGAGAGGAGTCACATGTGTGGTGTTGCTATAGAGACTGATGGGTGGGTTAAGCATTATGGGATGGCAGACTGTAGGTCATCCACAGTGGATCTTGTCTGTTGTGTTACACTGGGCTGAAAGTACCTGAGAACATCTGGTACAATTAATTGTGCCACAGAATATACGTAGCTTTAAAGATGCACCAAGTTATGTTTTTATATTTCAACTTCAGTGGTCACGTACAATGTAAAGTGAACCAGTAACAGTAACGAAACCTCAAAGAATTATCACCCCATGAAGCAGGCCTCCTCAGCGTTTAACACTGTACATTTCGTCATTGTGTTTTTACACTCTATAGCTTCTGGTTGAGTCTCACGGTTGTGATCTTGCTTGGTCATTTCAGCATCCGACATCAGTTTAGAGTACAAAAAGCTCTCATTGAATGCTTACAGTTAAGCAGATGGAAAAGTTCAGAAAGTATCGGATGAACAAAGCAGAGCACATTTCCTACAACAGGCGGTGGAGACCAAAACAGACAGTGGTGGATTTAATTAAACATGACTGAACAGATGCGTCCACACAGACTAGCACTGATTATAGTTGTGAACGTCAATGAATTTAAGCTACTTACAAAGCCAAAATAACCTTTACTGACACATAGTGGGCAAGGACTAATTTAAACTTTCAACTTTGAGACAAGGGATTGGATCAACTACCAATAGGAGAAAAGGATACGGCTGATGGGTGGTAAATACATTAAAGGGTTATCTATACAACAGGAATAGCAATAGGTGACAGCTGCTGTTACTTACGGTAGAATATCATACAAAGTTCATTATTTTTCACAATCTCATTTATAAAGGTAAACTTTTACTTTGTGGTTACATAAAGTTCCAGCCTACTAGAGCAAGAGAACTGTCGTGCATCTCTTGCGCTAGTAGAATACAAATAACCACAATCAAGGGAAAACTACCGACTTGACAGTTGTTCAGATTACAGTCACTGACGCCTGCAACAACGAGAGTAAGCCACATTAGGTCATTGCTGAAAAGGCTGGATACACAGGATTCACAGAGTGCCGTACCAAAGCATGGAAAGTTTAGTGGAAGGGAAAAGTGTGATAGGAAAAGATCCAAAAGGAGCCCGGGTGACTGACGTCTTGAGATGATGGTCAAGAAAAGTTGATTCTAAACTTAGGATGGACTGAGGCTGTTGCCAGTGCATCGAGAACCACCGTGCACAGACGTCTTCAGGAAAAGATGCTACATCTGTCACTTCCCTACGATTAACCCACTACTGAACCAAAGACTTGAGAAATGTCTTACCTGTTCATCAGTGGCCCAAAGTCTTTTCAGATGAAAGTAAATGTTGCATTGCATTTAGAAATCAAGGCTCAAGAACTTAAAGGAAGATATCCCAGTGTTTTAAGTGCAGTGTGAAGGATCCAGTCTCCTCGAGATGTTGATATCTTTATCTAGGTATTAGCACTTGCCCACAGTGCAAAATGAAACTGGCCAACGAACTCACCTGACCTGAACCTTACAGAGAATCTCTGGAGTACTGTCTAGATGAAAATGACAAACTCCCAAAATCCAGAAAAGCCAAAGGCCACTATCAAAGAAACCTCAATAACAGCCTTGCAATGCCACAACTACGATGCACTGACGCAGTAATCCACAGTAAAGGAGTAACGGAGTAGAGTCATGGGTGTACAGACAAACATTTCTTTGAACATTTTGGCCATTTGTGTGTTGTAATATATCTCTTCTAATAATAAGAGAGGCTGGCTTTGATTATAAGCTATAATCAAAATTCAAACAAAAGAAGACTCGATATATTTCAGGTACAAGTGAAAGTTCTTTTGTTAAGTTCTTTTTCGTGACATTCTCTTTTTTTGAGAAGCTTAAGATGTGCACATAGTTCACCAGTTATAATGATATAAACAAACAGGCGGTTATCAGGTGTGTTGATCCAGGAGTTGTTTTCATTTTGCAATCTAAGAGGAAATTCATTACTTCATTTAAAGGAATTTTGGGCCACTACACATGTAAATCTAACAAATCTTGAGCTACTTGATTAACAGCGTCTTCAATCTCTGCAAGTCTTTTATTCTGAACACACACACACACATGCACGGAGCCAACATTGTAACTGCAGCCAAAAGAAGATTAGAGTCAATATACATCCTCTTTGTTCCAGCCTGCTGTCATCAAGCTACATTTCAACATTGCTTTACCTCATTTTGGCACCATTGTTTGGCCAGTTCTACTCTACCTAAAGCTCAGAAAATCCATTTTATCACCCATGTTTCCTACTAGTGTACATTTGTGTTTGGCATTATAGGAGTAGCCAAAAATAAATAATTAAAACACTGTCAATTTCCTAAAGATGCCCAAAGGATTCCCAAAGCTAACTTAGTCTACAGAATGAGACGGAATGACAGAAAGTGTGTCCAGACAGAGACAGCTAAAAAGAAACCATCTACATAAACTACAAAAATACTCAGACCTTTTACAAGAGATCAAGAGAGACTGGTCGGGGCTTTCTGCCCTTCTTCTCTAAGAAATGTGAAGAAGAGCGAGAACTGCTTTTTTGCTTTAAGAGTGAAATATTCTTCTTACAAAGAAGACTGAATCTCATCTCTCTTTGACCTTCTGTCAGGCTCGTCAACTTGCACTTTATTTCTAAAAATCTGATTCATTTTTCTTTTTGTTTTAACATAAAATGTGGAGCTTTCTCTTTCAATGTCAAACGAGAGACTTTTACACATATTTCGATTTTTTTTTAAAGAGTTAAAAGTTCCAATTGTGAGAAAATGTCTGTTTAACTGTACTGCAGGGATAAACTATGGAACCAGGATATTTTCTGAGGTTGGGTATCTTTTGCGTTGTAACACTGACGCCTAGCACTGGAAACCTGCACACAGTTATTCCACTTAAATCTATGATTTCTAAACACATCCATCAATATTTATCCTCAATGTGTTTGCTGGAGAAGACGATACAGACAAGATGTGGGAAGTCACGTTGAATCTAAAAATACGTGTATGAGGTATCTGTGGAGTGCACAGTTTGACGCAAACTGTGGACACCGAGCACTTAGTGTACTCAGGTACCACCGTCTCCTCAGCGAGCTGCGAGTGCTGCTGCTCCAGCTGACAAACTTCAACACAAATACCACACAGGCGTTACTTATGAGAGAAAACATCAAATTATTCATCAGTTTTAATCAAACTCCAGCACACCGCAGCACCCCCACTCCCTCCCTCCCACCTTCCCTCTCCCCCCACCCCTACTTTCCCATAGATGACTCACCAGCAGTGGGCATGGCAGCGCTGGAGCCCCTGTTGCCGCTCAGGAGCTCCAGAGGCTGATGGTGGCTGTCTGTGCTGCTGGAGGAAAAACAGGACTCAGTCTCATAGATGGTCTGCAACATGGCGCACAATCCTGACACGGTGGGATGCAACAGCATGCCAAGGCGAGAGCCGGCGCTTTATTTTATTAAACCAGTCACTTCTTCATCCGAGACGCAGGCATGCCGTAGACCCATACAGTTAAACTGAAAACTTCAAAACTAACTTCTGCAGGGAACGGCCGCAAATTACAAGAAAAGAAAATAATCGAACAGCTCTGTGCTTCTCTTGTGTAATCCAGTCTCCATCGGACTCCTGGAGCTTCTGCCGTCTCTGACTGCTCAGCTCGAGTTGTGATGACGAGCGGGCGACACTTTGAGCAAACTCCTCCTTTCTAATATCGTCGTCTCGGCTGCAGCCCACAGAAAGCCTCCCCTCCGCTGGGTTTTGCAGATCAATCAAAATGTCAACAGCCAAAGGAGACCACCTGAAAAGTGTCTGTGTGGTCTTTTGGTTTATTTCTCTGTACCTACATCACCATGCAGAAACACAGTGCTGGCTCCAGTGCTGTTGGGGTGTGTTGCAGATGGAAGGAACAGAAAGTTTGTTTCTTCCATTCAGCTGCGAGG
This sequence comes from Copadichromis virginalis, assembly GCF_057382275.1. Lineage (NCBI taxonomy): Eukaryota > Metazoa > Chordata > Actinopteri > Cichliformes > Cichlidae > Copadichromis > Copadichromis virginalis. The sequence continues at coordinate 5,641,443 of NC_140621.1, forward strand.
GAAAATCCAGTCACCCACAGGCTGTGAGAGCGAGGAGCGACGACGAGAGGAGCTGCTGCAGCCTCGTCAACACAATAAAAATACAGACAGAGGAGCAGCCCAATTCCCCAGCTCTGTGTGCATCAAAGAATCCTCACGCTGTTCTCCTCCTGGCTGACGAGAGGGAGGAGGAAGAGAAGGAAGAGGAGGAGAGCAAGGAGGAGGTGGAGGAGGAGGAGAGGCGAGGACGTAAATAGCTTTGGGAGAGCGCTCCCCGAGGTTCCATGTTTCCAAAATTAGAACGAAGCACTGAGAGAATGACAGACAGAGAAGGAAATGGAAGAACGCTGGGACGGCGAGTTTGGAGTCCTCACTGAGAAACTGAGCAGCAGGAGAGGAGATGGCACGCTGTCCTCTTATCATAAGACAGAGGATAGTGGAGCTCCACACAGCGACCACAAACAGCTGCTGGTCAGACGGCTAATATTCACTGACTGAGAGTCACTGATGAGTGTGTGTGTGTGAGAGAGACGCTCACTGAGCTACTGAATGAACGTCGACAGAGAGACAGGAGACGGAGGGAGGAGGGTGACCGAGAGAGAGAGAGGCTGAAAGTAGATCACTGGGTGGAAAGGAAGTTAGACGGATACAGAGAAAAGTCAACAACAGCTCATTTTACTTCATAGAAAGGAGAGGGAGCAAGGACACGAGAAGAAGAGAAGAGAAGAGAAGAGAAGAGAAGAGAAGAGAAGAGAAGAGAAGAGAAGAGAAGAGAAGCATTTACAAACACAGGCGATTGGGGTGGGGGAACAGTGCTGAAAATAGCCTGCTAGGGTAGAGGAGGAGCTAGAGATAAAAATAGACAGAGAGAGGGGAGAGAAGGAGAGAAGGAGAGAAGGAGGGAGCAGTAAGCCTGCAGCTCTGGGGTGGGGATGGGAGGGTGGCGCTGGGTGCTTTCATGTTTCTGTGCTGTGCTTGCCAAATACTGTATGTCAATCAAAGAGTGTGGGCGGGCACTGTGGACCTCTTCTTGCTCTGCTAGCTCCACGACCCCCCTTTTTTTGGGTGCACAAATTGTGGCCGTGCAGGTGTTTATGTTAGCTAGCAGCGGGCACTGGGGGATGGCACAGTCAGTGTAAGATCGCAGTGTGATATCAGCTCCAAGCATCCACAGTGCCAAGAGGATAAAGCCTGCTCATCTGCTGAATGGTCATTTAGTGCCACCGGCTGGCCGATATGTCCACCTGACCAATAAAATATGTCAACATTCAGCCAAAGGATTGGCCAACATTCATGGCTCCCAGAGGAGGAATCCTGACAACTGTTCCATTTAGTACCACCATCAGGTTGGTGCTGCGAATGGTTCTGCAGCTTTAAGCTGTACTTGCTGTTAAATTGCATTAACAATATTGTTAATCACTGTTTTTGTGAGGCTTCATTCACTTAACCCATAAACAGGTTTTTATTGAAAAGAAACGTTGAAGCCTTAAAGACACTTGTTTGAATTAGCTACAACTTCCACCATCAGGGGGCAGTGTTTTACTAGTTTAAGATGTTATTATTTGATGGCTGCTTAACTTTTTTTTATTCGCTACCACCATTTCTTTAAGAGCATCTGCCGCTTGCCAGGCTGCCAATACGTCTGTGGTCTTAAGGACTTGCTGGGTTAAACAAAGAGTACACCGCCTCACTTGCACCATCTTGTGGTTAAAAGCTGGTAGTTAAAGTACAGCCAGATCTAGTTAGGCTTTCGTTAAAATCTCTTAAACACAATACAAAGACGCTTTTGGACACAAACTCACAACAGTTTCTTCACATTTTGTTGAAAAAATGTAATTTTCAAAAAGGAATTTAAATTAAGTATAACTACAAGACTGTGCATAAGTCTTAAGTCACCTCTGATTTCTTCCCATTTTGCTTCCAGTGAGCCAGACTTTTGTTTTCTTATATTCTGATCCTGAGCAGTCGTTCTCCGTGCTTCAAAAAAAATTTTCTATTCTTTCGGACATTTTTCAGTCACCTCACTTCCAATAGAAAACTGTCACAGAGAATCCTGCAAAGGCTTCTTTGTAACCAGAAGCTACACGCCTCACTTTGCTGTCAGCGTGGATATTATTCATTGAAACTGTTCTTTATAGAATTTGTTTGTTCCATTCAGTATTCAGTCATAACAGAAGCTAGAGATTAAGAATAGGTTTTGGTCCTCATAACGAAATATAATGGGATGTCTCAGCTGCTGGCAAATGCAGAGTGCAAGGATTAGAAAAAGCAAAAGAGGAGAACAAACTGAGCTCTGTGTAATCAGTGATTTTACATTTAACAGACAAACAAATCCAGCAGACCAGCTCAGGACTCGTCTAATTCATGTATTTGTCTGCTTTTCATCTCTGCATTGACCACTGTCGCTGCTGTTTCCTTTCCAGAAATGTTTCTTTGAATCATTTTATCATCACTTCTATCCCACCTCCTCCTCATCACCTTCATCTCCCTCATCATCCTCACCTCCTGTGTAAACAGCTCCCTGTGTCCTCCAGCAGATCTAAGGCTGCCTCAGTATGACTCACAAGTAAAGACTATATACACAGCAAAGGGAGAAAATGTAAATACAGAAAGTTAACTTGAAGTGTCCTGTCTTGTTGAAACTGAATGGGCTGCTGTGTTGCTGCTCTGTTATCCAACACTATGATTATTTATTAAAGACGTGCTGTTAGCTTAAAATCAGCCTTTCGTGTGTTTATAGTAGCAGATGAAACTGTCCAGGCAACATGTCTGACATCTCAGTGGTCTAACATACCAAACACATCTACTAAAGGTGAGTGTGTGTGTGTGTGTGTGTGTGTGTGTGTGTGTGTGTGTGTGTGTGTGTGTGTGTGTGTGTGTGTGTGTGTGTGTGTGTGTGTACTGCAGCAGCTTGGCGGATGACTCATCTCTGCGTTTCTATTTGAGGCGCATCAACCCCTGGAGTCACACTGCTGTCTGTGCGTGCTCGTGTGCGCGTGTATCTACTACATCTGTATCCATGACAACCAAATTACAGCCAGTCAGTCACCCCGTCACTCGTCCCAAGACAAAGCTGTCAAAAAAGCTGTGAGAAGGACGCACAGGTACCTACTACTCACACATATACAAACATGAACGGAGTTAACCAAAGCGATCCAGCACATGGAGCAAAGCAGGAGCTGCCGTTACATTCACCGTGAATGAAAAATGTCTCCCTCACCTGACTAACTCCATCAGTAGCAAATATCAAGCATTTTTTTTAAATCATGAGGACTGTCGGCAACTCGATTTAAAGACTCCAACCTGGTCCACTCAGATTTCTGACATAAGCCATGTGTCCCAACATTTAGTGCCCTTAAACATACACCTACCAGTGATGATGTAAAACGAAGATGACTCACAAGTGTTCAAAAACGTATTGCTTTCGTTAAAGCACACGTCTGCAACGACACCCAGAGACTTGTAATATATTAATATATGCTTTTCTTTCCCAGCATGCTAGCAGCTTGACATAGGAATAGCAATGATGCTCAGTTCTCCACGTGTGCCTTTAGTCCAAACAATCATAGTCTATGGTGCAGAGGATGAATTCTATCACGTGTGCTGATCCCCTCACCTTTCCTCTCGCACCACCATGACACTGGCATTTTTGTTGCCATTCAAATGATATGCATTAATAAATCCTTCTGCATGCTCTGGTGTCATTGTCAAGGCCGAATTTTCATTTTTGTTTATAGTTGAGATGAGCAATGAATGAAAAATGACATAAGTGTGTGTGAATAAAATAATCAATCAATAACTGTAAACTGTTCAGTTAATCAAGGTTTTGATTTGAGGTCTTACACTGAAGTTACACTCCACTAGCTAAGCAAATTAAACAAGCACATTTCAAGAAAACTACTTTTCATCCTTTCAAAGACCCCAAACCACTCTCACACGATTGCACATGCTCAATTTAGCATGTTTTGCCCAATGTAATGATTTAAATGCTGTGGTCGCCTTTAGATTTGCAGGTTGCTCCGGTGACCGTACCATCAGATCCTCATTCAGTTTTGATTTCTTTCATTTTCATCTATAATGTCCAGAACTAAGATGTAAAGAAATAAATATCAGCTCTGAGTTAACAAATAGCATCGTTAGCACAAAGCTATTACAATACAACTTATAATCATCTGTCCACGGATTAGTCCCATACTTTGCCCAGTATAACAGCAGCATCATAACTCAAACATAACTGTTTATATTATGCTAACATAGCTGTGTCGCTAGCGGTCACGTAGCACATCATTATATACCAGCTAGCCAAACTTCAGTAACCCTACAAACGTCACTGCTATTTAGTTTTCTGTCTTCATTTATGTTGGAAGTGATAACAGAGCTGTACGTTTGAATTTGTTTCCAAAACCCCGCAGTCAGGACATGCTATATTGTATTTAGATAGAAGCTAGCAAGCTAACTTCCTGCTAACTTCTAGCGGAGACGGCGAGCAGTAGTGTATTTTGTGAGAAGCTTGGATAAATAATCTGGGGCTTGGCCATTTAGTGCTCTGTATGTTAAAACAATAATTTTAAAACGAATTCTAAAATCTATTGGGAGCCAATGTAAAGAACATAAAATAGGAGTGATGTGAGCTCGCTTGCTAGAGCGAGTTAGTAGTCTGGCTGCTGCGTTTTGTATAGCTTGGAGGCGAGAACGAGATGATTTATCCAAGCTGGTAAACAGGGAATTACAATAATCTAAACGCGATGACACAAATGCATGGACAATTTTTTCCAGTTCAGCAATTTAGAAATATTCCTTAAATGAAAGAAACAGGAACGAGACAGAGATTTTACGTGTGAGTCAAGGCCCAAAGAAGAGTCAAATATTACTCCAAGATTTCGAATATTTGGCTTAGCAGAAGAACAGAAAGGGGCAAGAACCTGACTGATTTTAGAATATAGATCAGGAGGAGCTATGATCATGGTCTCTGTCTTGTTCATGTTTAAAACAAGGTAATTGTTAGAAAGCCAGTCAGAAACCTGAGTTAAGCACTGGACTAGGGTGGACAGCCTATCCAGCTGATGAGGCTTAAAGGACATATACAGCTGAATGTCATCTGCATAGAAATGATAAGACAGGTCACTAAAAGACTGAATAATGCCAGCTAAAGGAAGCATATAAAAAGAAAATAATAATGGACCCAAAACTGAACCCTGTGCAACCCCGCAAGTTAGGGCAGCAGTGTTAGAGGAGAACCTATCAGTCCTAACAGAAAAAGTTCTGTCTGATAAGTAGGAAGAAAACCAGTCTAAGGCAGTGCCAGATACACCAGCCAGAACCTTCAGCCTGTTGAGTAAGATTTTGTGGTCGATGGTGTCAAAGGCTGCACTAAGATCAAGAAAAATGATCACGGAACAATTTCCTGCGTCAGATGCCATTAGTAGATCATTATAGACCCTTAAGAGAACGGACTCCGTAGAGTTCTGCTTTTGAAAGCCAGACTGAAAAGGGTCAAAAATCTGCAATCGGCATAGTAAGGACCTGAACTGATTTTCTACAATCTTTTCTAGTAATTTACTTATAAATGGCAATCTTGAAATAGGACGATAACTACTAGGGGAGGTAGGATCTAGATTCTGTTTTTTTAACAGAGGGGTTACCTCAGCATGTTTAAAATAGGACGGAACACAGCCTTGCCTCAGTGAGTTGTTGATGATGGATAGTAATGTGGGACCAATGCTGGTGAGAGTCCCAGACAGGACAGAGGGAGGTAATATATTTAAGGAGCATGATGAGGATTTCATTTTACCTATTACTACAATTAAGTCATTGAGTGTGATTGGAGAAAAAGAAGTAAATGACCCTGGACACTGTTGTGTAGAACAATTCCTTGGGATCCTCACAGTTCAAAAGCTGTTTTTTACGAGTTATGGTCTTGGATTTAGATGCAGTTTTTCAACAGGTGCACCAAAGCAGATTTGACAGGGTTTTGCCACAGAATAAGATAAGATAAGATAAGATAAGATAAGATAAGATAAGATAAGATAAGATAAGATAAGATAAGATAAGATAAGATAGAACTTTATTAATCCCTCGGGTGGGTCCTCTGGGAAATTCGATTTCCACAAAAGCACAGCACCGACAGAAGTTACAGTTACAGAATGTTATATATATATATATATATATATATACACACATACACACACATATATAAATACAGAGACAAATATAAATAAAATATACAAAGGGGATAAATAGAATAAATAGGAATAAAAAATAAAAATACAAGTGAATTGCACATTTCAAGTATTGAGTCTATTGCACTGTTGACTATTTACAAAAAGTATTGCACAAGGTATTGTACAGTGAGGTGCAGAGGCACTACAGCTTAGTTGTTCCCCCCTCCTTTGTCCTCCTGTTTCCCCTCCCTCTCCCCTCCAGAGAGGAGTTAAACAGTCTGATGGCGTGTGGGACAAAGGAGTTTTTAAGTCTGTTGGTTCTTGTCTTGGGGAGAAGCAACCTGTCACTGAACAGACTCTTCTGGTTGTTTATGGCCGTGTGCAGAGGATACCCAGCATTGTTCATAATGTCCATCAGTTTCTTTAATGTCCTTTTCTCTGCCACTGTCACCAGAGTGTCCAGCTTCATGCCGACCACAGAGCCAGCCTTCCTGATCAGTTTCTCCAGCCTGCATGAGTCCTTCTTTGCTGTGCTGCAGCACACCACAGCATAGAAAAGTACTCCAGCAACCACCGACTGGTAAAACATCCCCAGGAGCTTCCTGCAGATGTTAAAAGACCTCAGCCTCCTGAGGAAGTACAGTCGGCTTTGGGCTTTTTTATACAGGTGCTCTGTGTTGCATGACCAGTCCAGTTTATTGTCCACCCACAGCCCGAGGTACTTGTACTTGTTGACCACCTCCACCTCCTCCCCCTCTATCTGAACCGGCAGTGGACCTTCTCTGGACCTCCCGAAGTCCACAACCAGTTCCTTAGTCTTTGAGGTGTTGAGTTGCAGGTGGTTTGTGTGACTCCATGCGACAAAGTTCCTCACCAGACTTCTGTACTCCTCTTCTTGATCATCCCAGATACACCCCATGATGGCCGTGTCATCTGCAAACTTCTGAATATGGCATAATTCAGAGTTGTAGCAGAAGTCAGAGGTGTACAGGGTGGAGAGAAGAGGGGACAGCACAGTTCCCTGTGGTGCTCCTGTGCTGCTGACCACTGTGTCAGACGTGATGTCCTTCAGCCTGACGTACTGTGGTCTGTCGGTGAGGTAGTCGGAGATCCAAGCCACCAGGCAGGGGTCCACCTCCATCCTGTTCAGTTTTTCCTGAAGCATACAGGGCCGGATGGTATTAAAGGCACTGGAAAAGTCAAGAAACAGGATCCTGACCGTGCCTTTTCCCCCATCCAGGTGTGAGTGGGCTCTGTGTAGGAGGTACAGGATGGCATCCGACACCCGTATGCAAACTGTAGTGGGTCCTGGGCATGTTGTACCTGTGGTCGGAGGAGGTTGAGGAAGAGCTGCTCTAGAGTCTTCATAAGATGTGACGTCAGTGCCACGGGTCGGAATAACAGTATGCCAGTAGTTATTGCAGGCCAGCTAAATACAGCATTCTGATTGGCCCATTAAATTCAAGCTTATTGTTCATTGGTGGTTCAGATCTCGGCAGTTGAAGTCAGATGATGACTTAGAATCATCTTTTCTGACTGAATCTTACAACATTTAGTTGTCTTTAGTGGATTTTCCCATATTTCAGTCATTCAGAGATTTAAATAATATAAGGTTTCATATTCATTCAGATGTTTTCTGACTCTAAATTTTCTTTTGTCTTTACTCAGGTTTTTCTAATTCACATTTTAAACATGTTCACCTACTTTTCAACTTCTGTGTGAACGTCAGCTTTCAACAGTTCTCAACTTTTGTTTTCAGGTGAAAATTTCTGTATTTTTAATCTCATTCAGCATTTTTTACTTAAATTCAGCATTTGCTTCATTTCAGCTCAAAACATTCAGCTATCAGCATTCACACTGCAGTTTCTTCAGAAAATGCATTTTCTAGTTATTTATTGATGTCTTACGTAGCAACACAACCACACGATGCATTTTCATACATGTAACACACGATCATGTAACATGGTCATGTCACATGTAACTCATGTAATCAAAGACTGATACCGATGCTAGCCACCAAATGCACAGACTGAGCTACAAGCTGTGTTTTAACACAGCTGTTAAGGTTCGCTAACACTTACGTATTCACTTTTATTAAATGACAACCAATTAAAATATTTGCATTCAATTTACTAAGAGGAGCATTTTCAGGGAACTTTATAGTAGCAACATTAGCATGTTAGCAAAAGTAGCTTTGAATGGAACTAATTTATATCTTAGGTGATCTCTACCATTGCTTAGTATTCATGCAATGAATGTGACTGATGATTATATGATTTACACTGACCGAGCAGGTTCTATAAGGGGCGAGGTGTCGATTGACTCAGGAGGGTTTGTGCAGCTCAGATAGAAAAAGGCCAACTGTGCAAAATCATTCTTTCTGAATAGTATTTTATGATTCCCTCTAGAAAACTATCAGGTTGACGTGTTTTGATCTGTGTAGATGATAATAATCATCACAATATCTGTGTAACAAAGGCAAAAACCAACATGATGTAACTAGAAAACCAAAATAATGTAATTATACACTGTACTGTGACATGTGCATATTATCACAGTTATACTAAACGAGGATGGGAGCACCCCTCCTAGGTCTGTTTTGCTGGTGTAAACACAGTATTGTTTTGTATGTTCAACACAGACAGTATATTGTTGTGCAGATGGATGAAACACAGTGTAACAGACTGTAACTGGATCTAGCTTGCTCCTTATGCTAATGCCACAGCCAGTATACAAATCAGTAAATATAACTGTTCAAGATGTACCTACAAACATGCTGCCCAGTATGGCACAAGCTCTCAAACCAACACAGCTCTATAAAATAAGCTCAAGTCTTGCAAGGCTGTCAGTTTTGACCTGGACAAATCTAAATTTTGACCTGACTTGAGAAAACACTGTAGATAAAGCACAGAGCGGGCTTCAGAGACACTTTGTCTGCCACAGGAGGAAGTCACACACACTTAGCGCTGTCAGGCAGCTGGAGTAAAGCTACCTACAGTATGATGACATGACTGCTTTTGATACTGACAGCTTAGATGAGCCAAACATCTGCTAGAAAGTGCCACTGAAGCATCGAGCCTTTTAGTCGTACTCACAGTGTTTACACAGCACTCAGCACCTTATTGAGCCAGCGCTCAGTATAATTGACCTGAGCTCAAAGCGCAACAACAAAATCACACTGCACAGTAACCCAACCACAAGAACAAGGCCAAAGTTTGCATTGCTCATATGGATTTATCTGGGAGCTTAGAACTTCGACACATTAAACACAGACACTGCATGAAAAAATGAACATTCACCAGTCCAAACTGGGCAGTTTTACGCTTCCAGGATTCAGGACCACTGTTAACTAATTACATATCATGCTGTTTGAAGAAGACTTTACCTGAGGGGTGTGATGAATTCATGATGGCTGAACCTGGACTTCTTTCCCCTGCCCTTACACTGTGTGTGTGTACGTGTGTGTGTGGGTTAAAGCGGGTCCTCTGAGTCGGCCATGTGTAGAAGGACACACGGATGATTCAGACCTTCTTCTCGACGTCTTTCTGCAAAAGACAAAATTGCGTTTTTCAGCATTCACACTCAAAACAACCAACACCTCAACCAAACAGCTACAGCCCAGTCACAGCGTAGCAGACAAACTCGGACTGCAGGTTGATTTGATCCTGCTCGACAGTTAACTGCAAAGATTAGCATGCTTAATGTCTCTCTTGGCTTCTGTTCTTCTGTCTGCCAGAGGTCAAGTCAGAGCCACAGTATAGTTGGAGTTCTTTATTTCCCTACTTTTCACAGATGCATCCAAAAGCCTGAGAATGCCTGTGAATATGTTTTTATTGGCATGTGTCAATAAAATATTTCATTCAAAACAATGATGCCAGCTTAAACATTTTAGTGTTGAGTTAAATCTCTGAAATTTCCCTATTTGACAGCTTTTTATAGCACTTGCTCACGTCCAATAATCCAGGTTACTGCAGCTACTGGTGATGTCTGTAAAGCTTCAATAGGTCCCATTAATGTTCAGTAGGGTTTAGGCAGTGCTGGGCAGTCGTTCACAAAACGAATCAAAACTGACATTCAGAACATTTTATCCATGTTGGTTATTTGTTTTTTATTTTATTATTGCTTCCGTTATGTACTGTCCCCTTTAAAACACACTAGAGAAAAAGTATCATGAGGAAAACTCAAACACTGAGCTGACAGCACAACCCGAGCAGCTTGTGTGTGTGTGTCTTTGTGCAAAATAATAAGTATTTATTCAGTAAAATGATGGTAAAATGTTCAATTAATCGTGATTTTGATTTGAGCTTCAGAGTAAAGTCCATGACAGGCATAAGTCTGAGGTCTTTTCTGGTGTTCTTCAAAGCTTTGAGGTGTGTTTGGGCTCATTATCCTGCTGTGAATCCTTCTCCACAAAGATGAGGTATGAAATGCTACTTCTCCTTGATCAGGATGCACTGCAGGAATCCAAATCAAGAGACTTTAATATTTCCTCCATCATATTTCCTTACTGATTTAATCTGCCGTGTCATTTCTTTCATGTCTTTTTACCTATATTCTACTCTTGCTGCAACAAATTCTGTCAAACATCAGAAAACAGGATTCCATCATCTGCTGTAAAGTTCAGGTTTATCTTAGTCACTAAGATAACCTTAGTTACTGATCCAGTCCTGTCATGTTTTGATGGTGAGAAAGTCTGACCTCTCTTAGTACCGATACCTCGCATCCCCAAAATTGCCAAAGCCATATAATACAGCTGTGCCTGAAGTTTAATATGGCTACAGGTTGATGTACTTTATGTCCTAATCTGCCCTCATCTGAAAACAGCTTCAATGACAACGAGTAAAGGGAGGTAACACAGGTCTGAACTGCTAACCAACAAATACCTCCAGATCCTTGGGTGACTTGAAAGGCGCTCATAAATAAAATTTATTATTATTATTATTATTATTAGGTGTTTTTGATAGGGTTTCACATTCCAGGGCCCAACTGTACATGTTGTATTATCTGTGGATTAACTGAAATATTAAAATGAAATGTCAATCTTTACACCAATAAAAGCCATTCATCAATAGCACAAATGAATACAGAAGTAGTTCAAATAAAATCTTTATGCACACAAGCTGCTGGTACACTTTTCCACAAGCTTTCATTTTATGTTTTACTGAAAGCTGCCATTCCTTGTCCTCTCTGTCTCCTTCTAGCAGCAATGCCTTCAGGATGCAGCATTCACTTACTACTGTTTATAAGCTTTAGCTACTTATATAGACTATGTCTTATTCTTACAAACGCTAGCAATACATGTAGTAATAAAATCTTCTGTTTTTGTGACAGATGCTCCCGTCACCTCTATGCACTTTTGCCAAATATAAGGCCTGGGGGCCACAATTGGCCCGGCAAAGACTCCAATCTGGACCGCTGGAAGGCTTTGGACAATATGAACCAGTGCATAGCTGAACTGTCACAAGTTTTATAGGTTTTCCTGCTGATAAAGAGTCCACACATTCATACTACACCAAAGCCACAGAAAAATAATCAAATGACACAAGACTTTTTCCACTATCTACTACAGAAATTTCTGCTTTTATTATAGTGGGTCCACATTTTTTTTAAATGTAAAAAAAAATAATCTGTGAATTAACAAAACTTTATACATTTTCTGTCTTTTCACACATTTATCATGTCAAGAAACTGAGACGTGCAGTTGAAATCACACTTTGTTTGTCTTATATTAAAACATTGCAGGGATTAAATGTTCAGTTACGTTTCTCTACACTGACAGAAAAGCTGTTTCATTATGATATATGACAATAACATCACAAAGAATCATGAAGTACAGTCTGATATGATGACATTCACACTGGCTATATGTCAGACTGTTCTGATCTAGAATAATGAGCACATTTGTTTTGTTTTATTATTTTAAACACAGAGAAAACCCGAGGCTCGCTGATGCTGCTTGATCCTCTGGCTCCACCTACTGGTTTTGTACTGAAAAAGGGTTTATGGAAAATATACTGACACCCTAAATAGTTCCCAATAAAGTGTGTAATAGGTGTGTGTGTGTCTAAGTGTTGCAGCTGAGTCCTTGGCTACTTAGCTGTAATGTAATTTAAAGTCCCCTCACCTCCTCCATTCTTTTTGTGTCACTCAAACCACACACACTCATTTGTTCTTGGACACATCACACACACACCGACATAGAGCAGCGTGGCGGCAGTTGTGTGAGGACTGCTGGCTCTCAGCCCAAACACTGATAGCAGTCGATTAATGCTTTTAACTGATGGAGGGGGACATCTCAGCGTGGGTGGATTCTTCATCGCTGTCATAATGTCACATACATCCAACATTTACTCGCCTGTAGATGCAGCTGAATCGGCTCAAAATAAACCTTTTTAACACATGTAGTCAACTAACCTGTATGTACAATATAATGGCTTTGACTGGTTGAAAGTACACTGGACTGCTTACAGACGCAGATAAAAACAAGCCTACAGGTGCGTGCCTACGTACTGTATGCCCACAAATTCAATTTAATTCATTTATATAGCACCAAGTCACAGCAACAGTCGCCTCAAGGCGCTTTATAGTGTAAAGACCCAACAACAAGCAAGAAGGAAAAACTCCCTTTTAACAAGAAGAAAACTCGAGCACAACCAGGCTGCATCTGAGCTCATGTGATGTCAGATGGGGTCAGGCCTGGTTAGTACTTGGAACTGGAGACTGGCTGGGAATACACATTAAACTGGAATAACTGGTGGCCCAGCAGAGCATTAGTTTTCAGTGTCAGCTCACAACAAGAAGGTTTTTAAAAGCTCTTTTTATTTGGAGTCAGGAGACAGATACCTTCTCTACTTTTAAGATTAGACTTGAAACCACGCATTTAATCACTAGTTACTATTCATGTCTGCCTCGCTTCCACAGCATGTCTTCATCCTGTCTTCCTACCCTCACCCCCAACCTGTGGCAGCAGATGACCTCCGCTCCCTGAGCCTGGTTCTACTGGAGGATTCTTCCTGTTAAAAGGGAGTTTTTCTTCCCCACAGTCACCACAGTGTTTGATCACAGGGGGTCATTTGATTGTTGGGGTTTTCTCTGTTTTCTTGTATTATTGTTGTTGTGATTTGGCGCCATATAAATAAAACTGAATTAACTGAACTGGTAAATGGTAAATAGTAAATGGACTGGTTCTTATACAGCGCTTTGAGGCTGTTTGCCAGCACTTTTCACACTCTCCCTGTGTCTGCATGGGTTCTTTCCAGGTTCCTCCCACAGCCCAAAGACATGCCTGTTAGATTAAAAGCTGATGCTAAACTGGTCATAGTTTCTGCCTCTCTGTGTTAGTCCTGATAGGCTGATGAACTATCCAGGGTGTACCCCAGTTCTCAGACTGGGGTAGCTCGCGCAGTCTCCGCCCTCTGTGAACCTTTACCACACAGCAATCCATACTTTAGTCGTGTAATCCATTAGAAATACATTAAAATCCTCAAACAGCACACCCAAAGTAAAGAGGTCCAGATTAATAACAAAGAAAGGAGAGGCCAAGCAGACACCACCTACTGCTGCCTGCGTTGCACACCTGTCAGTCAAAGCAGCCACACCACTAACTACTGCTGACTTCTAAAAATATACCAGATTTGTGTGAAAAGGGAAATTAAGCACAGAAGCCAAAACCACTCTAAAAATATGTTTTTAATGCTGTAAAGTTGGCTACTTTATGATGGAAGTCTACGGGGACTGACTCGCTTTTGGAGCCAGCCTCAAGTGGCCATTAAAGGAGCAGCTCTGGAAGCTGAAAAATGAAAAACCACTGAAGAAAACAGCAGAGCTGAGCACAAAACTGAGGCATAAATCATGAGGAAATAAATCATTCAGCTGTCATTTTCCTCTACCACCTTAACAATCCCACCGACTGAATAGCTTCAGCACATTTAAGAAATACGACCTGTATGTTTGTGATTTTTAGTTCAGACTTTTTAAGCAGTTATTAAGTGTTAAAAAGGAACTGAACATATTGACCTAGCACTACAACACAGTGGAGATCAGCTAGAGGAACAAATGTTTCCCAGAGAAGCTGCTGAAGAACAACCATATGAGCTCCAAATAAAGTCACTGTTGCTCTTACTGACAACAATACGACACAAATGTAACCGACATTACTGATAGCAAACACTAGTTTGTCGCATTCACTGATTTTGAAACAAAATGAGTGCATTTACGATAATGCAGCTGTGGCCGGATCATTTCCCGGCAGATATGTAAACATGTTAAAAGAGGAAAAACAGAGGAGTAATTAACAGCATTAATGAGCCAGGTCCTGGGTTTGCTGGTGCACATGGGACCTCGCTGAGGCAGAAATGAACAGAGCTATTGTTGAAATTAGCAGGAGCAGCTGCGCTTTTCCAGCTCTGAAACACGTTGTCCTGTTGGACACGTTAAAAACACTCACAGCTCACAACAACCGCTACGCAACACCAAACTACTGCTGTGCTGCAACACAGGTGCACTTCTTTAATCACAACTGAAAGCACAACAATGCAAATGATAATAATGAGCTGCCTATTTACACAGAGGTAGGCTGGTGTTACTTACTAATAACGACCGTGCACACTGCAAAAAAAAAGTGTCAGGCAGTGGAGAGAAAACAGGCCAGGAATGAAAAAAGAAAAGCGACGGCTCGCACTCTGCGGGGCCCCGGTTCTCACCTATTATGTTAACTTTGTTCTGTGTCGTTTTTTGTTTTCCTTTTAGATTACTTTCAGAAAACTGTAACTCTGTATAATTAGCTCTCGCATTAAGTCCAAACAATTAGTGCCGCAAATGTGAAAATAATTATTCAGAGGGTCAAAATGATTTAATACGATTAGTCACAGCCTGGAACAACAGTGGATTTATTCAACTTAAACTGGTGGGGAATGAACGTGGACTTTTATGGAGGAACGGGATGTCCTGACATGCAAACCAAGAATTATTGCAAAGCTTGTGTAACACACAACAGTTCAATAATATCAGAAATCAAACACAACAAGTGAAACATTTCAGCCTATAATTAGCTTGGGACTGACTGTGTTACTGGCTGCTGTCCGACTGGAGGAAAGCTGCCTTTGCAGCTCTCCTCCAACTTCGCTAATTCCTGAAAGAAGTCACAGGATGTCAGTGTCAGGGCCTATATAATGGGATGAAACGCTGTGGGTGTCAGCATGTCTGCGTGCCTCAGTGAGTGTGTATGTGTGTGTGTCTGCACTCAGGCTAAAGAGCTAACTAGCCATGACAGACTAACCTGCTGGCCAACTACTCCATTAGCCTAATAACATGCACACACACACACACACACACACACACACACACACACACACACACACACACACATACACACACACACGCATGGGGAGGTCGGGAGAAAGAAAGAGGAAATACGTGAAAACAGAAGAGCAGAAGCTGCTGCTTCAGTGTCCAAATGTTGCCAGAAAACCAAGAAACATAAATTACTCTGTTTCTCACTCTGCCACCTCCTCCTCCTCTTCACACTATCATTTCCTAAAATACCTGGCCCCTCCCAACCTGGAAAGGAGCAGGAAGTGCTGCCTGGCAACCACGGAGCTGGGTGCCGTGGTAACGGTTCACCTGAACGCCTCTTCCCTAAACAAACAGCAAGCCTGAGCAAGGGAGACAGGGGGAGCAGGATGTGGAGCTAATGTCAGAGGCGATCTCCTGCAGGATTTCTTTGGAGTCCCTTTGTCCTGCTTGCTCTCACCTGTTCTCTGTCACACACAGCAAGCTGCTGGACCATGACAGCATTTAACACCGGCCCCACTGCCCACCCCCCCGCCTTGAGTCCAGCACATTCAAGGAGAAAGGAGACAGCAACTCCAACGCGCCAACACACACATGGTGTAGCTGTCTTTACCAAAGTGACCTTACTGTATCAGCACATATTTAAAATAACTGTTAAAGCTTCAGCGACTAGCTTTTAATCCTCAGGGAGTTAATAATGCGCAAACATCCTGACTGTTACAAAACTGATGCTTTACAGCTTTTCTATCTCTTAACATAATAACTAGTCCTAACCTGAACACGACAGGGACAAACACCATAATCACACATTTATACAACCATTACATTAGTCATTCCTCCTTCGAGTGTTATCAAGATAATTCTCTATATTCCTCTGCTTCACTCAGTGTTACACTGTCCAGCAGAACAAAAACAACAAACCCTGAGGGCTATTTTGTGACCTATTTGAATGATATTGAATCATACTTTTTATTAATCTCTGGCTCTCTTCCACAGCATGTCTTCTATCCTGTCTTCCTTCTCTCTCCCCAACCAGTTGCGGCAGATGGCCCCGCCCCTCCCTGAGCCTGGTTCTGCCGGGCCTTTTTAAAAGGGAGTTTTTCTTTCCCACTGTCACCAAAGTGCTTGCTCATAGGGGGTCATATGATTGTTGGGTTTTTCTCTGTATGTATTATTGTAGGATCTACCTTACAATATAAAGCACCTTGAGGTGACTGTTGTCGTGATTTGCCGCTGTATAAATAAAACTGAATTGAATTTGTTACAGTGTTGACATACTGCTGGGTTCACTGCAGGGCCCTTACAGAGAGACGTAATCATCACAACAACCTGTCACTAAAGAAGGCTCTGAAGTGGCTGAAAGCTCTAGAAATAGAAAGCAAGAAGCATCAAAGTTGGAAGGCAATGAGACAGAGTAACATAACAGAGCAAGAATCCAATTATTATGATCACTGGAGGTCAAAATGAATGGCAGATGATTATCGCTCTTACATAACTAAAAGGCTGGCCTTTACCTCCAAGATCTGACCTCTTGACTTTGGAGGAAGGACGGAAGAAATAAAGAAATATCTGCTAACATGATGGTAGAATTCACAAAGTGTAACAAATTCTAACCAAACATGAAGGCAGATAATCAATATCATTTAAGCCAAATCACTATTCTGTTTTGTTCTGATCTGAGTAACTGAGCCAGAGCTACTGAGACTTTAATACCATTACATTACAGACTTACATCACCGAATGAAGAAAAGCTCTGCTAATATTTACTAAACACATTTTAATATATATTCAATGACTTACACATAGACTCTTCTCAGTCTGAGACAATTGCCTTACTAGTTTGAAAGTTCAGTCCCCGCTAACTAGCCAGCACCGCCCCATCCAGTGTCACATTTCCCTGCTTGCAGGATCATCAAGTCACAGTTTTCAGACTGTCATCCAGCAGTCTGCAATGAAAATGTGCTGTGAGGTGGAGGGTCGCTCTAACCAGAACCTGCGGCAGGGGAGGAACTAGTTCATGTGATGCTATGCTGAGTTTATCAGAGCTGTCAAACAAAGCGCAGTTCAAGGCTGTTCCCACACTGCAACTGATTCACACATTGTTTTGAAGCTGACTGCCTGTCACCTGTGGACATTAAAGCCTCCGGTTGCCTTGGTAACTCTCTAATGTTTTTACTACCAGGTCACATGTCAATCAGCTATACTCTCAGTGGTAGTCGCTTCAGTTGCTCTGCTGGAAGTTGAGGAAAGTTTATGTTGCATCCTGCTCACTTCATGTCACCAGCAGTCACCTGAAGTCGCTAAACATCCTTCACTTTCTACAGTCTCTGGTCATGACATCACTGACATTCACTTCCAGTATGGATGCAGCCCAGTCAAAGTCCAGACCTAAATCACACTGAGATGCTTTGGCACGAACATGCCCTTCTTCCTCAAAAACCCTCCAATGTGACTGAATTAAATATATGTGCAAAGATGCAGGCCCAAATCCCTCCATGGTGATGTGAAAGACTCATTGCCAGTTATCGCAAATGCTGCCAAGGATAGCACAACCACTTATTAGGTTTAAGGTTTTTAAAATATTGTGATGATAAAGAAAATTCTTGCTTGTTCCTTGTATTACCCTTGGGGTTGTTATAAACTCTTCGTGAACATCTACAAATCAGATATAATGGGTAATTATGCATATTACCTACAGTAGCAGTCAAGAGTTTCAATACACTCTTAGAGCAGAGCAGTTAAATACAGGCAGTATGTATAATTACCTGTATGGCATCCAGTTACCTTGGATTCTCAGGAGAATGCAAATCCATAATGACAGGCCTTAAGCTAAGTGTTTATTGTCAAACCAATCATTGTCCTATACTACTACTACTAGGCTGTTTTAGGTAACAACAGAAAAACAAGACTGGCAGAAATAACCTCACCTTACACATAGTACCTGTTCAGTCTTACCTAGGACAGGCCGATATGACCTCATGAATACACACACAGACCCTGTGTTTGCGTAGTTTCTCTCTGGATACTCCGGCTTCCTCCCACAGTCCAAAGACATGCAGTTAGTGGGGATAGGTTAACTGATGATTCTAAATTACCTATAGAAGTGCTGGGTATTCAGTACCCTTCAGTACCCTTAGATTGTTTAGACTTAGACCTTAGACTGCTGTTAAAAGTCTAAAATTCAAAGCCACCATAAGCAGTAATAATGAATCTGCACACAGTGATGTCAATATTGCAACATCACTGTGTGCAGTTTACCCCAAGCTATAAAAGACATGACCTCACCAATAACTAGTAACTAACAAAATAGTACTAACCAAAGACAGGTAGCATGGTAACAATTTAAAAAAAACATCTTATGGTAGCATGAGTGTCCCGGGTTTGATCAATGACCATTAACAGAACCAATAAAGCTTTTTTCATTCTTTAGGGAAGAGATTTTTCTGTCCACACTCAAACACACTGTGGCAACTGTCCATCGTCTAAGGCCCGTTAACCCAAATGATGGGTTAACAGGGAAAATTTTCACAAAAATCCCTGGAAGTAAACCATGTCTATAGATGATACATCCACTTCAAAGACTTTCATACATGTGCCGTGTTATCTGTGTGACATGAACTTATTCCTTCACTCACTGCTCTTAACACACTAGCCTCTCTGTGAATGTTGTTTTTCCTTTACCAATGGCTTTTAAAATAGAAAGGCAGTCATTGGTTGATCTCTCTCACACACATTGAATACATGTAAAAAAAAAAAAAAAAAAAAAAGAAGCCCTATATCAACCTGTTATCATTTTTTTTTAAATTTCTTCCAGGAAACACCAATTAAGAGGAAGCTATGATCATGTAGCAGTTTTTATGAAGTAAATGAATAAGGGGCACATTGTGGGGTCCAGTTATGAATACAGCAATTATATGAATTTGAATCATTAAACTAAGGAAGAATAAGAGTACTGATAAGAGTTAATACAGATAAGCATTACCAGTACTGCTACTATTCAGTCCTTGTGACGTGCATCCCTACCCGTGAAATGTGTTCTACCTCAGCCTGTGCTTTGAGTTGCTGGATGATCTATGGCCAAACAACTCAGCCTCTAGGTGTTTTCACAACAGCTGATGCTGACGCACAAATTTGTGCTCCCTCTTGGGAGTAGGACCAATACTCAGCAGAACCATGCAGGATCAGTGCAATGAACTTTAATCCCTTTTCAAGTGGTTTTGGCAAAGCTTTTGGATTTTTATCACCATAACCGACCTGCATGATTTGCGGATGAGTCCCTAGTCATACTGGTCACAAGCATTAGTGATGAGTGCTACTGTCCAATACAACATCAATTTCTTCAGATTGTTCTTTGTTTGAAATAGATTGAGGTTTAATATTGCCAGAGGGCAAAATAAAAGTAGACAAAGACACTGTCATCTAGTCCAACTGCAAATCACTAACTTTCCAGCAGAGATGCAAGGAGGCGGGATTACAAATCTAATAATAAAGACAGACTGTGGTCGTCTTATTTTGCAAAAAGGAAACTAAAACCTTGATGTTCAGAGAATTCCATACACGATGACTGATTGTCATTTTGGCTTTCACATTAATATAAAAGTACTAGTTTTTGTTTTAGCTCCATAGAAACCATAGAATCTAAACACTGCGTATGTACCAAAGCCAGTTGGGGCACCTGTCTAACTTTACATACCGAAAACAAAGGACACCCACAAGCAAAACAAAAAAAACATGGCGAGTAGCCCTGCCTCATTGATAAGAAACAGTCAGGCATGAAAGTACTTTGTGTCGAAAGTGGATGACCAGGACATGCTAACTGACACGAGGCAGTATGCAAACAATCCCACTGTGTTTTTTGGACAAAGGAATGAAATGCTTCTAATTTAGCAAAGCACCTGAAAGATCAGCATTCAGATCTGTTCAAACAATTCAAGGTGAATGAGTTTCAGTTCATATTACCAACATCCAAAGTATTATGTTATCCTCAAAAATACATTACCATTTTGTTTGAGACAGATGTGAAACCATCTATGTCTTCTCAACAGAATATATCATTAACATTTTAAATAAATGGTCTGCCAGCATCATGTAAGTGATTTAAAATCACTTTTTAATGAAAGAGTTTAAGTAGATGGGATACTGGCTTTGTTTTGTTTTCAGATTAGGTATCAAGAATCATGTAATTCTGCTGGTATTGGCAAAGACTGCAAACGTTCAGGTATTGTGGCATGCCTATAATGCAGTGCTATGACCAACTGTGGGGAAGAAGAACTCTGACAGCAGGGGACCTCCAACAGAACCAGGCTCACAGTGGGGGCAGCATATCTGCTACAGCCAGCTCAGGGGTGAGAAGAAAATGTGGCTGCAGGTTAGCTTGTTGGGTGTGTATTTGTGGCGCTCTGTTTGAGACTGGTGACGATGTAACAAGATGTCCCATCACATTACAGAAAAACATAAATATGATGCTTTTTACTGACAGAACTATGATATTTTATCAGCATTAGGGTGATTTTATTATGTTATGCTATAAAGTGTTGTAATTTTTTCAAACATAAATGTAACATATTCACAAATAAGTTTTGTAATATTGCTGCAACCAGACCCTGGTCTGCGATTTTTACATTAGCACTACTGGGACTAAAAGGTAAAGCAGACATTAAAGATCAGCACTGAATATTACTTCTGTAATGTAACCATATTTTGTTTGTATGGATCTAGTGTAGTATTATAAATCTTGAGTATGTGATACTTCCATAACATCAATGATTACATGGGCTGCCAAACATTACAAAGCTGCCTCTTGATCCAAAAAAGGGAAGAGAGAAGGACTGAACACTCCAGATTCGACTTATGAGGCGCTTCACTTATAACTTTGCAACTTGCAAGTTATCAGGTTAATTGAAATCTCCATGAGTCCTGTAAGGTTCTGCTTAAAATCTCAGACGCGGTTAGCATTAGGTAAGCAAAATAACAGAAATAGTGCCATATGAAAAGCACTTTACAGAGATGTGTGAGGGTTAACATTTTAATGTAAATTACTTGAATTACTTCTATATTTACTTTAGAGCCCTTTAGAGCCATATTGTTATGATATTACTTCATTGTATGCTTTTAGTTAGCATGTTGTTGTTGTTAAATGTAAAATATAATTAAGTTTTATAAGATGTAAGCAGGTTATGACTATTTGTTAATGCTGTATTCTCACTGCAGAGACTTACAGGTTAAGAGCTGAGGCTTGCTTGCTTGTGATTTTCACAAATATCTTTCTACCAACTTTACTTACCCCTCTTATTCTTAAACTGACTGTCTTACACTCTCTTGTTTTTATGCTCCTTCTATTGCCTAAAGAGTAATTCAGTGAGCTCCATAATAAGGAGTCATTAATCATGAGATGACACAACTCCTGAACTGCAGCAAGATGGCAAAAATGCACATACAAATTAGACATTTTTAGTCAGTATACAACTCGACAATGATGCTTTAATGGCACTGCAGATGCAATAAGATTCAGGGGAAAAACTGGACAGCCTCAACATAAGTTAGTGTCTGAATACATGTGAAGACTTCATACCAGCAGTGGTAGTGGTACCCATAACAGCTACTAGTAGCAGCTGTTATGTTCTTCATTGGTAGCCCCTGGCAAGTAAAACCACCATATTTGTAGTTAATTGGTGCCCATTGCTAGCTCTTAGTTTATTAACTTGTGGTTGTCAGCTGTTTGTTCTGTACTAGTTAGCTGGAAGCTATCATGTCACTCCTGGCACGCCGCTAGTGCCTGTATGAAGCTGTAATAACTGTTACCTGTTTGGTAGCTAGTTAGCTGTTGTATCTGTCAGGTGTGAGCTTGTGTATTTTAGCTAGCCTTAGCACTAACTACACAGTTTCCAAGTTAGCCTATGCGTTAACTGTACGGCAGAAGTGAGGACAACGTTATAGCAAAAGCACAAAATGTTACATCTTAGCTCTGCAGCAAAATAAGACCAAATAAATGTCTACGCATAATGTTCTTGGACGGTCACGCACACACGCACGCGCCTCAATCTCTCGCTCACGCTCTCCCTCTCTCCCGCTTTCTCCCTCTGATAAAACCCCACGGTACCGTGGATGTCGGCGGCTCCTCTTGGAATGTGTATTAGAGCAGAGGTCGCTTCCTCCCGGCTTTGGTTTCTGCCGAGGCACGGTGTGTCCCTCCGTGGAGCTCCTTTGCGCTTCTAATTCACACGAAAACGCGTAGTTTAACAAGCGGGACGCGTCTCACCTCCTACCGCTTCACCTCCTCCATATTTACCGTCTGCCTCTCTCCCTCTCTCTCGCTCTTTCTCCCACCACCAACAACAACATTATTGACGTCCTCCTCTTGCCACGTGACCAGTCTGCTGAGGCTAAAAATAGACTCAATAGAAACCAATGGAGGCAGACAGACAAGGCAGAAGTAGACAGACAGACGTAAAGTTTGGCTTGTTTGCCTGCTTCACCTTACTTTGTCAGATAATCTTCGTTAGTGGAGGCAACCGGACAGCGTCTTACTTTCGAGCAACAGATAACACAGGAAAGACTTTCTAAGAGTATTCCCTTTAGTTGCGCAATTCATGAGCAATAAATAAGCTGACTGCCAGGTTTATGAACTTGTGAAGAGTGCTAAGATTCTTATCATCTATGAATATTTTTTGCTTTATTCATGAGCAAACTCTCTACTATCACACTGCAGGGCCTTTTTTGTTATTTTTTTAGAGCTCTAGTATGGCGATTACACTAAGCTAATCATTTGATTTCACAGAAGTCGCTTTAAAATCCAGACATGTTTGAAGAAGTTCTATAAAAGGTTAATACAAACTCTTAGTGATTTGATAGTATTTTCACATCCAGGAGACCAGGATTCAAGTAGAAACTTGGAATACAGTGTCTACTTGTACTGAAGCGCATCCCTGTCATAAGATGTGTCCGATCTATTTGTAGTGATGTGCGATACCACTGATTTCCTTTCTGATCTGATACCAAGTAATATTCAGGGTGGTATCGACGATACTGATCCGATACCGATACTTTGTACAAAAACTCATTTTATTTATTGTATCTCAAATTATAGCGTCATAATGATTATATCAGAATCAGAATCAGAATACTTTATTGATCCCTGGGGGAAATTATTTGGACATCATTATTTGGACATAGGTCATCAGATTACTTGTTCTTATCACTTAATAATGCAGAGTTCATCATATAGAAATAAAAAAACTTAAGTTGTGCGCTATTTGAACACCTTGCCTGCCTGCAGCACTAAAGGACTTCGTGAGAGACGTCTGTGTCGCCCTAGCAGCACCTGTCCCTGTCCTCCTCTTCAGTTCGTCTCAACATACACTTGTCATATCCTGTGATATGATTTAGGGGAGACCGGGGATAGTTGTAACATTTTTGACATTTCTGTCTGTAAATTGGAGCTCTTTTAAGGTAGTGGATTCAAAATGTAATGCAAAGTATTTACATGTCTCTGCTATTAAATAGTGCAGCTATTTTCTCTGCAGCACAATTACCCATTGCATGGTATGGTCTCAAACACAAAGAGTGAAATGTTACAATTAACCCCATAGTCTGGGTTAGTTGTAACATATCCTGGGGTAAAATGTAACACAATGAAATAAGGGTACTAACAAAATATTAACAAGTAATCTTTGTTTATTCAACACATGAATGCACTTAGAGCCGTGTGTGTGTGTGTGTGTGTGTGTGTGTGTGTGTGTGTGTGTGTGTGTGTGTGTGTGTGTGTGTGTGTGTGTGTGACAGAATGCAGAAATCTAGCTTTTGAACATATTCCAACCCCCCAAAAAAGACAAGTTATGGAATTTTCTGCAACTGAATATTTCATTCATTTTGGTTGGTCTTCCTTGCGTTTGGCCTCATTGGCTCAGTGGGCATTATAACCTACAACTCTTGCACCAATTTTGAACATAACAATGAAGCTGAAAAAATGTAGTTGTTCACCAGCATCGCAATTCCATTACTTTTTATCATGGCTTACCTTGGTGTGGTTTGCAAAGTGCTTCAGAAAGATGAGGAAATCTGTTTCTTGCACCCATCCTGATTTATTTCCACTACCAGTACTTCCTACTGGTCCATCTCTGACACAGTGGTCTGCATAATGTATGTGTGGGAACACAAACAGTGGAGGAATTGTGTTGCCAATGGCATTAACCGCATATACAAATGCGACCAGTGAACCTCTCTCTGCTGATGTCGTTGCCCCAACTTGTTTAATATAAGTTAAAGTAATAGTGTGGTAAGTTGTAACATCTGCATTATTGTTACAACTAACCCAGACTGTTGCTGTTACAACTGACCCAGACTCCTATAGCCATGAACTAGCTAACATTACAGCCAACGGCTAAAACATTAGCACTAAAGACCTACACAGAATATATCCCCATAGACATACAAATAACACAATTTAAGTTTGATGAGTTTAACTGCAAAGCAGATAATGCTATTACAAATTGAAATAAAGTAGAAAAACTTACTTTTTGGCATACAAATTACTTTTTTTGTGTTAAATTGTCTGTGTTTGACAAAATGTGCTGATTTTTCACATGTGATAGCAGAACTGAGTTGGGCATGCACAGGATGAGTCACATCATTTGAAACTTAGCCCTGATTGGAGAAATTGGAAGTGTAACTGACCCACGTTACAACTATCCCCGGTCTCCCCTACTCTGAGGTGTTTGACAAGGTTAGTGATGTTGCCACAACCATACATCCCAACCCTCCTGATTTTTCCGGGAGAATGCCGAATTTCAGTGCCCCTCCCGAAAATCTCCCGGAGCCACCATTCTCCCGAATTTCTCCCGATTTTCCACCCGGGCAACAAAATTGAAAAACCATATCGAGAATTCATAGCAGGCGCAGCCAATTCCAGTTTCCAACAACGGCGGCAGCTACTTAGTTTTAATATTACTCTTATTTCTCTTTCTGGGTCGCAAAGAAACTTTTTTTCTTTTCTTTTTTTTTTTTGTGTCCCGTTTGGATCTTTAGCCATCAGAATTGTTGTCTTAAGGCCAAGAAAGATGCCAAGCAGATTTATTTTACCAAGTGGATCATCATGGCCTTGCCATATTGGTCCATTTGATTGAAAACCAAAGGGGAGAAGAGACGGTGAGAAGGGGGGGGGGGAGAAAGAAAAACCCCGCAAAACACCTGGATCACCTGTATGGAGGAAAAAAAACAGAAGAGAAAGCAAACAACAAAGAGCAACATAATAAAAATTAAAAAAAAACTTTTAACATATTTTCAGGTTTCAGGTTTTCAGAATGTAGCTGTGTAAACTTCAAATATCTGAGCCGACCGACGCATCGTCTTCAAACCCCCGCGGTCTTTCACTACTCGGGTTAAACATGATATATAAGTCACTTTGATAATTTAAAAATGTTATTGTTTGGCTTTTTCAGTGTTTTATTTGTTCGTGAGTAAATCGGTTTGGCTGAGATTAAAGTTATTAGATTAGATTAAATTTAACTTTATTAATCCCTCGGGAGGGTTCCTCCGGGGTTTTCACACAGCTGAATAAACATCAAGCAGAAAACTGATTAAACAGAAGAGTTTAAGTCAGCGCCCGGTTATATTTTAGACAGCAAGGAGCAGACGGCAGAGTTTCACTCCACCGAGGGAGCTTGTGACGGCTTTCTTTAGACCATGAAGGCCGGTCCTCAGGCGGAAGCAGCCTCTGAATTTGGACACCCCCGCTGTTTCTGGGCCGGCCAATAATAACGGTGACATTTAACGTATTTTCTCCGATAAACACTGTAAAATTTATTTATCACTCCCCCCAACAGCCCTTTTGAATGTCTTCCTAATTCTGAGGTCTCAAGGTTGGCAAGTATGGCCACAACACCTCACTTTTTTGCCAAATGTATCGCAAACCACATCTCAGCTGTTTGTGGAGGTAAAATACGTCCGCACAATTACGCTCAGCCATTGTTCTGAGTGCGCACGCCAAGGGGCTGCGAGACATTTATACAGCCGTATTTCGCACATGACTATGAAAGGCGGAAGAGGAAGTAGTTCCTTTGAATGTAGAAAATCCGAATGTTATAGTTTCTTTCCACTGTGTTCCTGTTAATGATAAACTACAATTTACCCTAAATTACTAAAATATCGATATTTTAATGTGAGAATCGATTCTAGAACATAAATGACTGGTATCGGAGGAATCGATATTTCAGGATCGATCCGCACATCACTATATTGCAGGGCTAACTGAGAGGCAGACAACCACAAGTCTTACAGTCACAGGGAGAACATAGAAACGCCACACAGAAAGGTTTTGGGCTGAATTCAAAACAGGACCTCCTTGCTGTGAGGTAAGGCCACTGCACCACTTTGTCATCCAGTGCTCTTTGATAAGTTTTTTTTTTTCAGCTTCTTGTTTTTTTTTGTTTGTTTGTTTGTTTTTTACCACATCATACAACCCTAATTATACATTTAATTGTACTCAATGCACGGTGTTTGCGAAAGCATATATCATTTACAACATCAATATGTTGTAAATTATAGATTCACAGTTTATAGCTTTTTTACACTGACTGCTCACTGTTAGTTACACCATGCTAATACCAGGTTAGACCCTTTTTGCCTTCAGAACTACCTTAAGTCTTTGTGGCATGCATTAAACATGGTTCAGGAAACATTCCTGTGAGGTTTGGGTCAATATTGATATGATAGCATCAAACAGTTGCTGCAGATCCGTGAGCTACACATCCAAGATGTGCCACCATTCATTTCTCAGCTCGTCATTTAATTTGTTTTTAAGTGACTGGTGAATTACAGATTTTATAAACACAGCAAAACTCAGAAACAAAGTGCATTTCCAACAGAGCTGCTAACAATAAAAAGTGTTTTGGTAAAAATTACTATGAATGGCATAATCTTTGTCTTGTCCTATTGTGTGCAGCAGTGTGTGTGTGAGTGTAAATGTTAGGCAAAGTGCTTGAATGGGAAAATAAGACTTTGTAGTAAGAAAATGCTTTGAGTGCTCAAATTAAGAAAAAGCCTTTATATATGTATATACACTAGGACATACATCCAGAGCATACATCCAATAAGGGTCCTCAGGCTACGCCCATGGTATCAAACCCTACATCGGAATCTGAGCGAGAGACATATAGCTGAAGCCATAATGGCTCAGATGTGGCCCTGGTTTGGGCCAGGTGATAAAGAACCAGGATACTCTAATGAAAAGTGGTCTACTGGAACAATATATGCATGTATGCCTTGCCTGCTAGCATCTTGCACCCTGCTGTTATGTGCTGGATTGTCTCTGGGGCATCTTTACACAGCCTGCACCTGGGGTCTTGCCTGGTGTGATAGACCCCAGCCTCTATGGATCTTGTACTCAGAGCTTGTTCTTGTGCTGCCATGATTAGTGCCTCTGTGCTGTCTTTCAGTCCAGCTTTGTCCAGCCACTGGTAGGATTTCTGGACCATTCATGGTAAGGAGCTTTCTTGTCTTTATGTCAGTGGCTTCTATCTCCTCCTTTGGCCAGCCTATTACCCCAGCAGGGTACCTGATCACGGGCAGGGCATACGTGTTGATGGCCCGGATCTTGTTCTTACCATTCAGCTGACTCCTCAGGACTTGCCTGACCCTCTGCAGGTACTTGGTGGTTGCAGCTTTTCTAGCGGCCTCTTCATGGTTCCCATTTGCCTGCGGGATCCCCAGGTACTTGTAACTGTCCTCTATGTCTGCAATGTTGCCTTCTGGTAGTTCAATCCCCTCAGTTCTGACTACCTTCCCTCTCTTTGTTACCATCCGACTACACTTCTCCAGTCCGAACGACATTCCAATGTCATTGCTGTATAGCCTGGTAGTGTGGATCAGTGAATCGATGTCTCGTTCACTCTTGGCATACAGCTTGATGTCATCCATGTACCGTGGCTGACAACTGCTCCGTTCCGTAGTCGGTATCCG
Source organism: Copadichromis virginalis (assembly GCF_057382275.1). NCBI lineage: Eukaryota > Metazoa > Chordata > Actinopteri > Cichliformes > Cichlidae > Copadichromis > Copadichromis virginalis. Next base: position 5,669,828 of record NC_140621.1, read on the forward strand.
TAGCCAGTCTTGTTAATGATGGCAATACCTACAACCACGATTACCAACACTAACACTCTCAGTGGCAAGGGAACAATAAGAGAACAGCACCACCAAGGCTGGAGACGGAGCAATACTGGAAGAGCATATGGGAGAAGGATGCAACCCATAACGGCAATGCTCAGTGGCTAGAGGATCTGAGGGCAGACCACAGCGACCTCCCTGAACAGGGTCCAGTAACCATCACAGTGGCAGATATCCAAGAAAGGGTCTCCAGTATGAAGAGTTGGACAGCACCAGGGCCCGACATGGTTCACGCCTACTGGCTGAAGAAGCTGACTGCACTCCACGAGCGTCTGGCAGCACAAATGAACCAGCTGCTAGTTAACGAGAGACACCCGGAATGGCTAACCGAAGGTCGGACGGTCCTGATCCCCAAGGACCCCAAGAAGGGACCGGTCCCCTCCAACTACCGACCAATAACCTGCCTCAGTACTACATGGAAGCTCCTGTCAGGCATCATATCGGCTAAGATGAACAGGCACATGGGTCAATACATGAGCGGGACACAGAAAGGAATTGGCAAGAATACCAGAGGCGCAAAACACCAGCTACTGGTAGACAGAACAATCAGCCGAGACTGCAAGACCAGACTGACCAACCTGTGCACGGCCTGGATTGATTACAAGAAGGCCTATGACTCAATGCCCCACAGCTGGATACTGGAATGCCTAGAATTGTACAAGATCAATGGGACCCTAAGAGCCTTCATCAGGAACTCAATGGGGATGTGGCGTACAACACTAGAGGCCAACTCCAAGCCCACAAGTCACCATCAAGTGCGGGATCTACCAAGGAGATGCTCTGTCCCCACTGCTGTTCTGCATAGGCCTGAACCCCCTCAGTGAGATCATTAACAAGACTGGCTACGGATACCGACTACGGAACGGAGCAGTTGTCAGCCACCTCCTGTACATGGATGACATCAAGCTGTATGCCAAGAGTGAACGAGACATCGATTCACTGATCCACACTACCAGGCTATACAGCAATGATATTGGAATGTCGTTCGGACTGGAGAAGTGTAGTCGGATGGTAACAAAGAGAGGGAAGGTAGTCAGAACTGAGGGGATTGAACTACCAGACGGCAACATTGCAGACATAGAGGACAGTTACAAGTACTTGGGGATCCCGCAGGCGAATGGGAACCATGAAGAGGCCGCTAGAAAAGCTGCAACCACCAAGTACCTGCAGAGGGTCAGGCAAGTCCTGAGGAGTCAGCTGAATGGTAAGAACAAGATCCGGGCCATCAACACCTACGCCCTGCCCGTGATCAGGTACGCTGCTGGGGTAATAGGCTGGCCAAAGGAGGAGATAGAAGCCACTGACATAAAGACAAGAAAGCTCCTTACCATGCATGGAGGGTTTCACCCCAAGTCCAGCACCCTGAGGCTGTACGCTAAGCGGAAGGAAGGGGGCCGGGGACTGGTGAGTGTCAGCACCACAGTCCAGGATGAGACAACGAACATCCAAGAATACATTGGGAAGATGGCCCCAACTGACCGAGTGCTCAGTGAATACCTCAGGCAGCAGAAACCCAAGAAAGAGGAGGGAGACGAGGAACCATCATGGAAGGACAGGCCCCTGCACGGTATGTACCACCGGCAGATAGAGGAGGTGGCTGATATCCAGAAATCCTACCAGTGGCTGGACAAAGCTGGACTGAAAGACAGCACAGAGGCACTAATCATGGCAGCACAAGAACAAGCTCTGAGCACAAGATCCATAGAGGCTGGGGTCTATCACACCAGGCAAGACCCCAGGTGCAGGCTGTGTAAAGATGCCCCAGAGACAATCCAGCACATAACAGCAGGGTGCAAGATGCTAGCAGGCAAGGCATACATGGAACGCGATAACCAAGTGGCCGGCATAGTGTACAGGAACATCTGTGCCAAGTATAACCTGGAAGTCCCGAGGTCAAAATGGGAGATGCCCCCAAGGGTGGTGGAGAATGACCGAGCTCAGATCCTGTGGGACTTCCAGATACAGACGGACAAAATGGTGGTGGCTAACCAACCGGACATAGTGGTGGTAGACAAACAGAAGAAGACGGCCGTAGTGATCGATGTAGCGGTTCCGAATGACAGCAATATCAGGAAGAAGGAACACGAGAAGCTGGAGAAATACCAAGGGCTCAGAGAAGAGCTCGAGAGGATGTGGAGGGTGAAGGTAACGGAGGTCCCCGTGGTAATCGGAGCACTAGGTGCGGTGACTCCCAAGCTAGGCGAGTGGCTCCAGCAGATCCCGGGAATAACATCGGAGATCTCTGTCCAGAAGAGCGCAGACCTGGGAACAGCTAAGATACTGCGCAGGACCCTCAAGCTCCCAGGCCTCTGGTAGAGGACCCGAGCTTGAAGGATAAACCGCCCGCAGGGGCGTGCTGGGTGTTTTATATATATATATATATATATATATATATATATATATATATATATATATATATATATATATATATATATATATATATATATATATCAAATCAAATCAAATCACTTTTATTGTCACATCACATGTGCAGGCACACTGGCACAGCACATGCGAGTGAAATTCTTGTGTGCGAGCCCCACAAGCAACAGAGATGTGCAAACACAACAACACAAACGAGCAAAATACAAGAATGGCCAACCTGAAACTAATAAATATATGTACAATATATAATAGTGTATGCATTTCTGGATGTGTATACTAAATATTTTCCTACGTGTGTGTGTGTGTGTGTGTGTGTGTGTGTGTGTATACACATTTTTACAAATTAAATAGTAAAAAAAAAAATAATAATAATAATAATAATAGTAATAATAAAATATATAAAATATATAAAATATATAAAAAAAATATATATATATATATATATATATATATATATATATATATATATATATATATATATACACATAATCCCCACCCTCTAGATTTGATACCAAGCTCCAAGAACACCTGGTGCGTTTTAGGCATCGAATGCAAGAGCAGCTGGCCTGAAAAAGAAAATTGTGGCTAAGCTGGAAACCTGGCCCTTGTGGTTAACTACAAAGACTAAAGAAAGTACCTCCTGAACGTCTACTAGAAGATATGAATGCAGCATTACAATCTCTACTGCGCTGCAATCATCACTGAAACCAACCAGATGGTTGACACCATGGCAACAGTGACTCCTGAGATGTTTGACTACAACATGAACAAGGACAAGGAGCAGTACTCTCCTTGAAAAGGGAGACTAGAGGCCAAACTCAAGGTTAGTACAGAGGGAAGTTAGCCAACTATCAGGACTGAAGAAAGGCAAGCTGGCCATACCTGAGACCTTAGAAACTGCCAAGGAAAGACTCATAGTCTTGGCTAACCCCCGAAAAAGTATACCAGAGAAATAGTAGCTAGGATAAAAAAAACAGATGTCCTCCACTGAACCATCCAAAGTATACTCTCAGTGGCAGGGAAACAATATAAGAACAATGCCACTATGCCTGGAGACTGAGCAATACTGTAAGGATATATGGAAGAGAGGATGCAACACATCAATACTCAGTTGCTAGTGGATCTAAGAACAGACCACAGCAACCTCCCTGAACAGGATCCAGTAAGCCAAGAACTGTCTTGAGTCTCAAGTATGAAGCATTGGACAGCACCAGGCCCTGACATGATTCACACCTATTGGCGAAAGTATAACTACAAGTACCTTAGAATCCCACTGGCAAATAGGAACCATGAAAAGGCCACTAGGAAAGCAAAGCAGCAACCACCAAATACCTGCAGAGAATAAAGCAAGTCCTGAGGAGTCAGCTGAATGGGAAGAAGATCCGTGCAATCAACACCTATGCCATGCCAGTCTTTAGATACCTTGCTGAGGTCATAAGCTGGCCAAAGAAGAAGATGAAAGCCACTGACATCAAGACTGGAAAGCACCTTGCAATGCATGGAGGGTTTCAGCCCAGGTTCACCTCCCTGATACTGTACTGTTCCAGTGAGTGTCAGAACTATGATCCAGGATGAAACAACAAAGATCCATCCAATAATGTGCTTAGTGAATACCTCAGGAGGCAGAAATAAGAGAAAGAAAAGGAGCAAAAAGAGGAACCATCATGGAAGAACAGGCTCTTGCTGAGCCTACTATTTGCAGGTAGAAGCAGTGGCTGATATTGGAAAATGGCTACCAACACCAATAGCTGAAAAAACTGGACTGAAAGACACCACAAAGGCATTAATCATGGCAACACAGGAACAAGCTCTAAGGACAAGATCAATAGAGGATGGGGTCTACACCAAGCCAGATTCCAGGTGTAGTGTGTAAGAATCCATCACATTATGGAAGGGTGCAATATGCTAGCAGGCAGGGTATACATGGGATACCATAACCAAGTGGCTAGCATAGTATGCAGGAACATCTGTGCCAAGGCTGGCCTGGAAGTCACCAGGTCAAAGTGGGATGCGGTCCGTAAGGTGGTTGAGCATGACCAAGTTAAGATCCTTTGGGTCTTCCAGATACAGAAGAACAAATGGTGACGGCTAACCAACCTGACATCATAGTGGTGGACAAGCAGAGGAAGCAAGCCTTAGTGATAGATGTAACTATTCTAAATGATATCAACATGTGTGAAAAGGACCACAAAAAGCACGAGAAATAGCAGGGACTGAGAGAGGAGCTAGAGAAAATGTGGAGGCAGCAGTGGTCCCCATGGTAATCTGAGCACTCAGGGCATTGACCTCCAAAACTGGGTGAGTGGCTCCAGCAGATCCCAGGAACAACATCTGAGATCGCTGTCCAGAACAGCGTAGTCTTTAGACCTGTCCATAGGCAGTGTTGTGGCACTGACACATTTGGCTGCCAACAGAAATGGGTCACTGCTGTTTAGTGATGGTGTGACTGCTTATAAGTAACAGGGTAGATTCTGAAGCAAATAAAGCTATACTCTGTGCTGAGATTTAGTAAAAATGCAGAACATTTGACACTACTTCACAGTACACATGGACAATGAGCCAAAATGAACTGTAAAAGTGACTCAAAACAAGGTAATGAAATGTTCTCAAATGGGAAATTAAGGAACCTGAACTCAATTCATCTGAGCATTATATTACTTACTGTAGACTAATCTGATCGCAAAAAAACCCATAAGTTAGCAATAACTGAAGGCAACTGTAGTGAAGGCCTACCAAATTATTTTAGGGAGCAAGCTTAGCATTTTGTGATGTCCATGTTCTGCTGAGTTCAGACAATCATTCACTGAAAAGGATACGTTGTTACAATAAGACACAATAGTTCTTTTTTTCATTATTATTATTATAACTACCTTTATTGAGGGCAGCACTTCAATCATGTCAGTCATGTCAAGTGTGCGGAGGTGCATGAAAATGTTGCCATTTTTTAGGCATTTCTGAATCTCACTGTAGCCCACTAAACATATGGTGGCATGGATAAGATGTAGTAATACATCATAATGGACACCAAATTTCTAATATTATGCCAATCAGAGTCAAAGTCCTGCATATCAGTAATGCAGGAGCACTTCAGTTCAAATTTGTCAAAATCTGATTTTTTTAAAAAGCAATTAGTCTGATGTAAACAGGTGAAAACAACTGTCAGATTTAATTGGATAGCTCAGAAGAAACGCTGCAGAATCTCACTTTCATTCACAGTAAACAAAAAGAGAGGAGAGGAGGAATCATAGCTGAGGCTATAAATATATTCTCTCTTTGCACAATGTGAAAATGCTAAATAGATACATGCGGAGGAGGTGGACGGAATAAAAAATGGAGACTGGGAAAAAAATGAGGGAGGAAAGGTTTGGAGAGAGATGGGGTAGAAAGGACAAAAAAGGAAAGAAGGTGGGAAATGGAGGAGAGGGTTGAGAAGGAGGACATGAGGAGGAGAGGAGAAACAATGTGCATTAAGCCAAAAAGAGGAGAAAGGATGGGTTGCAATGAAAGGTCGGAGAAAATGGAGAGACAGAAATAGAGAAGTAAAGAGCTATTCTGGTAATGATGTTGTTGCCATGGAGATGCTGTCCTCGCTCAGGCTACTCCACAGGTGCCTCGTGGGTATTTCTAAGGAACTGTGCTGATTGGAGGGGTTTATGGAAGAGAAGGCTATGGATTGGTTGGTGTACATGGATGTCAAAGGTCGTGTCATTGCTTCCGATTACTCTCCACATATTTTCTTATCCCCTCCTTTTATGTTCTCCCTCTGACGAGTCATGAAATGAATTGAAATAAAGCTAAAATGAATGAGGTGCATCAGTGATAGTAAAATGTGTATCACACCTACACACTGTTATGTAGTAAATTACAAGTGCGTAGAGCGCTTAATGAAAGGGTTTCCATGGCCAAGCAGCTTCACCCAAGAGCTTGCCACCATTGGACTCTAGAGCATTGGAGATTTGTTCTCTGGAGTGACAAATCACACTTCTTTGTCTGGCAATCCAATGGACAAGTCTAGATTTGGTGGTTGCCAGGAGAATGTACCTGACTGCACTGTGCCAAGTGTGAAGTTTGGTGGAGAGGGGATTATGGTGTGGGGTTGTTTCTCGGGAGTTGGGCTTGGCCCCTTAATTCCAGTTAAAGGAACTCTTTATACGTCAGTACACCAGAACATTTTGGACAGTTTCATGTCCCAACTTTGTTGGAACCTTTAATGAGCAAGTTTGGTGTAGAAGAACTTGACTGCACAGTGACCGCTACCCAATAGAACACCTTTGAGATGATTTAGAGCGGAAACTGAGCCAGGCCTTCTCATCCATTATCAGTGTGTAACCTCACTTTCTGGAAGAAGAAAACGCCCATGAACATTCTTCTAAACCTTGTGGAAAATCTTTCCAGAAGAGTTGAAGCTGTTATAGCTGCAAATGGTGGGCCAACAGCATATTGAATCCAATGGATTAAAATGGGATGTCACTCAAATTCATATGCATGTGAAGGCAGATGAGCAAATTCTTTTGGCAATATAGAGTACAAGAATTATTTATCAGGGTTGGGGTCACAAGGGCAGCAGTCTAAGCGGAGATCCCTCTCACCCGACCAGCTCCTCCAGCTCTTACTAGAGGACACTAAGGTGGAGGACTGAGCCAGTCAATTGACGTAACATCTGCAGCGGGTCCCAGGTCGAGCCTTCGGCCTTCTCTCATTTGGGCATGCCTGAAAAACCCCACCTAGGAGCTGTGAAGGAAGCATACTTGTTGCCTGAATGACCTTAACTGGCTGTACTCTGAGCCCCTCCCAAATTACCAAGCTCCTCATCCCATCTCTAATGCAGGGCCTTAGATCAATACCTGGCTGCTCCAGTCCACACTTCAGAAAGGACTTTGGCATAGAAAAAAATGCTTGTAAGAATGGGTGAATGAGGCATTTTGTAGAAAATGCTTTGAGTGCTCAGATAGAGTAAAAAGCTCTGCGTATTTACATTTACTCATTCAATATAGTTACTGAACGGGTAAAAGTAGTATTGGGTTAAGAGTTTGTTTGTTTTTTTACTTTTGACCCTAATACAGTCATTTATGAGAACAGAAGCCCCACCCACATACTGTTCAAACTTTCTGTTTACAGGGGGTAACTAATCAGAAGAAAGCTAGCCAAAGGCAAAGGTAAACGAAACAGTGTCAGGTTTCGTAGATCAGACTCACGCGCAGACCACTAGTATCTTCAAAAGGTGCATTTATTTACAGTGTTTCCTACAGTGAAATTCATATATACACATAATAGTGCCAAAGGAAAAAAGGGGTCGGGGTTCCAGGGTCCAGGAATGAAAGAGGCAGGAGTCCAGGAAGGGAAGGTTTCCATTCAGTCCTAACACATCTCCTCTCCTTTCCTCTATCTCTCTTGCTCCCGTTCAGTCGCCAGGCACGGGGAAGAACAAGTCCAGAGGCAATCTATGCACAGGCAGAAAAAAAACATTAGTCTCCTGGTTCAGACATGCTCACAAACTGACTTTATAAAATACAGGACGACTGACGCTGAAGGCTCAACGATCCAGCGACGAGTAGAGCAGACTCGCCCTCTTAAGAAGGGTTCCAATCTCTCATGATCACCGACAGGTGTGCTGATCACCTCCAGGTGTGTAGGCCAGGGGCAGGAGCCCATACTGAGCTCCGCCCCGGCAGGAGAAAGAGAATGGGAGAGGGCGAGAGAGAAAGAGAGAGCAGAGGTGAGAGAGAAAGGTAAACAAAAACAAAGCACCTGACGGCTGTCAGCTGACGAGGAGCGGAGACCATGACAAACAGCTTGTTCAGACAGCAATAAATTGAGGGACTGCACCAAGGCCTGCTAAGTTTCACTAGACCAAAATGCAGGAGAGGACAACAGGTAAAAGGTAATGGGTTTATTTACAACAAACAGAGAACAAGTTTGACAGAGGTATCCAGGTGAGTGTTGCAAAGGTCAGGGGCAGGCGTAATATCCAAAAATACACAGCAGAGATGTGACACACACGGGAGAAATCTGCAGCAGAGAAGAAGAGATACAATGTAAGTCTTTGTCAAGAACCAGAATTACTAAATACAGCTGAGAGCTTGAATGAGGATTATTTTCAACTCTGAATCATTAAACATAATCCAGTAGAGTCCATGAGTAAATATCCAAAGCTTTAAATGAGTACAATGCTCCAGTGGTATTAATATACTCATTAGCAACTAAAAGTATTTAACATAGTTTTATAAAATGAAAAAGTGAGCTTTACGTGCGAGTGTTTCTTTAATTGTGACATCATACAGCACCAGTGGGTGGAAGTACAATCTTAGAGTAATAGAAATGTGACAGGTTCAAACCCACAGCCGTAGGAAAAAAAGAAAAAATCTATTCATACTGAAGGAGGGTCAAAGAGACTTTATTATTAGAGTGAAAGAAGAGGGGGAGAACTGGGCACATGGGTGTCATTAAAAGTTAGAAGACATTAAAAGATGAAAAGAAAGGAAGGGGATGGAGGCTGTTGAGGACAGATTAATAAACAGCATGTCAATATGTGGCGCGCGCACACACACACACACACACACACACACACACTTACGCAAAAGGAGCAGTGGTGAGTCAGCCTCCAGTGAGTCACAGGAGAAATCAGAAATGTCAGACTGAAAAAGAGAGCGCGCACACACACACACACACAGACACACACACACACACAGACACACACACACAGACACAGACACACACACACACACACACACACACACACACACACACACACACACAAACACACACACACAGGGCTGTAGCCACCCATTTCTGACATTAATGAAGATATCCTTGACAAACTGTTCTCTTTCCTTCTTCTAAAAAAAGGTGACAGCGTAAGGCTTTAGGCACACACACACACACCTGAGAAACACGTGAGTTTAACACATCCTGTGTTACAGTGCAGCTGGACGTTTGGATAATATTGAGTATATGCAGATATTAGACCTCGTCGTGGAGGATGTATATTTTCTGTCATCTGTTGTTGTCCCTTAACAACTCCCCAGAACCCCAAGATCAACACCATCAAGGATTTGGCTGCTGCTCATTAAACACACGATCACAAGGTGAATTATCCGAGACAGCAGCGCCCTCAAGAGGAGAAGAAGGCAGAGTGCAGGGATGTTACTGTGATTGCAATAACGCAGTACTTTTACTACATTTTAGGAGTAAACGCAGTATTTTTAAGTGCACTTCAATCGATAGTTTTTGTTTTTTCACCCTTTTTTCTGCTTGTCCAAGTCCACTAGAAATGAGTGCATCTGTAAATGTGAAATTTACAGTGGAGCTTGTAATTGTGATTTAAAGGCCAAACAGCCACAAGCTCCCAGAATGCATTGTTATTTACAGAATATTACTGTGTTAAAAAAAAACAAAACAACACAGCAAAATCATGCTGTGATTTTTGCAGGAAATTATTAGAACATATAATGTTGGGTTTTTTTAGTCTGAGTACAAAGTCTCCTATTCTATTAGTCTACTATTTATGAAGTTTAGGAGTGTTGGTGGTGACTAATCCTAAGGATTTATTGGCCTGACCTTCTTGTCTTCAGTCAGCCTCAGTAACACTGAGGAGATGAAGATGACTACTAAAAATCAAAGCTATGTTAAACCTTTTTTTTCATGAGTAAAACTGTACTTCAGCAGCTCCACAGGTTGACACTTTTCCCAACTGACAACACGGATAAGGCTTCAGAGTGACGCTCGGCTCTTTGAAGTAAATTTCAATCTCTTTTCCTGATGTTTATCAAGAACGTATATTCACTCCTGATAAAATTTACAAGACAAGAGCAATGACTCATGATCACATTGAAACAGCAGCATTTGCTCCTGAGCCACAGCCGTCCAACAACAGCTAACAGGAAAAATTTGACAGCGACACAGAGTGCCACAGAGCCTCACTGTTATATTGTAGCTGATGTTATTACCTGCATGATTTGCTTTTCTTGTGTGTGTGTGTGTGTGTGCTTTCCTTTACTGGAATAAATATATTTCTGCTGTCATGCACATATTGATGCTTAAAGGTTTAAGAGAATGCAGGAAATGATGCGCAGAACGTAGATCTGTATCCGTGATTGTTTTAAGAAGTTGGGAAATTCTATCAGAAATTTTTTTTAAACAAACAAAAGCATCTGATAATTCAATGAATTATAATGATTTTAATGTGCACAGACCCACCAGAATTCTGTAAACATAAAAAAGAAGGTTTAATGGTGACTTAATAGGGCTAGAGCTAATAATAAGATGTAGTGCTGCTTCCATCTATTAACCCAACATATTTCATCGATAGTGTTTCATAGTTATACATTTACAGCGATACACTGGTGAATTTTTCCGATTACTGTGCCACATCAACACCCCCGCCCCCTTCCGCCCCTGCGTCCATTGTCTTCATTACTCTGAGTGAAACTTGCTTTCTGGAAGGTAACGCAAACTGAGAATCCACACGAGTGGGTAGTGCCTTTAAAAGCACTGGTGGCTATGACTGTCTGCGTCTCCACTAACGAGCTGCTCTCATTCAAAGACGAGCGCTCCCATCTTCCTCCTCCTCTTCTTCTCGCTCACGCACCCACCTCCATCTTTCCCACTCCAGCGTTGTCAAGGCAACAAACATTTACATCGAAGCTGTTAGTCATAAGTCCACGCAGACAACCCCCTCCCACCCCTCCCTTGACGCTGTCGTGACGTTTTATCACGTAAAATCTCATTTTCATGATTCATTTTTCTTGGAATCCTCTGTGTGAGCTGTGTGTACATCAGAGTTTGATCCCCATATCATCATCCTCATAATAATATTAATATTATTAACACGATCACATACATATATAAACATAAGTATGCTTTCCACTGCTCATCGCCGTCCTAAAGTCACGTGGGCTTTTTTTTTTTGGTCTAATAAGGCCACCCAAAACAAACACACACACCCACACACAGGCGCACTTGAGCCCGGTGGCAGGCAGGGGAGGAGGAGGAAGGCGGATCTGTAAAGTCCACTCTGCAGGACTTCCTCGCTACAGCCGAGCAGACCGTGGAGCGCAGTAAGTACTCCACGCTTCCTGTCAACCTTATGCTCTGTGCCTTTCCACAGTCACTGTGAACATAACTCAGACACAGCTAAAGCAGGCTGGAGAGTCCCGTTGATCCCACAGGTAACAGCGCACCGTGGGAGCGTGAACACGACTGTTTGACTTGCTGTCATTCTTCCCGTGTGTGTGCGCGCGCGCCGTGTGCGTGGAAGGTGAATTGTAACAAAGAGGAGCTGATAATGGAGTTTGAGCTGCAGTCGTGGAAATCCGTTGGATTCGGCTGTTCTGTGCTCCAGTCCTCATGTAACAGCTGTGACACACTTCCTGTTATGCATTGGGAGCGTCATTGATACCTTGTGCCTTTTGGGTTGATATGAAACATGATAAAACACAGCAGACACAGGCTCCTGTGTGTTTTTATTTTTAAATCTTCCGCTTCAAGCCAGTGTGGTGCTGGCTGTGTTCGTGCCATCGTGATTCTGTTCTGTAACAGTGACATCAGGAACTTTAAGATCCTGTTGTGAAACGAAACAGACTTTTTGCTCCTTTTATGCGTCAGTAGTTTAGCGCAGTTCAGAGCCAAAGACGTGTAAGTACATGAAGGAGCCATTACAAATAGGTTATTCCATTTTATGCTATTTTTATACCTTTTAATGCATTTCTTAGACGCACATTAGGGAATGCCTAACAGCATGAAAACATCAACCCAAAGAAGAAGCACGGTGGCAGTGGCATCAGGATTTAGGCTTGTCCAGCTGATGTTTAGCAGAATTTCAGTGAGAGGTTAAGAGCAACAACCACAAGGTGAGCAGAGACCATAGAAAGTCAATGACGTTCAAGTGACTATGGGTGAAATAAGTGCTGGCACCAGAACAACATTTTCTAAACTTCCAGGCAAACTACTTCCTGTGAAACAGAAGAAGAACACCTGTTGCCTATTCGCTGTCCTATGTCAATCAACAGTGTTCTGCATTCCCATTGGCTGTTCCTTTAATCGCTTGCCTCAGAGTTGAGAATAATTAAACTTGGGACCAACAGCTATTTTGACTAATGCGACTACTAACATGAGAGCAAAGGATAACAGATCTATGTCAGGATAGCAAATTCATTAATTCAGGCAACCAGAGCCTGGAATGGCCATAAACAACCGACTATCAGTGACAAAGTAGAGCACAGCAGGTGATTTCCTTCCCTTGGTGGACATCCATTAAGAAACTGGAAGTTCAGAGAGCAAGAACGGTCTCCTTTAGCAGCAGTAAACCTTTTTTTTAACCTTGTTATTGCTGCTAAATGGAGGTTCATTGTTGCATTGCGTTGACCATGAACACCCTTTCATGGTAACGGTATTCCTTGATGGCTGTAGCTTCTCTCAGCAGGAAAATATGCCCTTCCACAAAGTGAATATCTGTGGGACGCGCTGGACAAACAATTCCAGTCTCTGGAAGCCCCACCTCGCAACTTCCAAGTCTAAAGGATCTGTTGCTAACTACTTGGTCCATGCTTTAGTGGGTCAGGGCTGCTTTGGCAGCAAAATGGGACCAACACAATAGGCATGATCAGACCTAATGTTATGCCTGATCAGAGTGCATGTGGTACTTGCATGTTAATATAATTGACATGCTCTATGCTTATTTTATACACTAATACGGCATCTTATGAAAAACTTACCCAAGAAACTGAAACTAACCCATAACTCTTCTCATTCCTTATTGTAAGGAATGAGAAGAGTGTCGTTGCCGGATATTAGCACACGATAACAGACATGTCATGATGTATGTGTAGTGCTTTTTGTTACCAGTGTATGAAGGGTTTAGAGCCTGATTTTATGTTCTAGCAGGCCTGAATCCTGAATCAGTCACAGAGGGCATTCAGTATATCTGTTTTTAGATATTTATATTTCTTTTTATAGATGGAAGACTGTTCAGCTAAATCCTTTTAGCATGGTAGACGGCCCCTTGGTGAGTCTTTTCACTGCCCAGTCTTTGACACTGGCTGGTGAAAGACAGACCCTAAAGATGGAATACAAATGCAGGAGTGATGTTGGCTGATGTTATGTTTCATGGGTACAGATTTTCTCGTACTGCAAAATTTCCTGAAGCAAATATGAGTTATTTTAGCTTTCTTTCCTCTCAAAAGCTCAAATAAGTCAAACTCTTTATAATGTGACATGATGAAAAATAATGTTTATGAGGTACTTTGTTGATGCTCTGTGTTTATCTTTGTCTAACCCATCCTTCTAATTGAATTTACTTTGATTTTATTCAGCAAATGGTGCAGCCTAAGGCATCGGTTCTAACTGCTCTGTTCCTGTCTCTCAGATCATGGAGGACTCTGCCCCCCGTCGTAGTCGCGCTGCGTTTGCGGGGCTGGTGGGAGTGTCCCAGGTGCTGGGTTTGGCATCGGTGGTGCTAACCGGTGTGTGGATGGGTCACTTCCGTGGAGGTTTTGCCTGGAATGGCTCAAAGCAGGAGTTTAACATCCACCCTCTGTGTATGGTGCTGGGCCTGGTCTTTCTGCATGGAGATGGTGAGTCCACACTGATCAATGAGTGTACAGGTAGAACCTCAGCCTAATCAGGATGTGGCTCAAACTGAGTGATGCATCTCTGTGATTGTATTATACTTTTTTCATTGTTAAAAAAAGGCTTTACTTTCCTCACCCATCACTCCCCATCAGGTCAGGCTAGATCGCCGCCCCTCCCTGAGCCTGGCTCTGCTGGAAGTTTCTTCCTGTTAAAAGGGAGCTTTTCTTTCCCACTGTGGCCAAGTGCTTGTTCAAAAGGGGTCGGCTGATTGTTGAGGATTTCTCTGTATTGTTGTCGGGTTTCTACCTTACAAGATAAAGTACCTGAGGCGACTGCTTTTGCAAATTTACTCTGCATAAATAAAATAAAATTGATATAAAATGTTTGTTTATTATGTATTTGGTTTTTTTCCAGCAGACATACCGACCGTGCTACTGTCAAACATTTTAGATCCCTAATGTTAGTGTTAAGCAATAATCCAGGGAAGTCATGAAATATCATCTGTATCATCTATAAAAGATTTATTGAACAGAACACATTGTATGAAGAATAAAGATAGAGACAGGAGGTTATTAATGCAAACAAGTGCTAACACACACACACACACACACACACACACACACACACACACACACACACACACACACACACACACACACACACACACACAAAACCCAGAATCAACATGAAATCAAACAAAGACATCATGTTCAATTTAAAACAAGTTGAGCATTTTAGTAAGTGTTTCAATGTTATTCAAGTTAAACTCTTAACTTGCACCACCTGGGGTAGAAATAGGCGACTTAATTTAAAATGTAACATCTCGTAGCTGATACTGATATTTGTTTATTGAGCATGTGGCTAAAACACAAGCCAGCCCTGCTCCCAATCGTGGGCTTGTTTCCATTGAGCACCATAAATGCTTTATAGAAGCAGAGCAGAGAGTTCTTGCTGAAATATCAAAGTGCTATCCAGCTGACCAGTTAGCCAGAGCTCAGCTGAAAATGTTAGAATAATTTGAAAAACTTGCAGTCAGTGATTGTTCCTCTCTCTTTTTTTCCTTGCAAAATGCTCAACAGAAAATGGCTGCTCTAAATTAGTAGGACTGTTGGTGTGTGTGTGTCTGAGCTTATGAGTGTGCACCAGTGCATCGTAGCCTCAAGCCACTGTTTTGCTGACTTGTTACATTAAGCTAACGCTGGCCAGACACCCATCAATCCTCCCTAACCTGACCCAGCAGGACTGAGACAAACAGAGGAAAGGGGGAATGGTTTGTATCACTGAATGAATGTAAACAGCTTGCGTGTGTGTTTTTGTCACGCATCCAGTAAAGGTTTGACAGGATGACTCTAAAGGGAAAAGTGGCACAAAAAAGCACCAGTCAGCAAACAACAGCATATTTTTCACTGACAGCAGAGGGCCTCCACTCTATTGGTCTTTAAATTCTCTTGTCCAATTATGGTATTTCTCAGAACTGGGTCTTCTTGTTTGTTCATGCTGTAGCCTCCCTGTGCTGGATATATTGAGCTAACCGCTGCTAGCTGCACTCCACCAGTTTTAAAATGTGTCAGTTGGAATTATTATGTTATTTGCACCCTGACTGTCAAAATTGTATAAACAAAATCAAATATTCTTGTGTTAGAGTTCAGGTTAGTTGCAATTGACCTTCATGCTAATTACCAGATTACCAGTTAATTTGATACCTGACATTAAGAAGGAAGTTAGTTTGTTAGATGAAAGTGAAATAATATTTTTGACTCAGCTTTTTCATGTATTTACTCTGCCTTTTGTCATCCTTTATGCACAAATGTAGCTAGTTATAACTCGATGAAAACAAAAGGATGAGGCTCTACAAAAAAAAATAAAGCAACACTTTTTAATCAGAGTATATCATCAGCTGCCCAACACTGCCACAAGGAGGTTCTGGGGACAGGCATTTACTGTAGGAGAGCTGGACAGGGTGGTAGAAGGCCCTCAATCCATCACTGGGACTAGTATCTGTTCCTTTGTGCAAGGAGGAACAAGGTGTGCACTACCAGAGCGACAAAATGAACTCCAGCAGACCACTGGTGTGAATGTTTCTGACCCAAAAAAATCATAAACAGACTTTATGAGGGTAGAACCGTCTGGTACCGTAGAGCCCTGTATGCCATCAAATACCAGAACTGGCCGGTCCACCATTGAGAGCATGTTCACCTTGAGTGACACACGTGACCCTGGAGAAGCTCTGGAGAATGGGATGCGGCCTTTAGCATTGTTCAGACTGACATCTCTGGTGGTGGGTCAGTGATGGTGTGGGGAGGCATCCCCATGATGGGACACACTGACCTCTACAGGCTAGTCGACACCATCCTGACGGCCATTGGGTGTCAAAAAGAAATCCTTGGACGGATTGCCAGAAACTTGGGTTACTGCTAGTAACTCGGGAAATCACCTTGTTGGTGCAGGAATCTTATTCTATATCTGTCACACTGTATTGTTGATTTTTTTTTAGGCCAGTGTTAAGTGGCTCAAAAAACAAAAAAACATTCCTCTTCAAACGGTCAGGTACAAGGACTGGACTGAAAATGGGTGAAAATGCAGTCAATGTAAGACCTTCAGAAAGCTGGAAGAGTTTCTGCTCAAGAAGACTTAAGAAAAACATAATGAAAGTCTGACTGCTGAAAACGGAAAATATAAGAAAATGAAGAGTGGCTTAAGATGTCTGCACAGCACTGCATGCTTTTGTATGTAGTCTTCATGTAGCTTTAGTCTTAGTCACTCTGCAACAGCACGATGAACATCATTCAAGACTGAACTCAGATCACCACAATACAACGTTACAACAGTGAAAAATGCAGAACACACTTGACCCCACACATTAAGACAGTTGGATGACACGCCCACACGACATACACATCCACACAGCCAGATTAAAGGAAGTGCAAATGACAGCTGAGGTGAAGTTGCTCTGTCACACACAAATGTTTTGTGAGGTGACCTAAATACTTAAACAGCATAAAAATTGTAGGAATTTTGTCAAATCTGACTTGAACTTCAGATGTCACATGTTCATTTGATCCAGACGCTTGGTATGTGGACATGATGTGGAGAGACTGCCCACCAGCAATTACTGTGCCACACAAGCCATTAATACGTCTAAATGTATTCATTCATTCATTGTTTCTAAATGACACTATATAGCAGCTTGGTTAGGCCATTCTTTCCAATTCCCGTGTTCAGTTTCTTTTTAATGCAGATTTTCCCTTTTGATGGTGCCGTCAGTCATCCAGCTCAACTTGATTTGTTTTGGACACACCGTCACTGTTTTTGACGTATTGCTGCCACCTGCTCATGCTGCAGCAGACTTTGCTTTGTGTCCGCAGCCCTGGGTACCGTTCTAATGAGAGTAACCACATTAGCTCAACTGGTTCAGTGCTAGATTGCATTAGAGCAATAAAAACAAAGGTTAACTGGACATTAGAATGAGATTGAGGAAGGATCTTGATGTGAAATGGAAACCTCCTGGGGGTGTTCCTCACACAGAAACAAACACATGTCCACACTAATGCTGTTACACTTCAGCTCATGCCCCCCTCCTTCGCCTTTAATATTGGGTTCTTTTGAGTATCTTGCACCCCCATGAGGTGGCTTAAATCTCTGTGACGCTGTGAAGTGGAAATTAAACAAAGCTGTTGGCTCAGGTGGGTGAATGAAGGATTTATGCTGAGAACAATTAGAGAGTGTGTGTGGTAGAGCTGGAGGCTCAGTTGCTGCACAGTATTAATGCTGACCTTTTACCACAGTGTCCCCTCACTTCCAGCTGGACCGTCCTGACTCTGGTTCTGCTGGAGGTTTCTTCCTGTTAAAAAGGAGTTTTTCCTTCCCACTGTTGCCAAATGCTTGCTTATAGGGGGTCGTGTGATTGTTCATTCTAAATTAGTGTGTGGCTGTGAGCTTGACAGATTGTCTGTCTGTATCTGGTACCCTGGAACAGGCTGGCAGTTTGTTTTGGGTGTACTCTGCCTCTGGAGCCATAACCATTGAGATAAGCTCCAGCCCCACTGTGACCTTATACTGGATAGAAGGAATGAAGGAAGGAATCTGTAATTGCTTTATTTTATAGAAAATCAAATGTTAGCTCCAATAATGGTGTCACTGCAGGAAGTGACACACAATCATGCTGTTTAGTTGTGTTGCCTTGAATTCTGAATAAAATACAGATTATGTTTCTAGCAAAGTAAAGATAGACCTCAAAATAACAATTGTTTCTTTTTACTTGTGATTCCTTCCATACTTTACATGGTCTTCTAATTTTGTTGCCCAGTGGTCAATGCAAACAGCTTACAGGCGTGCACCGTGTTAAAGACTGATTGCAGACATCTTCATCCATTAGTAACGTGTCACATTCTGCCAGGCACCTTTAAAAATGATGGACAATGGGTCCACACAGGTGATGGCAGCTACATTGTAGCTACAGCTGCCCTGGGGCGCACTGACAGAGGCGAGGCTGCCGGACACTGGCGCCACTGGGCCCTCTGACCACCACCAGTAGGCAAACATGGGGTTAGTATCTTGCCCAAGGATATTTGGCATGCAGCCAGGAGGCAGCCTGGGATCGAACCACCGACCCTGAGGTTATGAAATATGAGTATGAATCATGTTTTGCTGTTTCAGACTGCATTGGATGAAAAAACAAAAGTCTAAAAAAGAACAAACAGCAATTAACATGTGTGTAATGTTTGATCAGTGTTAAATGCACTTAATGGATTCTATAGTCTTCCCTCTGTCTCCATGTCTCTGTCTGTCTGCCTCTCCAGCCATCCTGGTCTACAGAGTGTTTCACAATGAGCCGAAGAAGAACGTAAAGCTGCTTCACGGCATTATTCACCTGCTCGCTCTCATCATGAGTATTGTAGGTAAGGGAGCTACATCAGCCGGCGTCTGACTGCTGCAGATGTTTTTTTTTTTTAAATAACCATGTGTGTGTCCGTCTGACATGTTGCTCTATGCGTGCGTGCAGGTTTTGTGGCTGTGTTTGACTACCACAGGGCAGCCAAGATTCCTGACATGTACTCTCTACACAGCTGGTGCGGTATGACTACCCTAATCCTGTTCTGCTTACAGGTACACACACACAGACTGAATCTCTGCAGCAAATGTAACACATTACAACACTAAACTTTTTATCCCTCCATTTTTGCCAGTGGGTGATGGGTTTGATGTTCTTCCTGTTTCCTGTTGCGTCGGCATGGTTACGAGCCTCATACTTGCCTATCCACGTGTTCTGTGGCCTGGCTCTGCTGGTAATGTCCGTAGGGACCAGCCTGCTGGGCATCACGGAGACGCTCCTCTTCAACATCATGTATGTCTGTACTCGAGTATCTGCCCCCTCGTCTCCTCTTCATTTCATTAGTGATGTTCTTTAGGCATAAACCACAGACAATATGACATCACACGAGTGGCTTGTGAAGGTCGTTGTGTTTTTGTCATTTCTTTTTGAAATCATTTCTTGCTTAAGTAACTACATTTATTTGACTATTTCCACATTATTGTATAGTCAGCACCAGTGGTTTGATCTGAAAATATAAAGCTGGACATTTGTCCAGGGAATATAACATGGCCGGTTTTAATGGCTTCATATCAGATATTACGAGTCTGGTGCGTAAAGGCCTTTTTAGTTAGGGTCATCGCTGATTACAGCTTGGATCTCAGAAGTCAGATGGCTCTGATAAAAAGAAATCCACCACTCTAATCCAGTACATCCGCACACTGCTCTTGTTGCCTACCATGGTGGACATGGTACAATCACCAGTTGCTAAGGAAAATGTGTAGTGGTTCCTGGAGGTTGTTGGCTGCATGAAATTGGTTGCAAAGAAGGCGCTACACCAAAGACCTCCTAGCAGGCTGCTGAGGTTGTGAGCAATTTTTTAAAATCGTTGTCTGTAAATACTTGCTAATGACATGCTAAGAGGTAGCAAAACTTTCCAAAATGCAAGTTTGTCATTTCCATTCAAACTACAAACACAGCAATATGATAGTGACCAAAGCAATCGGAAGAAGGTCATTGCCAACCGGAATAAGTTTTTCCCTGGTGACACGTGGTTGCCAGGTTGATCACTGACCAGTCTGTAGGTCTGTGTGATCCTTAAGCAATCATTTCCCAGCAAACTCCACCAACCACTCGCAGTAAAGTCGGGGAGTACTAAATTTTCCCTCACAACTGCTGGTTGAGGGATGGTCACTGAGTGACCTACATTCATTGATCCCACAATGTCACAAGTGCAGAATGTCAGACAAGTTAACATCACATGGTTTGTGGTCACATGTCTGCAAATCCTCAATAACCACCATCTGCTCCTGATTTATCTCAACTAACCTTAAATTTTACTATGCCCTTACCCACTTATGATGTCCCCTTGCTTCCTTGGGGCCAGGCCAACCTACTCTAAGTTCACCCCAGAGGGAGTGCTGGCCAACGTCTTGGGTATCCTGTTGGTGTGCTTTGGATTGGTGCTGGGACACCTGATGACGAGGGAGGAGTACAGACACCCACCAAACCCAGAGGAAGAAGCTCTGTCCGTCCATTTCAAGACACTGACTGACGGGGGATCACCAACCACGCCTTAATCTCACTCTGAAGCCTCTCTGTGATCTACATCTACAGAGCCAACAGACCACCTGTGCTACCAGTCTCTGTTAGTACCTGCATACCTGTCAGAAAATGAGTTCAGCTTTAGGTTCAGTGAAGTAAGAACAGAAATCTGTAATAACTGTCCTTCTCATGTTATTATACCAACCAGCTCTGTCAGCTTTGTCATGAAAAACATTTATACAAACATAGTTAAAAATGTACTGTTTCACTACACATTGTGATATGGATGTTTGTGTACGTCATGTTTGTGTAGTTGAAGGGCGCAGTTTATATTTTATTGTTTCCTGTTGTGCAGTGTTCATGGTTAGGTTGGGATTCTCGTTTTGCTTAAATGTGTCTTGGATTCCTTCACTTGTGTTTTATCATTGTGTCTTAACTATATTAAAGATGTAGCATCAGCCGACCGGAGTAGCTGCAGTGTTCTCCTCTCCCGTCCTTTCCTCCTCAGCTCTGCTCTGTGTCGGCTTTGTGAGGACAGTTATTGACATTAATGCACTCCCAGCGTCTCACCCCCAATTTTAACCATATTAACTACAGTAAATCTCACACCTAACATAACTCTAAAACCAGGTCTTAACCCTCAGACAGACAGCGGTGTGAGAAGATTCAAGTTGTACCTTCCAGAAAGTCACAGCAGATGGCTGCCATGGGCGTTATTTGGTGATTGTGCTGATGCTATCCTTTTTAGTAAATCTGGCACCTTATCAGGGGAATTAAATTTGACTAAAGAAAGAAACCACAAACACAAATTTCTACTTTGACGCTCAAAAAGAAGCTACACTACCCTCAGAACAATTGTACAAATCCTGCAAACGTAGCCTTTCTGTGAGCAGGGTGGAGCATGGTGGTGCAGGGTGGTGCGCTGGTAGTCTGTAGAATAGACTCTGTGCTCTGCTGGAGAACCACGTGTTCAAAAACTGTTCTCCGCAGCCGCTGTCTACTCTCCGTGCTGCTTTTCTGTCTGTGAACATTGGTTGAGTTGTTGGTTGTATGATAAAATTTCCTCTGCTGTTGCTCCGTCTTCGTGACCTGCAGTACCATAAAGTTCTGTTTTCTGACCGAATCCTATCATTAACTGTTCCTGTTTAAATGCTTCAATAACCTGTT
This sequence comes from Copadichromis virginalis, assembly GCF_057382275.1. NCBI lineage: Eukaryota > Metazoa > Chordata > Actinopteri > Cichliformes > Cichlidae > Copadichromis > Copadichromis virginalis. Next base: position 5,691,585 of record NC_140621.1, read on the forward strand.
GTGTGTATTCAAATACCTACATGTATGTTTTAAATCTACTTATTTTTGTTTTGCTCGCCTTCGGCTCGGACTTCAGTCTTTGTGCCTCAGAGAGAGCTTGGTGGAGGTTGTTCATTTTTCTGTAAGTTGTGACAGTGTCGTTGTTCACAGGAAGTCGCGATCTCATCAGGACAACCTGAAATAAAGTGTTTGAAATTATTTTCCCCAGATTTTTAACATTGGATGTGAAAGCAGCAAGAAAACATATTTGAATTGTAGATTGTTTTAAAATGAACATTCTAAAACAAACATTTTTACTGTACGTAACAAGCTGTTCACGTCACCTTTATGCGCATTAAGCTGCACCAGTTTTGTCGTTTTGCCTTTGTACACCAACATAGTGGATTTTAAATCACACAGGCAAGATGTCATTGAAGTGCAGACATTCAGTAATAATCTAAGTGGGGATCACGTTAACTGTTCAGGGTTTACATTTTCTAACGCTCAAATGTAACTGGACATGGAACTGAAAAGCAGTTTGATGGCCAGTTCAGGTCTGTTCCCGCTTTATTTCCTGAAAGGTTAAACAGATAAAAGATCTGTAGTTCACCCTGAGAGCTGCGCTTGCCACTCCTAAAGTTTTCCACAGCAAAAAGTTTAGGATGGCCGAAGGAGCAGTCTGGCTCATTCTTACAAAGCAATCATAAAAGGCCCGATAGCCCACTGACTGGTGCTTTATGTTAAAATCAATATTCTATTTAGATTGCTTCTGCTGCCCCCAAGTGGCCAAAAAACAATCAGTTATTGTAAGAGCACTGCATATAAGATCAACACAACAAGAAGGTAATGTTCTTGTTCTAATGTAAGATTATACCCAAAAAAGCTTTTCCTTGTTGGGTCACACAATGAGAGACAGACTTACAGTTCAGTCTTTTATTCAGCTTTATTCCTCTTTCTAACTCAGTGATTCCACATGAGCCAAAAACACATTCATGTTGCTTGAAATGTTTGATAATGAAGCTCTTCTCGTCACCATCCTTGGTTTTAAATGTAAGCTCATCTTACACACTGTGAAAGAGCCCAAAGTACACACTGACTTGGCTCTGTTCTGACGGGATATTTCACAGTCAGGCACCAATGCAGACAGAAGGTAAACATCCTACATGTGATGCACAACACACAGTTTTGCTAACAGATTTTCCACGTTTTCACTTTGAACATCAAATTGCTAATATCATCTCACAGCTGCAGTCCCCTGAGCAGTACGAGATGATGGCAGTGGTCAGAGACTGTACTGTGTGTGCTGTGTCAGACATCACTTGTTTCATCAGCAACAGCAACTGAAAGTGAGAAGTTTGGGGGAAAAAAGCACTACAAATGTACAAAAACTGGCATTCATGTTTATAAAAGACAGTTTTAAAGAAGCCTGATCTTAATATATCATTAAAGTGAAACTTGTCCCTCTTTTAAATATTCAGCTAGCCACCTCCCCTTGTCGTTAACAAGGTTAAGATGGAAAAGTTAAATCATTCCTTGCTGACATAGACAAAAGCATTTTGAGCAGTAAACCGTGTCTTTTGCCATAAATATGTTGTCTGTTTTATCTGTTTTAGCAAGCTAGGCAAACTACTGGTTTGAAAGGAAAACCTTGTAAAGACATAAATAAGCATGTGCTTGATGGATTCATAAACGATAGTGTGCTAAAAATTGGTAACATTCAAAATCCCAAGTAGATGGTGATCACTTTGGGAAACGCAAAAAAGAAACAGCGTAATTTCTGTATTGCAGCAGATGTTTGTTAGCCCTAGCATCTAAGGTACGATAAGAAAAACGCATTTTCCATTCAAAGTAACGACTTTTAAAACCCAGTAACGTGGCACAATGAGGAAAACTTTTTTTATGTCACAGTTACTGTTACTGACGCCTAGTCTTTGATATCACATAAGCAGAAACACTGTCGACAACTATAAATGTTTGTTATATAATAAGACTTTTGATTATTGACTTAAAATCATTTGTTGCAGACAAACATTTTAATTATCATCTTTGATTACGACAGTTTTTTTCCTATTTAACATCCAAATTTAGGTCTATGTTCTGACCTAAACTTCCTTTTTTTAATTATACTTTGCAAATTCTAACAAAAACTTTCACCACTTTTAAAAAAACTTTTCTTGTCTCTTTTTATTTCTGCCCTTGTTGCCTCAAGAGAATTTGCCTTTTCCCAGAACAGCACTATAAATAAGAACATTATTAAATAAAGGTTATATTGATTCACTGCACCAGCTCATGGTACAAACCGATTTCACATGAAAAGTCCTGCCTGGCTCTAGTACAACTTAAGATGGTGTTACTCCAACACAGTACAATGTACATGTTTTGGAGAAGTTGTTTCTTCACATTTTGTTTGAAGATTTTAAACTTTTTCTGAGCGCAGGCGTTTATAACAAGCACAGAAACACACCAAAGTTGGAGGAACCATCTGAAGAGTAAGTAAACACACGGCTACGTATGCTAATGTTTGTGAGGCTACGATTCTGATCTGACTGTGAAATACACAGTGGATGATAAGATGAAAAGAGTGAACTGAACTTTAGTTTTTGAAAAACAAACAAACCTCAACACAGTAAATGAATGTAGTTGAATAGTGGTACATTTTTGGGCCTCATTGGTAAGGCTCTGTGGCTGCTGTTGGTGGTAAGATAGTTAGCTTGGCATGGTCATAAATTAAGCTGGTTTCGCGCAGATAAATAGATTGTTTCATTGGAATTTTACACAGTTATCTTTGGAAAGGCAAGAAAAACATACAACACCATCCAAAGAGTTCAAATGCACATTGTTGAGGACAAATATCCAGAAATTACATGTCAAGCCTAGTTAATGGTCAGAGTGAGAGTGACTGACAATACTGACAACCGAGGCACATACAAGCAAAATGTTTCCAACATAATACAGTATGAAGAGCCCTGGTGTATCACTTGGAATCATATGGTTTGCATAATTAGACCATTAGGACTACAGAATATAAAAGGCCTTCAGAGAGCACAGAAAAAGGCTGAATGGATGACCCTTCCAAAAAATCCAATTTTTACAAATGCGCTATATCGTTCTAATTGAACCCAGAAAGAGACCAATGTTAACCCAACATCTTTAGAGTTTCTGCTTCATGTAAACTAAAACTCTAAAGTTTCAGTTTACGTGTTCTCACAGACGATCCCCCAAAATAAACACGATGGCAAATCCCAAAGGAATACCGTTTTAAGAAAAAACAAAAAGAAACTTTACAGTTTAATACAGACATAACTTAAAAAGATAAATACAATTTTTTCTCCTTTTTTTTTTAACTCAGTGTTTATTCAATGACAGTATTTTCGAGTTTCTCAAACTATGGCTTGGGTCTGGGTCACTAACAAGCGTTTGACTGGTACAATGACGCGAGCCTGGATTCGTCCATTTCTTTCAAGTCAGTGTTATTTAAGCGCTTCAATCTTGAAATGAGATCTTTATTAAAGGCGTCGGCAGCAGGCAAAGGTAATTGCGGTGCTTTTTCTCTCCTGTCTGGACGTCACCATTTAGACTTGAACTGCAGTTTTAAAATGTAATTCAAGCCAGAATTGTGCAAGAAGAAGAATACAGTCTTATTCCATAATTATCTTCTTCGTTCTTGTGCTTTGTGAGGTGAACACCTGTTAATGTTTCACTTCCAAATGGCAGAACCAGTTCATTATTGGTGAATATGTTCCATGCCGTTCTTATAGGTTAGGCATCTTCACCATGAAGGAGTCAGTATGCCTAAGATGAAGTGGCACTCTTTCCAAAAACAACATAGAGCAATCACTTAACCTAGCAAGTGAGGTGGAGTTCTCTGAAGCATACTAACAAATACAACCAAATGAAAACAAAAGCTTTTACCCAGTCTGAACTTGGTGTGTCTTGCTCTTATAAACATTCCAAGTACTAAATGTAGGAACTTGACATTACTTTGTTTCAAGAACAGTCTTCCAGTATATCGGTACAGTGACTTCATTTATACCACTTTTCATTAATGTTCTTGTATTGTCTTTACACATTGGACTCTACAAAGGGTCTTTTTGGTTTAACCGGAGACGTAGGACCCGTACGTCTCTCAGTCGGTCTGTCCGAGCAGCTGTGGATCATGGGCAGCGTCCGAGCCACCTTCACATCCATGTAGGAGAGATTCTGACAGGCAACCTGCACTGAGCCCTCACCCTGATGAACATTTCCTGGCGTCACGTCATAGAAGTCCAGCTGGTTATCATAAGAGGCGTGACCATTGTGGGCATTGTTGTTGCTGCGGTTGTGGTAGGCAAAGGATGAGAGCTGGGGTGGAGGGGGGTTTTTGCTGGGCGAAGTGACAACTGTGTCCACTGAAGACACGGCCCAGGAGCGAGACGGACTGAGACAGGACGCTGAGCTGGACGGAGCCTGTTGCTGATACTGCTGGTGCACCCTTGCCGTCTTGTCGATTACTCCCATAAAAGGAGTGTTCCTAGATGAACGTCCCACCTCTCCAGGGTAAGTCCCACCTCCTGACATGCATATTTCTGACTGGGGAGAGGCGATCAGGAAGTTATCATCATGGTAACCACTAATGCTTCTAGCAGAGGCCAGATCTGAAGGTAGATCCATGTGCTGAACAGAGGCCGATGTCCTAAAGCCTGGCCCAAGATTAGCTGGCTGTCCAGTAGCAAGACTACCACTGCTGGGGGAGAAACGGACGCTGACACTCTGGGAATGGATGAGAGGCCTAGGGGAATGACCAGAGGAGGAGGTTGGGTGAGCACTGAGTGGACGTCGAAGACCACCCTGGTGTTGATACTGATAATCGTGCGATGACTGAAGCCTATCTGAAGACCCCATTGCTGCCTCTGTAACTTCCAAAGGGTAGTAGGCTGCTTTGGATTGGTTACGGCTGAACTGACGGGACTGGCCAAAACGGTTTACCCCCGCCCACTCGGCTCCTGCTGCTTTCCCATAGCCAGATGTGCCTCTGGCCTGGCTAACCAGGTCAACTTCTTCTTCTTCATCCTGTACATAAGAAGCTCCAGAGCTCAGACCAGGCTGAGCCAATGGGCTAGGCCTGACATCCATAGGATTTGAGCAAAAGCCTTCCCCAAGCTCTGCTAGTTCTTTGGGCAGATGGGCGAACTGGGAATAGGCAGAACTTCCCAAAACCATGCTGGAGTGGGTAGAAGAACTGGGCTGATTGGTTCGGACCACCTGTGCTTTGGCTGGTTGGAGCCAGTGGCCTTGGACGGGGTTCTGCTTCTGGAACCTCTGACCAGCCAGATGGGGGTGACGCTGGACTCCCTGGTTCTGATCTAAGTCAGACTGTGGATAGTTTTGTACACCTCCACTTTCGGACAATGTAGGCATACTTTCAGACACTATGCCACCTCGCTGCTGATGCTGGATTAGGGAGGAAGTAGGGCTGAAATCGTGATAAGATGTGGAAGGAGGGGGAGGTGCAGAGTGACTAGGTGAAGAAAGGGAGGCTGCGTGGGTGGGACTGGGGAGGTGATGATACAGATGAGTGGGGGAAAGGGAGGAGGGCGATGGTACCCCAGAGTGGCAGCGGGTGTCAAGACTTTGAACCGCAGGTTGAAGGTGACAGGGAGAGGAGTCTCTTTCCCTGAAACTGCTCTCTGCTTTCTCCTCTTCCTCCTCTTCCTCTGTAAGCCCCTCTCTATCCTGTACCTGCAAACAACCTGAATCTCTAGACCTGGCCTCGCTGATGGACATGTTCTGCTGATAGACGTGATTAGATGATGGAGGATGAATGTCCTTTTGCTGTGCAGCCTGCCGACACTCTTCTTTGACCCGTGACAGCAGGCGCTGAATCTCCCGGTTGGATGGGCACAAACGGCTGGCTTCAATCAGGTCCTCCAAAGCAGCGTGGAATTGTCTGGGTTGTGATAGTGACAAGGAGTGAAAACAGGACAAACTTCAGAAGATGACAGAGAATGTGTATATCAGAATGTTTCCGGAATTATAGGTTTCATATTGTCAGTGTTTAGAAGGTCTGTTCCAATCTTTCGATGTCTGGTTACCTGAAATTTGCTGCAATCACATTCACAAAGAAAAAACAGGCTTAAAAATGTGTCCCTCCATCTGAAATCTATGCCTTCAGTCACTGTGACTGTAAGGCAATGCTAGGTCAAAGCTTTAGGTCTTTACTCTCTGGTGAACGGTGCCAGTCAGTGACCCCACGGTAACCACTCGTCACTAGTGGAAAGTGTGTCTGGTTGGCAAGCGGTTGCAGGAAGTTGCATGTGGTCACAGAGTGGAATACTTTTACTTTGAAGGGAAATGGTCTCCGTTTCTGGTTTGTGCTGTACTTTTTCATGCTTCACCACTACATGGTGGTTAGTTAGTGACTGAGTGCAGACAAGCTGGCATCTTCTATGCAAACTATGAGTGACCGCAGTAATCTTCTAGCAATGAAAGCAATCACAAGATGGTTTTTGGTCCAGCACCCTTTTTGCTTTCCTAGTGATTGGAGGTTAACAGGGGATTGCCAGCTGGTCTCTGGGCCTGTGTAACTGAGGCCTTAGCAAACTGTGTAGAGCCTTAGCATGGAGGTAACTGGAAACTGACAACACCCCGCCAAGTTAAAACACATGAGACCCTTACCTGACAGCACAGATGTCTTCTACTTCTTACAGTTCAGGTCACTCTATCTCTCAGGTTTTCTTTACATGGTAGTGAGCCTAAAACTACTCAACTCTTTCTCACTGCAATCTCGTGTCTAAGTTTCAAATAGTTTAAAAATGTCAAACAATAAAATCATCACAGTTCTACTACTGAAGATCCAAAGAACCCAAACTCTCAGAAGATGACGATCAGTTAGTTTTATTCAATTTCTCACGACACTGTTTACCTGCGGCTGCGTTTGGCACGGGCTCTGGCATAAAAGGCTTCATAAGATTTGGCTTTTAGCTCCAGGGCCTTGGTAGCAAACTCCTCAGCAAGGCTGAAGTCCTGTAAGGAAGATTAACGATATATCAATACTGAAATAAAGTTTTCGAGATGAGATTTGTTTCAAAATAATAAGCAAAATATTCTCAACATGTGTGTGTGTAAGAAGAAGCCTCACGTTCATCTTGCGGCGGCAGCGTGAGAGGTTGAGCAGCACGCACACCCTGAGCTGTTTGAACGTCTTCAGCTCGTCTCCTGGAAACTTCTGGAGAGCTGACTGATAGGAGTGAGCGGCTTCCCTCACTTTACCTTGCTGGAAAGAAAAAAAAAGAAACTCTTTCAGAAAGAACTTTGGAATATCGAATCAAATCGATATCGAGTCAATCAAATCAAATCTCATCAAGATGGAAATGTGCGCTACCTTGTACAATTTATCTCCTTCTTGGATCAATTTACTGAGCAGAACCATTAAGATATCTGGCTTAGAGGTCGCCATGGCCCAGGTTGCAGGTCCTACACACACACACACACACACACACACACACACACACACACACACACACACACACACACACACACACGCACACACACACACACACGCACACACACACATGCAAGTTTAGTTTAGGGATATATGAAGGATGATTTAGAATTCATGAAGGTTCATTCTGCAGGATGATGTATTGCTAATGGAAATGAACTATATGGGAGTCCGGCCATGCAGCAGTGAAGATGCTTACTGCATAACTACAACCTCCATGGTTTAATTCTTGCTGTTAAACTGAACATGCTTCATGCTTCTACCTATTTTGGCTCCCTTTTTCAGTAGAGCGATGACTGCAGAAGTGTTTCTGCAGCCGACTGCTCGATCCAGAGGGCGCATCCCGCTGCAGTCCACATGCTCCACTGACGCACCGTGATCCACAAGGTACTGCACCTGGACACGGATCAAAGCGACATTTTTCACCACTTTTGTAAATTCTCCTCCGGCTACATTACATTGCCCTCTGCAGCGGCTGCAGAACAGGTAGGACAGGTAACTGTTCTAAATTAACTAACACAATCATGGTTACTCTGGCTGTACACACCACATCTGGGTCTCCGCAGAATGCAGCCAGATCCAGAGGCGTGCGTCCATTGCGGTCTGCATGAGTTGTGGCTGCTCCTCTCTCCACAAGCTCTCTGACCAATGAGAGCTGGCCTTTTAGACACGCCCAGCTCAGTGCCGTTAGCCCTTCTCTGTCGGTCTGTTCGAGGGAGGCTCCTGGAAACAGACAGATTCATTAGGGTCGGAGCTATTGTCAGGGTCAGAGTGATTAGAATGGGGGCTCTAAGGACGACCTTATAAATAATGGCTACAAACATGGCCTCACTAGTCTCAGCACACATGCCATTTCTGTTAAAACCGTCAATTCCTACAGTGGAGTGTTTGATCACGAGGACAACAGATTCATTTCATATTTCTTCTACTTTTTTGTCAGTGTCAGGAAAGAGGAAAACACGTTTTTACAGCAGTGTACACACTGAGAATATTGTACAGTATCACAGCTGTCCTCTAAGATTAGCGTTTGTAGTTAAAGTATTATTGATTAGGACCAATCTCGTTTTCAAGGGTTTTTTAACATCGGAATCTCCTGATCAAAGAAAAAGTAAAAAATACTTTCTGACTGCACTGAAGTTGGACATAAACAATGTGACTGCTGGTTTAATTGCATTGCTGCAGCAACTCTTGCTGTTTTTCTGGCTGCAGAGTGCAGTGTGTGATTACCATGATCCAGCAGCAGCTGGGCAGTGCTCATGTGTCCCTCTGAGGCTGCAGTCATCAGAGATGTTCGCCCCTGCTGGTCCACCATGTTCACCTCCACCCCCTGATTCAGAAACAACTCCACCACCTGACCGAAGGATGCAGGAGGAGGAAGACTGCAGTTATCTGCTGCAGGTATCGTGTGATCATGTGCCTGTTTGCTTTCTGGTTCCACCATACCTGCCAGTGACCCCGTCTCACGGCGCTGAAAAGTGGAGTGACACCCTGCTTGTTTCCTTGCTCCACAGCTGCCCCCTGATCCAACAACAGCCTGCAGACAGACAGACAGCCACATCCTGCTGCTGCTGTCAGAGCTGACGCAAACACACAGAGTGAGACAAGGGAAACCAGACGATTACAAACTTCAGCTCTGTAACTGAACACATGGCATTATAAAGCTGTGTTAGAGAACAAACATTAAATATAGAAGCCAGAGTTTATTTTGAAATGACGCGACGGATATTAAATGAATCCACGTCTGAGCTTTGGTAAGAAAAGTTTGCAATGAGACAGAATCACCCAGGTCTGATCCTGGCTCTGCTGGAGGTTTTTCCTTCCCACTGTCACCAAGCGCTTTCTCACCGAGGGGACGTCTGATGTTGGGATTTTCACTGTACTACTTTATCTTACAACATAAAGGACCTCGAGATGACTACATAAATAAAACTTCTGTATTTCTTAGGAGAACCTTTTGTTTTCAGTGTAGTTTTCTATTGTGTATTTGCTCGTTTCCATTTCGTTTTTATTGCTTCAGTATAGTTGTTATTGTATCAGCTTGTTTTTCACATTTACTGTATGTTTTTATTTTTATTTATTTATTTTTTGTCTCATTTTAATTATATTTTTCAAAGACTTATTTTATTGTGTTGGTTTTTTGCTCTTATATAATATAAATATAATAATCTTGGCCAGAGGAACCAAACATGTAGAAGAGTCTAAATACTTATTTTTTCTGTTTTTACTGAAGTGAACATTTTCGTCCACTAGATGCTACTAATGTAAAGTATAGTGATCAGTCATGTTGTCTCCTGTTTGCCTCTCATTAATTATGAGGTTGTGGTGGGAAAATGATCCTGCTACATCATCCGTTATTGTAAATGACCTTTTAAGCAAACCAAAGCATGTTTATGAAAACATTGTTTCCCACCATGTTCCACGTGAATTTATCACACTGATGGCGTCTGGTTGACAGAAAAACAAAGCCTGCCGTGACAAAGTAGTTACACAATAGTAGTTACATGGTCATTACCTGTCTCTCCCCATAGACTGTCATATGTGTTGATCTCAGGTCTCTCCTCCCCTTCTTCATCTTCCTCTGGAAGGTCCAATAGGTATGACACCATCTACACACACACACACACACCCGACTATGTGATTGTATATTCTGTACCACACAGTGTTATACATTAAAGGTGTGTATGTGTGTGTGTGTGTGTGTGTTTGTATCACCTCTGTGTGTCCCATGCTGGCTGCAGCAATCAAAGCCTGCTGCACTGCTTGGCTCCTGCTTGCCCCCTTCTGTCCACAGCAGGTAGTACAACTCCACTCCGCCCTCTTTAGGAGAAAGCGCAGCACCTCGAGGTGGCCTCGCTGGGCTGCGTGAACCAGCACGCACCGACCGGAGCCGTCCACGTGACCCACCTGCACCCAAGGGGAGACAGACACTCAAAAACAGGGTTGGGACTCTTTCTAGGTTAAATTGCAGTGATGCCACTGACTATCAGAAAAGGTTATGAGACCAAGAATCAAAAGAAAAAGAGCAACTGAACTGCAACAATCTCAATTTTCCTTATTTAACATATTTCACTGTATGTATAAGGTTGGCCCCTTGCATACCACGGTGATATTTTTTTGTGCACAATTACCTTGGAACAACGCGAGGGACAGAAAACGATTACTTTTTTCAGCAAATGGTGGATCTACAAGCTACTGAATTATGGGATGTACTGCACAGAAGCCTGTGAAAATCCTGCTGTTGTCATTCTTTACATTAGCTGCAAACATCTGTCTGACACCAAACTGCACATGTGGAGTAGAACTGGTAGCTACCTTGGCTCTGTGCTGACTCAGCATTGTGACGATATCCAGGTGACCAGCTGCAGCAGCGAATCCCAGTGCAGTCAAACCGTCATGTGACCAAGCATCCAGCTAAAAATTGAAGGTGGAATTGTGGTTGGAGTAAATCTGCTCTTGTTAACACCCAATGACGCGTCTCTATGAACTCACATGATGTTTAAAAAGCTCCACGGCCTTTTCTTTTTCCTTACCTGTGCTCCATGATCAAGCAGCAGTGCTACAGCATCAGTGTGGCCCAGGTGAGCGTGGACACACAGCAGGGGGGCGTTGTTCAGGACATCGCTACAGTAATCCACATCAGCCCCAGCCATAATCAGCAATCTGCTCACCTGCAAAAGGAAAAGAGGAAAGTTACAGCAGAACTGTGGTGGGAAATACACTCGTGTGTGTGTGAGTATGCATTGTTACCTTGATATTGGGGGTGTAGAGGTTGCGCAGTGACGCAAGAACAGGGCTCAGGCTCTGGGTGCTGTATGACAGCCACAGCCCTTGCAGAACTGAGGAGGAAACCCCTAGCTTCCTACTCAGGCCCTGGATGAGGAGAACAAATGCGACAGAAACCAACAGTTAGACATAAAACAGTGGCATCTCATTGGTTTGTGATCTGTAAAAAAAATCTACTGGTGTGGTTTCCAGCCCCATGTATCTGCGTATGCGTGTCTAACTTTGTGTGTGAGAGCTCGCCTTGTAGATGTGCGCCTTCAGGATGTGATGCCCGAGCTCCAGTGTCTGCTGTCGGGTCAGCTTTCCTGCCTGTCTGCAGAGCCAGAAGGACAGGAGAGTGTGGCCACTCCTGGAAACAGAGACACACAGCTCAGTGAGAAACATCTGTCCCTGTTTTCTTCTCTCTCCATTTGTCACTCATGCCCTCTGGCCCTCTGACTATACCTGGGATCGCAGAGGAACCGGTCATCCTGGCCCTCCTCCCTCCACATGAGCCACTCCCTGAAGGAGGTGTGGTTTAGCATCCGACTGCCGTCGCTGCGCCGCAAAAGGAACGAGGAGAGCTGCTCCAGGCGCTGTGAGAACTCCGCCCACTCCAGCGAACCTCCGGCCAGGGTGCCCGCATTTACCACCTCAAACAGCTGTGCATTGACAGTATTGTATCCACTGTTAGCAACTATTAGCATGCTAGCACTAACTGAAGCACAGCTGAGTCTGAAAGGCACATCAGGAAGTTTGATGATATTTGTTCATAAAAAAATATCCTGATAAGGTCACTGATTTCAAAGGACGGTTCTTACAAGGTGACACAATTATACACACAATCGATGCATTTCAAGTCATTACTTTGAGGGCTTAAATCTATTTGCAATATCAAATATGGCTCTGTGAGTAATATCATGGTCTAATTATAACGGTGTGGTGTGAATGAGACACGGCGGGTCCAGGGATCATAGGTTTGAGCCATTTTATTCAATATTCACACCACAACACACCAACCCCTGAGTCCCCGTGTTTATAACTAGGCGGGAGTGATGAAGGATGCCGTGCAGGTGCGTCCGCCCTCCCTGCACAACACCGCAGACCACGCCCCACCACAAACGGTGATAAAGATGACAGAGGAACATTGTACAGTTCCCTGAAGGAGGGACCAACAATCAATTTTGAGCCAGCGGGGGAAGAATATGTTGTCAGTATTGCTAATGCTCACTAGAGTTATTCGGTGTGTATATTTGTTAAACAGTCATCTTCACTGAAGAAAAAAGTATCTCGTGTATGTGTGCTCACAAAATTCAGTAGTGTTACAAACGTTACTTCCAGTAAACTCATCATGTTCCGAGTCCACAGTATACTACATAAAGTTTACCAACGTGAAAATGCTGGTGTGCTATGCTACAATCACACTGGGGACCACAGCCCACAAATTACTAAATTACTACAAACTTGTTGCCTTTGAAATGGTTGTTTTGAGACGGTGACCAGGCCTGTCAGCTCAGTCAGCTGCCATCCTCAAAACAACTTTGCTGTGTCAAGATGGCAGAATAACAGCAATAAGACAGAATCAGTCCACAACTGATTGGCGTCAAGTCAGCAATTATATGCAATGTTTTTGTGATGCTAAAACGAATAACTATGATAAATGTACTACCTGCAGTCAATTACTGATTTTTCCTAGTTGCAAGGAAGCTGCTGTCCTGTTTTTACTCTACTGCGACTGAGCCTTTACCTGCTGGTCAGTCAGCGGGTGCAGCGATGCCACAGTAACGTTGAGTAAAGGTAGAACCCTCTGGAAGGACGACTGGGTGGGAAAGCGCATGTTGAGCTGCAGCAGGTAAACCTCTGCTAGACTCACAGGAACCACCTGCACGCACACACACACACGCACGCACGCACGCACGCACGCACACACACACACACACACACACACACACACACACACACACACACACACACACACACACACACACACCCATTAAAAGCCTTTTCGGTATATCAGATGAGCTACAAAGAGTGCACACATTTGTGCTTTATGGTTACACATCAGTATCTCTTTGTTTACATTGAAAATGCCACGCCCACTATTTTCCGCAGTGTCCAATTATTTAAACTAACATGCTCTCGCTCTTGTACGCTTCAGTTATTTCAGCTGACATTTGTTTATATTATGTTTACACTGAAACTTAAACAAGTCACAGAATCGCTGCTAGTAAACTTTTTGGCATGCACATTTCAAATACAGATTAAGTTCAGGGTCGACTGAAACTGATGTTGGTGATTTTCAGTGGAAAATATGTTGCTGAGTTTCAGAGACTGTCCCTTTCACAAAGTTGTTTGACATAAAATTCAATGACTGAAACTAATTTTAAAATAAAATGTAGTCAGAACAGTCAGTCCCTTTAAATACATTTACTCAAATGCTGATATAATCTCCAAGAGCCAACTGTGACGGACATTTTTCCAGCGGTATGGCACGGTAACTGACTGAATGTGTCTATAGCTTTTTAAACAGTAGCACACACTAAATATTTCCAGTATGGGGAAGATTAGTAACTGTCCTGTATTTTGGCTAAACAAATCTGGTAAAAATGACAAGCAGACAGTAGAGAAAATAATTTTTGCCGTCCATGTGGAGTTCCTGTAACAATGTGATGTCATGTGGAAACTATGAATACTGCTTGATTTATTTCATCCGTGTTTAAATGAAAGTGCTTTAATCTGTGTCGATTATACTTCAACTGTCAGTTACTTCTTTAGTCTAGTTTGTAGCAGTCTCGACTTTCTTCAGGACTTTATTTGACCTTTACCTTCTTTCTCCATCTCACCTTGAAGCTGGAGCTCTTCAGAACGAGGTATCCCCCCTCTATCAGGTCCAGGATCAGTTTTAAATAGAGATATGAGCCTCTGCTCAGGCTCTTCAGGTGGCTGATCAGTTTGGACAGTGCAGTGTTATCGAGGCGGCCATTGCTCAGTGACACATTGCTTTGGATCTCAGTGCTGCTGTGGATACGCTGCATCAGGTAACCCTGAGAAAAGACAGACCGATGCAGTACAGATGTGCAGACAGACAGAGAAATAGAAATCTATTTACACCTTACCTGCAGGTCCTGGTCTATGGCGCTATTCTCATCCATTCGGTCTAAAGAGATGCGGTGAAAGGGCAGAGAATGAGTGATGTCCTGATTGAATAAAAACACAAAGAAACAGATTTTGTTAGTTCAGAAAAAGTTGTGTTTATTAGCCGTGTGTGCTGCTCACAGTAATTTGGCAGCACAGACAGTATTTGCTTCAGAATAATATGATTTTAATCATATTCAGAAGGTTCCAAACTGATAAGAGATATTCAGTTAACACTGGTAACAATGGCAGAAACCAACACAACTCAAAATAGTCCCCATGTGCTTGTTTGTATGTTTATGCTCTCTTCACAATGCCGGGAACCTAGGACCCACTGCACTAGCATAGAGTCTTTCTCCTTTAATGTGTTCAGGGTGAACCTGCTCTCATCTATGGAGCTGCTAGTTCTGGATTTGTATGGCAGATGTCTATCAGGCTCCACAGTGCTGGGCTGTGACCAAAAGGCCCACTAGAGGACATCGGGCCCTGAGACCACCCTCATGAAGTCTGTTTCTGATTGTTTGGTCAGAATCATTCACACATGTTCTCATCCTCTTCAACCCTGTCCAGGTCTCCTACAGTCTCCTGGAATCTCTTCGATGTTCTTGAGACTGTGCTGAAAGACACAGCAAACCTTGCAGGAATGGCACGCATTGGCAGGAGCCGGACTACCCGTGTGACCTCTGTAGGGTCCAGGTATCACCTCATTAGACCACTGTTAATGGACATTAGAGGACATTAGACCACTGTTACAGCACGATCAGCGGGGCCTATCGTGCGGTGCCCCGCGCTTCACTCGGACTTTCTGACCACGTCATGATCCACCTAATCCCCGCGTACAGACAGAGGCTGAAGCTCTCCAAACCTGTCGTGAGGACTAAAAAACTGTGGAGCAACGAGGCTGTGGAGGAGCTTCGCACGTGTTTGGAGTCTACAGACTGGGACACAATGAAGGCTGCTTCTAACAGCTTGGACGAGTTTACGGACACTGTCACCTCCTATATCCACTTCTGTGAGGACAGCATTGTGCCATCACGCACCAGGGTGAGTTATAACAATGACAAACCCTGGTTTACTCCTAAACTCAAAAAGCTGTGGCTGGAAAAGAGAAAGGCGTTCAGAAGCGGAGACAGGGACTGCTACAGAGAGGCCAAGTACAGGTTCACTAAGGAAGTGGACATTGCTAAACATCAGCACTCTGAGAAGATGCAGCAGCAGATCTCAGAGAATGACTCGGCCTCTGTGTGGAAAGGTTTTAGGAATATCACCAACTACAAGCCTAAAACCCCCCACTCCACTGATGACTTGCTCTTAGCCAACACCCTCAACGACTTTTACTGCCGTTTTGACGAGCCATCAGGCAGCCTTCACACCTCCAACGGCCCCAACAATAGAGACACTTTGGACACTCATTCCCCCACCTCTCCCCCCTCCATAGAGCCATCACCACCTTCAATCACTTCACCTGCAACACCCCCCTCCTCACCCCACACAAAAGAGGATTTCACACGAATTTGCGTGTCATCCTTGCGCAGGGGCCATGCTAATCTTCTCTGTATCGTTCCAATTTTAGTATATGTGCTACCGATTTCACACCACCTCCTCCCACCACAACTCTTCATATTCATGAAGCAGATGTGAGGAAGCAGTTTAAGAGTCTGAATGCTCGAAAAGCTCCCGGCCCAGACGGTGTGTCTCCTGCCACCCTCAGACACTGTGCAAACGAGCTGGCCCCAGTGTTTTCTGGCATTTTCAACTCCTCACTGCAGGCATGTCATGTGCCTGCCTGCTTCAAGTCCTCTACCATAATCCCTGTCCCCAAGAAACCTAGGATCACTGGACTAAATGACTACAGACCCGTGGCTCTGACATCTGTGGTCATGAAGTCTTTTGAGCGCCTGGTTCTCTCCTATCTCAAGACCCTCACGGCCCCCCTCCTGGACCCCCTGCAGTTTGCATACAGAGCCAACAGGTCTGTAGATGACGCCATCAACATGGCCCTACACTTCATCCTGCAGCATCTGGACTCCCCAGGAACCTACGCCAGGATCCTGTTTGTGGACTTCAGCTCTGCCTTCAACACCATCCTTCCAGACCATCTCCGAGACAAGCTTTCCCAGATGAATGTGCCTGATCCCATCTGCCGGTGGATCACTGACTTCCTGACGGACAGGAAGCAGCATGTGAGGCTGGGAAAGAATGTCTCGGACTCCCGGACCATCAGCACCGGCTCCCCTCAGGGCTGTGTTCTTTCTCCTCTGCTCTTCTCCCTGTACACCAACTGCTGCACCTCCACCCACCAGTCTGTCAAGCTAATCAAGTTCGCAGATGACACCACCGTTATCGGACTCATCTCGGACGGGGACGAGTCTGCCTACAGGAGAGAGGTTGAACGTCTGGTGTCCTGGTGCAGCCACAACAACCTGGTGCTGAATGCCCAGAAGACAGTGGAGATTATTGTGGACTTCAGGAAGCACACAGCCCCACTCCCCCCCATCATCCTGACTGACACCCCCATCACCTCTGTGGACTCATTCCGCTTCCTGGGTACCACCATCACCCAGGACCTGAAGTGGGAGCCCACCATCACCTCCGTCATCAAGAAAGCCCAGCAGAGGATGTACTTCCTGAGGCAGCTGAAGAAATTCAACCTGCCAACACGGACGATGATGCAATTCTACACTGCAATCATCGAGTCCATCCTCACCTCCTCCATCACCGTGTGGTACGCTGGAGCCACTATCAGGGACAAACAGAGACTGCAGCGTGTTGTGCGCTCTGCTGAGAAGGTGATTGGCTGCAGACTCCCATCTCTGCAGGACCTGTACACCTCCAGGACACTGGGGCGTGCAGCTCGGATCTCAGCTGACCCTTCTCACCCTGGACACAGTCTGTTTGACCTGCTCCCCTCAGGCAGGAGGCTCCGGTCCATTCGCACCAGAACCTCTCGCCATAAGAACAGTTTCTTCCCCTCTGCTGTCGGACACATGAACAATAACCATATGACTGTTCCCACCACTAACACATGACCCTACGCTGTGTTCACTGCATCATTCCGTGTTTGGCACTGATCACCACCTGCACTCATGTATATATCATGTATATATCTATCTACTTAGCACTTTTAATTCTTATTCTTATTTTTATTTATTTATTTATTTTTCATGTCTATTTTAGCGTAATTTATGACAGTATGTTTGCACTGAAGCACCGCAGCAATTTCCTAATGTTGTAAACCTGCTCAACATTTGGCAATAAAACCTTTCTGATTCTGATTCTGAATCCCATGCTACCAGGTGACCCCAGTCAAATGCAAACAAATGCAGAAGTAGTGAAAAAACAGTCGGAAAAGATGAGGAGGGAAAAATGTCTGTGTCCTCCAGTTGTAAAACCATTCCTGTTTTGGGGGTTGCCTCATTGTTGCCCCTCTAACGCACCTGTGTGCTCTTTTGTTCCCATTTCACGGCCACCTTTGTGATTTTACACTTCTGTGTGTTTGTGACTTGTGTTTACCTGCTGACTGGTCCTGACAGTGGTAATGACCTTCAGCCAGGAAGGAAATCTCTGGATGGTTCGGGATAGAAAGGAGGTCAGCGTGTCGCCGTAGTCCGGCCGGTGGAACTCTGCCTCGTTTAGCCCATCAATCAGTACAATAAGGCCCGCCCCTTCTACATGCAGTTTATTTTCTGGAAAACAAACAAAACAAACTCACATTGCATCACTGCACATCAGTTAATGTGCCACAGCAGAATGTAGTAGAAGCTGTACCTCTGTAGAGAGCATCGAGCGGTTCTAGTATTCCTTTCTGAAGGGCAGAGATCGGATCCTGGATACAGGAGCGCAGACTGAGCATGCTCTGGAGCTGTGGCGCCCGGTGCAGTAGTTCACGATAGGTGGCCAGCTGAGGCGCGCTGCTTAATGTAGCCGCCATGTTGTGGACAAACTCCGGAACGAGACAGGTGTGGCAGTTATCGGCCTGACAGAAATGATATGAGACTACCTACAAAACAGAGGCAGAAGAAAGTCGGTGAATCATCTGTAGATTTTCAGTAAAACTTTGCTAAGGTGGATTCACACGCTGGCCTTTTAGCTTGAGAGACTAAGTGATCATTCATTACACTGGTTGGTATTACAGCAGTCTAATTCATGTGGGTCTTTTATGGTCATTTCCACTGCTGTACACAAGCAGCCTACAGAAAATTATGAGAAGCACAACAGGTCATCTTTGATTAAAAAGTAGAAAGAGGAATGAAGTAGGGACACTACCTGTCCCGCGAGCCTCCTCAGCGCCTCCTCCTGTCTCCTCCTCATTTCTGGTGTGCCTGGACAGCTTTCTCCTGACCCCCCTTCATCTCCTCCTCCACCTCTTCCCAGGGAGTCGTGGGAAAAAGTCTCCACATCTGGGAAATTCAAACATACAAACGTGTCATTCTTTCTGAGCAGCTGTTGCCTTCATTAACTGCATGATTTTACACTGTTTTTCTGATGCCTGGCTCAGCTATGGGTCTGGCTACTGGCCCTGTGGATTTTATTGGGTTACATATGATGACTCTGTTAGTCTGAGTGAATTTAAGTACATAAACATTTTTGTCTAAACTGGTCAAAGACACTCAGAGCCTCGTCTTGGCTGTGTGCTTTGGCTCTTTATCTTGCTGAACCTCTTTTCCAGTGTCAGTGGTGAGAGGCTACACAAGAAATGAACTTTCTGATATGCAAACGCAACCAGAAGACAGTTTAACTCTTGCATACGTTTTTTCTAGGGTTCTGCTAATATCCACATAATGTCTCTTGTACGACACAGTTTACAGAGCTGTGAAACAGGAGGGATCTTTTCCTCTTACGTTTGTTTATGGTCTGGCTGCTAGAAGCATTTGGCCACATACGGTTTCCATGACAACTAAGTGCCACCAAGCGAGCAATGATGGCCGTTTTGCCAAATCCCATGTTGCCGATGATAACCGCGCCCCGGCTGGTTGCTGGATCATCACTGCGGAGGCAGGTGTCCATTTCTTGGAAGAGCCACTCCCTGCCGGTGAAGAGCCAATCAGATGAGAGACCAGGAACCTCAAAGTGAAGCGGCTTCAGGTTCAGAGAGGGAGTGAAACGAACTGCTGGAAGAGAGGGAAGAGAGGAGCGCGTGTAATGCTGCCATTTATTATAACTGCATCTCAGGATGTTTGGCACCATGTGTGCATTTACCTCTGTGGTCCTGTTGACTACGAATCCCAGAATTCTGTCTAGGCATTCTGAGGGATGTCCTTGAAGGGATGTGTCTCTGCTGCTCATCAAGATAAGCCAGGTCTTCAAGGTGGGCTGAACTAGTGGCTAAAGAGAAATAAAAAAAAAAAATGCTGTAATAAGACTGCTGCAAAATAACTGACATAATGTGCTTTATACAGATGCTAAGTTGGTTATAGAAAACTAAATTAGAGCCGTTTGTAGATATATTTTTTTCCACTGAAGAAACTCCAAAGTTTAAGTTAGCTATGGTGAATGTGTCCTTACTACTTGGTACAAACAGGTCTGGCACTTTGGTAAACCGATGCATTCACGTTCTTGCCAAAGGTTAGACGAGAATATTCTTATAATTCTTGTTTCTGTTAAAGGAGGACACAGCTAGGAGAAATTAGTCAGTATAAAAGATGGATGTAGCCAACATGATGTCACCATCTGCTTTGTGAAGTCTTTTTATGTAGCCTAGAGCTATATATATGTAGAGTCACCTTCATCAGCGAGACTCTTGTTTTACATTCTATGGACTCATATAGCTCCTAGACTTTAAATCTCTTTTAAAACTGTTCTTATTGTTCATTTACCATTAACATACCTCCACAAATACGCTCCACAACAGTGAGAAATATTTAAAAACTCTCAGTAACAAATATGTTACAAATCGCTGTATGAACAATTTAACAAGTTAATCTTAACATAACACCAACCAAGCAAAAGTACTCATGTGTCTTCTAGCTTGTATGAAGACAAACGTGTTTATAGCTTTAGAACAGATTTCCGTATCTGTTGTTAGCAAAGCAAACAGGCAGGATTACTAGGATTTCAGCATCTTGACAGTTCCTAAAAAGTTGATATAAAACCTAACAAAGGACTAATACAAGTTAAAAACTTTAACTTTCCCTGGCTGCAAACACAAAGCTGTGAGAAACCTACCAGAACTTTTGTCTTAATGACTCCAGTAACAATCCTGTTGCACTGCAGAGAATACGAGTGCAGGCTGTGCCTTGTATCCTGTGTGTCACTTCCTTCCTTCCCCAAAGTGCTCATGACTTTTAGCTTTTATTGAAACAGGAGAAGGAGAAGAGGAAAAGGAGAATGGGCTCTGAACACGTTACCCAGGCACCATCTCCATTTTTCAGCTTGTTGCCTTTTATCAGCAGTTTATAAACTACCAATGACGAGCTTGTTAACACACCTGCCTGTGTACACATGAAATAAACCAGAAACTTGAAAGAAACCAGACAGTCTTAATAGGTGCTCTTTTTAAGGTGATAAGGATTCTGTATTAACATCTGCCTGTGCCTCAGTTATGTCTCTGGTGAAGTATGGCCTGGATCCAGGACTGTGATTTTCTATGTGTGCTTCTGAAACACTGTCTTTAACTGTCTGTGTCTAACTGTAGCCCTAACCTGTATGATTATTATATATTTATATATATATATTTATTATTATATTTATGTTTTTACATAAAGGTGAGGTTTTTTTTTAAAGACAGATTATAAACTAGAGAACAAGCTGTGTTTTAATTCCTCACTACTGCGTGCATGTGATCCAATCACACTGCAAAGTGTCCTGGCAGGTTTTTACAATAACAGCAACATTAAAAAACAAATTTCATGTTTTATTCAGTTTGATGCAAAATGAATGAACGTGCCCATAAAGTCCTCCGTGTCACTTATTAATAATATAGGAATCTTTTTCTAACTGTCGCCCCCACAATTCACTGCAATTGTTTGTATATTTGTATACAAATTTGAATACAAGTGCGTTGCGTATGCACTGGGACACACTCTGAATTCACTTTTGCAGAGCAGAGGGATGCACTATGAAGCCAGATTATGGGCTTAGTGAGCTGTGCTGAGTTTAAACTGAGTTCCCTGTCCTGCCGCTGGCTCTCTTTTTACCAGGTTTTCTTTTACGATTTGGTCTAAAATGAAATTATCTGTAAGCAATCTGCAAAATTATAGATTCTTTTATATGTGGAGCTTGTTAAGCTGGACTTTTATGGTTGGTTGGTGTCAGCCAGTTAGTTGTGACTTTTCTAGACCACACTGACTATAAATATCTGGTAAAATGCAACAGAACCTCACACTGTGCTGAAAGGCAAAAAAGGCCACATCGCATTCATCTGCCATCTTACCAGCAACCGAATTAGGGCGAGGCATGAAGTAGAGGGGGATGGAATAGGTGGAACCTGATGACTGGGTGAGGCCAGTGCCTCGATCTGGATGGAGTTTGTTTAGGCTGTAAGTGGAGGCAGCCATGCTGTCGTCCACCCTATACAGAAAACCCTCATTTCTGCTTCCTGACGCTACCACACTGGTAGACGAAGTGGACGCCACCACTGGTCGACCCCCCTGCTGCCACAGGTTGAGACTGCTGCCATGGTAACATTCTCCTGCATACTTAGCGCCGTCATCCCTCTCTGCAGCTGAGTCAGCAGAATAGCTAGTCAGCGTGGCTGAAAATTAGAGAGAAGGGGAAACAGGGGGCATTAGCAACAAGAGCTGGTTGTTTAATGGCCCATTTGAAGACAACTGCCCCTTACCTATGATCCCACTGTCTCTGCTCTCCAGTGTTGAGGTGGGGGAGGTGACGGAGGCGTGGTTCGGGGAAGCGTGCTTGTTGTTACTACTGCCTTCAGCACCAGTGGGAGGGTGCAGTGTGGAACTGGGCGAGGTGTTGCTACTAGCCAGACTGGAAGAAGGAGACATCCTCTGTGGGAAAGGCAAAAGAAAAATAGAAATATTCTTCTATTATTGTGCATTATAGGTATTAATGTTATATCGTACAGTTCTCATTCTTATAGTTAACATGTGTCTGTATAAGTTAGCATTTTTTGGCAAAACATCTTTAAATATTCAAATAGAAACACAGTGGATGGATGAAATAGATTTGTCAGTGGAACGAGACTTTCCACGACCTCGATAAAACATCGTATGGCAGATTCACAGTTAAATCTCTGAACCTAAGAGCATTCGATGATTTAGGTGGAACAAAAGCGTGTGTGTTACTTACCTGCCCATCCTGAGCATGGTAAGGGGAGCCTGGCTCTCCACTGATGACCTTTTCTCCAAGTAGAAAACCAAGCCTCGTCATCAGGGCATCAGCTGCCTCATCTACTGAGGGGGGTGGTCCTAACTCCTCATCTTCACCTAACGAGTGAAGAAAAGGGAATTAAAAAAAAATACTATGCT
This sequence comes from Copadichromis virginalis, assembly GCF_057382275.1. NCBI lineage: Eukaryota > Metazoa > Chordata > Actinopteri > Cichliformes > Cichlidae > Copadichromis > Copadichromis virginalis. Next base: position 5,714,370 of record NC_140621.1, read on the forward strand.
GATGATGTCATCTGACTGTTGACTGTGACATGTTAAGCAATGGAGACCGTATACCTTCATGTATTATAATCACATTACATTTTTTCAGTAATGCAGTAACATAAACCATTAGTGAAAAATGTAATTCCAGTTGCAATTATGCCAGTACTTGTGTTACAAAGATTTCAGCTTGTGTGCAGCAGAAGGAGAACGATGAAGTCTACAGCTTGTCAGGAATGAGATATGGACATTCATTTTATTTTTATGGCACAAAGGGACGAGAGCGTGATGATAACGTTGAATCTGCATGCAGGACAGAAACAACTGGATTATACTGGTGGCAAGATTTGAGCTTTTTGCAAGCACGGACAACATGCTAACGCAGGGCTAGCGAAAAACCTAGCGTGATGAGCAGGGAGAGGATGAGCTTCAACACAAGACAAAGCAGTGATGAGCAGTCAGCCTCTGTTTCTACCTGTTCATAGTAGAATCACTGTGATGATTGTTTTCAGGTCTCTCATACGCTCATACATATTCCATGTGTGTCCACCGTCCGTATTTGTGTCCATATGGGGATTTGTGTTGGTGTGTGGGACTGTAGTGATTCCACTTCCATCACTTATCGAGTCCATTCCTTATTGATTCTCAATGGCGTCACTTTGAGAGTCACCGCCATCGCCAAGCAGCTTATCAAACACATTACATTTGTGCAAATGAATTGCATGCTGGGTGATTACATTTTTTTGCATGTTGGAGGTATGTCCCCTCTTTCTTGCCATCTGGGTTGGAGTCATTACTCAAAAAAAAGTGTTCTGTATTACACAGAACACTTTTCTAATCCAGCACACGTTACATTAATTTCATGTTTCTCCATAAAATGACCTGAAACACACTGTCTCATGATTACCATTTAACAATATAAACCCACAGGCTACAGCCCCACACACCAACACAAATCTTTCTCTAAGTACGTAGGTAAGAACACAAAGCAAAGATGAAAACCAGCACAAAGAGACTTTAAAACATGAACAGATAGAAATGCAGGCTGTAGCCTGACTGCTCATCAGATTGTTATCTGTTGAAGTTCAGTGTCTGGCTGCTGGGCTGGGGTCAGCATATGCTCAGCATAAAGCTGCCTCAATCACAGTTTTCTACAGACATCCACTGGCAACCTGCTAAAAAGTCCCAATTTGATGTGCTGGCTTCAAGAGCAGACACTGTTATAAGTCCATCCAATCAGAAGAAATTATGAAAATAGAACAATTCAGAGAATCTCACACACGCTGCAACTCACTCAAAGCACATGCAAAACAGTGATTGATGTTGCTATTAATGTATTCACTATCATGACCTAAATATGCCAAGAGCACTGCACACGTACACACACACACACACACACACACACACACACACACACACACACACACACACACACACACACCAAGACAAGAATGTAAGCCGCAGCACGAAAGCTCCGACTCTGTTTCTCTCTCTCTGTAATTACAGCTTTAAACTGCTGACTGCTGGTGAAGAATCAGACACACACACACACACACACACACACCAAAAAAAAAGCCATCCAACACAAAGCACGTGTGTGTGTGTACGTGTGCACATACATGCGTGTGTGTGGTCAGTCAATGACAGGGTTGTGAGTCGTTTTTAGCAGAAGAAAAATAAAATGGAAAGATCAGATACAGAGCGCGCAGACATTTCCATTTCTGCTTTCTTAACTAGTTCAGCTTCTGATTGCTTCTCCTGTCTTTCCTCCCTTCCTTAGGAGCCTTCCTCTCCCTTTGCCGTCCCTTCTTCTCTTCTTTCTTTGTGTATTTCTTCTTTTTTCTTTCCTCCTTTCCATTCTTACGTTCAGCTTTTCTTTCTGTCATAGTTTCTCTCTTCTTCTAACCATTTGTTTTTCATCTCTCCTCCAGTTTCTTTCCTTACTTTCCCTCATTAGTCTTCCTTCTTTTGTTCCTTTATCTCTTCCGACTTTCTTTGCACCCTTTGTGTTTTCTCTGGTCCCATCTTTCTTTTGTTTTTCCTTCCTCCGTTTTTTCTTTTCTTTCTTATTTCTTTTATCTCTTCCCTCCCAGATTTCTTTCTTTTGCCCTCATGTACTCTCTTTACTTCCTTTCTTCCTGAACCAGAAGGACTTTCTGCTATAACAGAATCCTGATATAGAAACTCTAACATGTTTCTGTCAGTAAAATGATGCAATCATTTCTGAAGTTCTGGAGCAGTCTGAAAGTGTCACTATGATTCTGCTTGTTAACTGCACCTCTGACTTCCTGTAACATTCAGTGAATAAAATGATGAACAGCATCAAGAGCATAATCCTGGGGCAAGGACGTTTAGATAAATTAGAAACTCAGAGCTTTGTAAACTGGGATTAGCGTGCGTTTTAGCTGATCTAAGCACAAGTGACTGGATACAGGTAAAGGTGCAAATGCAGTCCACATACTTGAGATCTGATTGGTCAGATCATTTTGGTCACATAATGCATTTTTAAATGAAGAAAGACGTCCTTTCTTTGATGTTATTTTCTGTTTTCAGTTATGGTTTAGATACTGTGAGTGAAAGCAACAGAACAAGCTGGTTATATTTTTGGGAAAGTATGGTGGCTAAAATAGACCCTGTGAACTCTCTGAAGAATAATAATAATAATAATGATAAGAAATTTTATTTAAAAGGGCCTTTGAAGACACCTAAGGACACTTACCAATAGAATAAAACACACAATAGAACAATGACAACAAAGAACAATAAAAAAGGCACAAGATAAACAAAAAATTAGTTCACAGTGAATATGCAGATTTGAACAGATGGGTTTTGAGTTGGGATTTAAACTGGGGGAGAGAACCAGTGTTTCCTATATTTGGGGGTAGAAAGTTCCACAGCCTGAGAGCAGAGCAGCTGAAAGCTCTGCTTCCCATGGTGGTGAGGCGGACAGAAGCCACAGCGAGCTGGATAGAAGAAGATTGAAGTGAGCGAGCAGAAGAAGTAGTGCTTAACAGGTCAGAAAGGTAAGGAAGAGCAAGGTTATGAAGGGCCTTGAAGGTGAGCAGAAGAACTTTGCACACTCTCTTGAATTTCACAAGGAGCCAGTGAAGCTCCTGAAGATCGGGGGTGATGTGCTGGTAGGAGGGGGTTCTGGTAATAATGCATGAGTTTTGAACCAGTTGAAGCTTATGGAGGGATTTTTAGGGGAGACGATGTAAGAGAGAATTACAATAGTCAATGTGGGAGGTAACGAGGCTGTGAATAAGACTATTAACCACCTCACAGAGAGCCTGACACAAAGTCCTGAGGGCAAACTCAGTCTAAGGAGTTAGCTGTGACTACATCAGCTAACATTACTTAACCAAACAGCCTTGTGAGAGGTCCTGACTTCATTTTAACAACATCATTCAGTGTCACAGTAAGTACCTTGGGTTTTCTAAAGGCCATTAGTATATAACTTAACTCATTTCTACATTGTAACATCTGTTTGGAAACCAATATGATCTTGCTTTAGTTCTTTGCGAAGACATAAGACACAAGTTTCTCTCCCTTATTTCAGAAAAAAAACCTCTTACAAAGTGAAAATACAAAAGAGAAATGAAAGCAGCAGCTGAGTGTATACGCTGGAGTACACAAAACCAACAGTGAACAACCTGAGGCTAGGACACAAGCTGCTGAAGAGGAGGAGTCACCACATATCGATATATAGCGATGTAATACTTTGTCAAAAATGCAGATAATCACGTTCCTTAACTAAAAGGACAAACTTTCCTGCTCTGGCAAGAAAGACATGTGAGCCTTGTGGACACCTGCATAGCTGAAAAAATAACAAAACTGCAGTTCTTCAAACAGCCACTTGGGGCTGACTGTAAAATCATAGCACAGGTAAACATGTTTACAGGCGAGTTTTTTTCTAACCTTTCTGTTCATAAAAAACAAACTTTTTTAGATTCATTTGCTTACACGCTTGGAACAACATACTAATCAGACATTAAATGGCATCACCAGGTTTTTGCCAGCTTGAGCAGCTCGACTCATTTTTGGGGGGAAATGTAGAATCCACTTTTTTTTAGCTAAATTTAAAGGGAAAAAAGATATTTTCGCATACTATTTGTACAAAATCTGAAAAAAATCAAACACAATTAGAGATAACAGATTAGAGTAAATTAAAAAAATATGGTATTTGACTGATAAAACAAGAATTTCTGGCCATAGAGAGATCCATCACTCTCACCTTCCTCCTGTCTCCTTCCTCTTCGATCTCTCTCCACTCCTTGGATCGGACAATCCCCCCAATCGCGACACAACTGCGAACTCTCCTCGTGAGAGTGACAACAGCAAACGTGCAACAGCAAGCGCCGCAGGAGGGACGAGGTGTGGTTGACGAAGCCCCCCGCAAACACACCTCGACCACAACCGCAGCCATTCGCTGGCCCCCACGGGTGACGGACACTGGAGCGCCCGTGGCAACACCACTTGGCTCTGGAGCGGGCGCATGCTTTCAAAATAGCCGCCGTGCAGTCCATGGCTAGCTGTCAGCAGGACTCTGATTGGTTCACAGTACTTCCATGTAGGGGGCAGAGTAAACTAAGTCAGCTGAAGTTGTGCTCTTCTCCCTCTCCATTAAGTTTTGTTGGTGAAAATGTGATGACATCATGATCCCGTCTTCTTCACTTTGGTATCGAGCTCCTCCTTCTCCAGAGTACACAAAGGAGAGGGGGAGAAAAAGATGAAGGAGGTAGAAGTGAAGTGATAAGAAGAGGAAGAGACTCTCCGGAAAAAGAAAAAAAAACACACCAGAGGTGCTCCGACTTTTCAGGCTGAGTGACTGCGGGACAATAAAACATGCAAATCCAGTGGTAACAGATGAACTTCTTTGTTACTCTTCAGAGGTGAAACAGCAATCTGCATACATGAGAAGTGCTCTAAAGTTGACTGCAACTCACACAAACCTGGGAAATGCATTTCCACTGGTTATTGTCCTTTGTAGCCAGAAAAATGAAAGCCTTTCTCATTCACAGGTAGAGTCCCAGAAAACAGAGTAACAACTAAAGCATCCAGTGCAAAAACAAGCAAAAAAGCCCACAACAATCCTCTCACATACGGTACGCTCTTAGGTCAGAACACACAAAAAAGAACACTTCTAAGTGTGCAAAGCCTCTTTCTCCACCAGCAGAGCCTCCATATCTGTTCTGAAAGACGACCTCCCTCGTCCGACTGCACCGCAAATTAAAACCTCCCCTCCTCCAACCCCCAAAAAGAAAAAAAAACCCACACAGGCGAGAAACAGAAAGCCTGCAGGAGGAGCTGAACCGAGAGCGTAATCTGTTACATGTCGAGAAGCACGAGGAAAGTTTAGAAAAACAGTTCAGCCTTGTCTCTTCTAAAAGAAGAAAAAACGCGCAGAGACAGAACAATTTCTGAAAAGCAGCAGAGCAAAGAAATGCTGCAATTAAAGTGAAACTCTTTCCAAGAACAGAGGAGAGTGCGACCACAAATCACAGTGAACATGGAAGACTGTAATCCACTTTAGACCAAGAAATGTGGAAAATGTATATGAACTAAAAAAAAACTAGTTAAATTGAAACAAATATTATTTAAAATGTGATTTTATGAAAGAGTGCAGAAAAAACGGGTTTAAATTTAAGACTTGAAGGAAAGATTTAGGCTGAAATTTGTGGAAGAACGAAGAAAAAACACAAAAAGCTGGTTTATGATTCTATAATGTCTCCAACTTTTACCTTTGACCTTTTGTTGTTCACCTAAAAATAGTTTTAGTGCAACCTAAAACATTTAACAGGTTACATTAATACCTTATAGGTAACATATAGATGTACAGAAAAATGAAACTACTAGAGATAATGTATCTAAAGCATTATCCACTCATCTTAGAACGTTATTACACTATTTATTTTTTTTATTTAGTTTTCTAAAAACATACAGAGTAAGAACCTTTTGTAAAGCCACAGTTTAAAGCCTCTGTGATGTCACCCACTGGACTGTGAGGTCCTGCTATAAAGGCTCGAGTCAAACATTTTTACCATGAGCATCTCTTTGAAAGCCAGATGTGATAATAGAAAAGTGGAGCTGACTGTGAAACAATAACCTCCTCTGATTGAATAGTCATTAGCAAATAAGCTTGGGCGATATGTTGGCAGTCCAACAACCGATGACAGGCGATATATTCGCGCAGGCACAGACATTTTGATGGGCGGAGCCATGTAATCATGCATGGACTGATTTTCGCGTTTAGAATTTATACGTTTTGTTTGTTGAGGGAATATTTTACCTTCTTTTCTTGTTTGTTTCAGTATTAATATAGCTACTTTTTGGATTATTCATTCATTTATTTCTTTGTTTGAGATTCGCCAAATCATACAAAAGACTTAACATTACGTCTGAGATTTTTTTTTTGTGCTGGCTGGAAGAGACATTTTGATTTTTTAATTACTTTTTGTTTAATTTGTATTTGTAGTTTGGTCGAGTCTGTAAGACAAACACTGGAACAGCCTGTAAACACGGTTATAGTAGAAAAAAGATGCAGTTTCTCGTTGTTTCCCTCCCCACCATTGTTGTTGTTTTTTTATTCAAATAAAATGTTTTTGTGTTTTTTCTGAACACAGGCCGCTGCCTTTCGTTCTTTTTGAGTTTGAGTAAAGGAGTCGCTGCATTTTGCGCACTCTGAGTTATGTGCATTTGTTCACAGCTGGAAGAGTGTGCCATTAAAACAGCGCTATTATTTTTTTGGTTGACCGCTTCTCTTAGCTTCAATAAACAATATTAGCAAACTTACTCGTGGGCAAATAAATAAATACACCGCTCTTGTGTAAACGATCGGCGAAAGGCTCGGCCTATCGTCAATAGTCGATATATTCATCCAATCGCCCAACCTTATTAGCAAATGACAATATGTTAAACAATCCTCCTTTCTGAGTCTATAAACTCATTAATAAAGAGTCTACCAGACACAGATAGAATTGTATCCAACACAAAGCGTTTTCAGGTTGAAGGATCCCTCCGTGTTCATTAAAAAGAATTCAGATTTAAGCAACTTCAGTTTTGAATGAACTTTTCTGACCCCCGAACTACATCCATCTTTTACACTGTTGGACTTATTAGTAAATTTTTGCTAGTTAGTGTAAAATACCAGCATAAAATCTGATTATATGTTAATAATGTCTTTGCAGCTTATTTACACAGCACGTACATAGTTAATAACGGGAGGTTTAAACATGTTATTCAAAGAAAGTTTATCAAATATTGTAAACTGAAAAAAGGCTAAAAGCTAACCTTGCAGTTAAGCTCAGATATGATAAGCTCTAGTCAATCTTGAGCTAGAGTTAGCTTGTGTTTTTTGTTTTTTAATGACTGAATTTAACTGCAAAGGCTTTAATTATGGTGAATTATTATAGTTTTATAATAATTCATCAGATTATAGTGTTTACTAAGCAAAATACAAGTCCCAAATTGTATTTTAGCAAGAGATATCCATTCACTGCTCTTAAAATGAAAGATGCTAAATGTTGGTGGCCAAAAGATTTTACTGTTCACAAAAATCTGCTTAAATCGGCTTAAATCTAGGACTCTCCACCATTTGACCCTAGAAGAAGCTTCTCAGATGAAAGGTGAAACATCTTCAAGCAACTTAAAGGAGTCCAGACGCTTTTCTTTCCAAGCTCCTTAGACTACTGTTGACAAAAAGTTCATCTGTGGCTTAAAAAAAGCATAACTGTGAGTTGAAATGTTAAGCAGGCATTAGCTCCTTTTTCTGGATTGAGGACATATAATTTATTTATTATGAAATTACTAAAAAACTAAATATTTGGCACAATAAAAAATGTTTTTGTACAAAGCAACAACTTAATTTCCAATTAAATTACTTTTAGCTATTAAAAAGCTAGCTTACACTTAATTACTGCTATAGCCCAAGCTACATACCACAACATACTTTGCACACTGCCTCTATCTGAGATCAGTACAGGCAACAACTCTCTGTGTTGCTTGTTCCTGACACAACCTCAAAGGTATTTGTATCTCTTCCCAGGATCAAACTGTGGATCCATGTCAGCAACTAATGATGTGTAGAAGTCACGGAAAGGAGCAGGACAAAACAAAGGACAGGGATATGCCGGGGTGGTGAAAAAGAGTATAAGCACAGGGGGAAAAACACAATGGGAAGAAAAAAAAAGGGTTAAGAGAAATAAGCCAAATCTGAGATTGTCTGTGTTTGTGTGTGTAGACGTTGTGCAATAACTAAAGAAGTCTCCCTTCTTTAGTGCCGTACTTTATAAAGGGCAGAGAGATAAACTCCACATGGTAATGTTTAAGACAAGTGTGTCAAATCAGCCCCGAGGAGGAGGAAGAGGAGCAGCGGGAGAAGAATTTAGGTGAGGAGAGGATTGGAGAGCTTGGCAGGGGGCTGGGTGTAATATTTCAGTGTTTTCTCTCTCACTCAGGCACAGTGGGACGATCAAATACAGGGTCAAAGGCCAACCCACCCCCATCTGCTACCATACGCTGTGTAACAGGTCACAGCTCTGTGTGTGTGTGTGTGTTTGTGTGTCTGAGGGAGGAAGAAAACACATAGTGCGCAGATGACACAAACAGTCTGCAGTTTTAACTGCCTTCGAGTGCCTTAATGAGGAACAGGCTTGTGTTACCATGGTTACAAGAAGATTTGCATAAATTGCGCGTATAGATTTCTTATGATATAGATTCATTATGCACACAGAAGAGGACACAGACCCTCCCAGCAGCTTGAATCCTGTTGTTTCAGCATGTTTCATACCAAACATGACGTTTTAAGCAGCAAAGCATTTGCAAAGATCAACTGATGAAACGACACAGACAGATATGAATATGTTGTCAGTTGACAATGTTTCATCTTCATTGAAACGTTCGCTTAATGACAGAGCTTATCAGCTCAGACTGTTCCAGAAGGATTCCCCAGCTTACTGCCATTGTCTGTGTGCAGCTGGAGGGTTATGATTTAACTTTGCATTAACAGCCATACGGACTTTCCTGAAATCCTGACAATATGTTACACTAACTGGTTGTCCTCCTTCTCCTCCTTTGGCAAACATTTGTGGGTTTCCACTGTATAAGTGTACTCACATGATAAACGTGAGTCGACGCTTCACAACAACGGGCAGGTTTCTTGAATTTGCAAGGATGCATTTCATATGTATACATGTATATCCAACATGTTTATTACATCTCTCACACAAATGTATTTTAGTCTTGTACCTTTCATTTATTCTTGAAGGACTTTTTCTTCGAAGGAGTTGAGCTTCACCCTCTAGAAACTATTTTAGTTTTGCCTTATAAACATTACTCCAGGTATGGATTTCTAGAAGTTGATGGTAAGTAAAAATGAACTACTAAAATACTAGTGAGAAAGAGCTGACATAGTGTTTTGGTTGGTTATTTTTTATATAGGCTCACTTTACAGCAACGGGAAAAGCAAAGGGTAAGCTAACTGAAGTTAGCAAACATTAACTACTAGCTACGAAACGATGAAGTAATCTAATATAATGTGAGTTAAGATTTTTTGAAGTATTTTCCCTGTGTGTGGTTCACAAATACAACAACCCCCCAAGACTTACAGCTTCGTCCTGTACTAAGTGGTGGCACCAGCAGCACTGTAGCAGTTAAACAAGCTAACACAAGCTGGGGGATAAGATGGCATTTAGCGTGGTGAGTTAGTATCTAAAATCTACAATATCATGTAGTGAGCGGCATTATGAGGTATGAATTGAGACTATTTGTTGGCATTTTTGTTATTTTAAACAACTAAAGGCATGCAGAATTGTCTGGTAGTTATTCTTGCTTCTAGTGCACCTGTGAATGTAAACATACCTATCACTCAGTGTGTCTGTGCAGGTTCAGTCATCCAGGTCATGGATGGAGCTTGAAAAAAAGAAAAGCGACTAGATCTCAAGCTGGGTCAACACACCTGAATCAAATGATTAGTTCATTACCAGGCCTCTGGAGAACTTCAAGACATGTTTAGCCATTTAAATCAGCTGTGTTGGATCAAGGGCACATCTAAGACCTGCAGGACACCGGCCCTCGAGGCCTGGAGTTTGACGCCTATGATGTAAGCCAAGGTGTGAAAAAGGGTATGGGTCATTATCAGCAGAGGTTTCGAGTGAAACCGTTGTGAGACCTTCCCTCACCAATCATGTGACCCATTGAGATCAATTGGCACAACTTTTTAAAGAAGTCCAGCTGCTTTTCTTTCCAAGTCCTTCGACTATCACTCAGTGACGCTGATACTGATAACATCATAAACATGTTCAGGAAGTACAGCTCTGATGTAAGATTTAAGTGCAGATTTATAAATATTTGTATATCCTACCAGTGTGTTCATATTTTCATTGGGTTACAACATAAAAAAGTAGGTCTTGTCCATTAAAAAGAACCAGGGCTGTGGCTCTGACAGTGGACACTTGGTTACTAATGAATGAAACACTGCAGGTATTAACCCTTTTTGGTCTAAGTCGTTATCATTGATGAGTTTGCCCTAATCCTGTGCTTTCAGAACATGATGTTTCTGTTCTTTTCAAAAACTGTGCTCCCAGGTCAAAATGTACAGGTTAGGGTTAACTCCCAGCATTATTTAGACCTCAGATGGTTAACATGAGTATCACATTAGTAAGGTAAAATAAAATCAAGGTATGTACATTGGATCAGAACAGGAAAGGAATTGGATCAGTGCATTTACGGGGAGAAGAAGCCACAGGAACAAAGAAAATCAAGGAAGGAGTGCAGTACAGTTTATATATTATATTTAAAGACAATTTAAAGTTTTGGTTTTAAAATATCACAGTAGCCATCACTACTGGTAGTTATTTCTGAGTCCTATGCCATATCAACAAAAATATTTTTTATCAACCGTTTTAAATGCAAATAAAAATGTCAACAAATAATTACAATCACGTTCTATTTATAAGATGCAGAAATATATACACAGATACTGTGACTAATATTTGCACACATATTTCCAGCACTACTTGTTGTTTTTATAAGACCACATAAACGTCACACTAGAGCAGGGCGATATGGCCAAAAATATTTATCACGATATATATTTGAAAATTTGCGATAACGATATAACCGACGATATAATTGATGCGAGACAAAATACAACTCCACAACATTACTAGCGCAAAAAGACAACCTTCCATTTATTTTCACTTAAACAAGAAGCTGGTTTTTATGTACATTAAAGCTTTATAAAAATGTAACAGTGCAAATGCAAATTCCTTGCTGAAAGTTTAACCAAAAGGCATTTCCAGTAGAAATGGGCTGACATATCCTGAGCATAACCATGTATAATATCCACTGAAGTTAAAAAGAGGTGCTTTGCAACATTAAACTGCAGTGTGCAGTACGTATTTTTCGCACCATAAGGTGCACGGGATTATAAGGCACATTAAGCGAAACAAAGCAGTCAGATAAATCAAACTTTATTAAACTCATTCTTCTTGCTTCCTCCACTTCTGTACCATTGATTCATTAATGTTGAATTCTCTGGCAGCTGCTCTATTCCCATGTTGTTGCAGTATATTAATGACTAACCTCGTATTGTGGATGGATTATCTCAGTTGTTCTCCTGACTGAAGTTTGGTCCGTTTACAGCATCCTGCCATGCGATTGCATTTGTCTCTAACCATGAAGAACCTTCACGTTAACTTTTATAAGTGGAAAAGTGTTAGTGTTCGTCCTCCAGCTTCACTGTTTATGTTATGCTAACATAGCTGTGTCGCTAGCGATCACGTAGCACATCATTATATAGCAGCTAGCCCAACTTCAGTAACCCTACAAACGTCACTGCTGTTTAGTTTCCTGTCTTCATTTATGTTGGAAGTGATAGCAGAGCTGTACGTTTGATTTTTTTCAGAAATCTCTCAGTCAGAACATGCAATATCATGCTTAGGTAACTAGCGAAACTAGCGAGCTAACTTCCGCTAGCTTCCTGCTAACTTCTAACTCCGTTAAATGTAATAACTTTTGTTTTCATGGATGCCTGGAAGTTAAACTTTATAGTTACACCTGGTAAAGCAGCAATGCTGATCGTTTTATTAAAGATGAAAGAATTTAGACAGTTTTTAACTCTAAGTGATGCTGCAGTGTTGTTTGACCTGAAACATACGGAGTTTAGGACCCAGATTACTCCCAGATTTAAGAGCATCTTAGTCCGACAAATACGACAATAACGACGGCTGCTTGCATGTTCTGCAAAAAAATGTGCTTTGTTGTGTATCTGACGGACAAACACCAAACCAGTTCCACATCACGGAAGTTGCACCATTTTTACAAACCAATTCTGGTTCATCTGTTTCACTCAACAATCGGCCATGTGCGTATGAAAACAAAGGCACTGCGCATGCGCGTTTTACTCCCATTCTATCGCGATATTTCATTTTCCTATCGTTGCCTAACATTATACCGGTATTACCGTGAACGGTATAATATGGCCCAGCCCTACGTCACACAATCAAATACTAAACATGAGTGATCGACCAACATACTGAGCTACACAGACAGCCCCAAAAGGTTGATTCTGTTCATCTGGACGTAACGTTTTCAGTGGGAGAAACCTTTCATTGAGCACGCACTGAGATAAATAGACAGTCCTACCAGGTCTCTTGCCCAGGCGAAGGTTAAGGAGAGGAGAGGAGGGGAGTGAACGAGTGAATCCTTCGATCATCCTGACTTCTGATGCCTCTGAGTCCGTGTTACCTATTGGAAAAGTGACAAAGAGCAAGAGAGAGACACTGCTGCATGAAACAGTGGTGTACATAAGAAGAACTCATCTGTATGTGCCCAAACAAACAGCCACCCATGATCTGCGTGTTTTACAACAATATTAGACGAAAATATTTTGTGTAATATAGCATTAACATATCTATCTATTTACACATCCATGACATGGCTTCATTGAAACACACAGACTAGAGGCACAGCTTCTGGTCGGAGCACAAAACGACGGGTGAAAAACACATATAATATGAATTTACTGACCACTGGTATTGTTCTTGCGACCTTTGCCGCCCAGTAGCATCTTCAGGCTGTTCCGGAACATGATTGCTCACGATGTCAGCAAACACACATGAGCACACTTCCTGTCAACACTCCTACAGAGATGGAGACAGAGAGAGAGTGTGTCAGTAAACCATTAGAACTAATCACTTCCTTTTCCAGCTGACTCCTTATGTCCAGTCATGTTATGATCCATATGTGTTCCTTAACAGAATCTCATTGCTCTAACAGTTTAATCATCTGCAGTGAATGTCATTTCCTTGTGTAAATGTCTCTGACCGAACTCAGTATACTGCTATAGTGCTATAACATCAATAGCAGCAGGTCCCCAGAGTATCTGAAAGGACACTTATGTAGCTTGGGTGGCAGAAACAGAAAACAGGGAGGAGACGTGGCACTCCTGAATGCCTGAGAATCCTGAATAGAAATATATGTAAGAATTCTGTTGTTGTGCATTGCATCAGTGATAAGCACGGAGGACTAATAAAAGGATAAGGAAATACATCTGTTATAGGATTATGTGCATTATATAGGTTCTGTCAGGTAGAAGATGAATCAGATTTCCATTTATTCTGGCATTATAAAAAGGAGCATGACTTGTTTCTAGAAGAACTTTGGTGGCTTTTAACAGGAAGAAGGCTCATGGAGAACCACCCTCAGGGAGGGGCGGCTGTCTGCCGTGATCGGCTAGGGAAGAGTGGATGAAGACAGGACAAAGAAATGCTGTGGAAGAGAACCAGAGATTAATAATAACACGAGGTGTATAAACACATAGTGAGTGAAACACTCAGGCACACTTTGCGTTTGAAAATGCATCGTTTTCTCTCCGTTTTGGCCTCCCGTCCACACTGAGACGGCGTTTTCGGGCTAGTGTGGTCATAGCCTCAGTGCATCATGGGAATCCTCCAGCAGCCTAGACCTTTTGCAGCAAAGTAAGGGAGGATTTAAGCTCATCATTTTTTTGTCAGATGTGTTGATTCATCACATCCAGTTGAAAGCTCCGTGAAGCTAGCAAAGGCGTCATACCGCTGCGATGCTTTAATACATACATAAATGGACTGTTACTTACACAGCCCCGTTCTTTTCTGTTTGATTACTCAGTTTCTTACTACATGCCTCATTCACATACATTCATACTATCAATTTTGACTTAACCCCGTAAGACCCAACCCATCAAAAAACAGCCAGAAAATTCTGTTTTTTTGGAACTGAGATGTTTAATAAACCTTATAACAAAATGCTATATCATGTATATATTTGCTATAGCATGTTGTTTATGGTATATCTTTATTATATATTTATTAGTGCTGTCAGTGTTAACGCATTAATGCTGTCATCACGATTAACACGATTACAATTTTTAAAGGGCTCAACCCATCTGGAGCGCAGAATGGACACACGTTGGACAAACTTCCTGAAATGCGTTAGCAGAGTCATTTCAGGGATTTTGAGTCAGTCTGCGCTCCAGACGGGTTAATTGTTCATCGCATTAGTCGTGATGATGGCGTTAACATGTTTAAGCTGCATTAACGCTGGATGCTGAGTAACCCCTTACATGGATTGATCTGCGTTAACTCATTAACGCGAATTAGCCCGTTTTAACGCGTTAATGCAGATCAGCCTGCGTTAACCCGTTAACGCTGACAGCACTAATATTTATTATATATTTTTTGTATGGCATTTGATACATTGGGCATTTTTGGCAACTTTTTGTTAACAACAATGTTAATTTTAGACAAAAAAGAGTTTTGTCCATAACATTTTGAAATTATGGCAAGTATTGATCATGTTCATGAGATAGAGGTCTCAGAAACTAATGTAGGAAATATGATACAAATGGCATTATAGGGTTAACATTCACACATTCCCCTGGAGAATTCACAGACCAATGGATACATCAGGGGCAACTTGGGGTTCAGCATCTCGCCTAAAGATACTTAAATATACAAACCAAAGGAGCTGTATGCTCTACCTCCTGACCCACAGCTAAACATATATGAGCTCAGAACTTCATTCTAATCAGTCATTTGCTCATAATGGGGTCTAAACACGTGCTGAAATAACCAGAAGTATGTTACAGATATACCATGGCCAGTTAGCTAGTGTTATAGCAATAAGCTCACCAACCCACTTTTGGTGTTAGCAGAGGGTTGTGTGTGGTGCACCCTCTATGAACCTTTATGACCACTGTCTACGACTGTAGCTGCGGACTAAAATCCTTTTTCTACTCTCCAGCCTCCAAGTTTTAGTTGGGAATTCAGTCTTTTCAGAGCACATTTCCAAAGCTGAACAAGGACCACTGTCAGCAGCTGCAGTCCAAGATGGTGGAGGTGGGGTCTATCCATGGAAAACTAAAAAGCTGTATTACATTTAAGAGTTGATTCTACACAGAATCACACATCACACAACATTTCCCTTCTTTGCTCTTTTGCTTTACTACAGTGTGACTTTTGAACACACCCATACTGCTGCCTGGCAATGCTGTTGCTAGGCAACCATCTGCGGTTGCTAAGCAATCCCCTAATGATAATTCATATTGATGTAACCCTTTTTGCCTGGTGGTGTATGCTTCTCTGGTTTATCTGTGCCGTATGAAGGCTACAGAACTTCAGATGTGGGTCACTGTGTCAGTGTGAGGTTATTGATTTTGAGCAAATAAGCAACTCCATGAGACTTTACACAACTTTAACTTAACGTGAAAGACACTCAGGACAAATATGTGAAACTATTCAATTGAAAGATAGTTTGATTTAAAAAACAGATTTCTGACATATATCCTAAAACTGAAGATGGCAAATGCACATCTTTAACCTTGTGACGTCTAAGCTGTCAAACCCTAACCGACCTTGGGCAATCTAATGAATACCTCATTTGTGTTTTATTAAACTGTTCGCCTAAGTCAGCAGGAGAAAAAAATTTATTCATTCTAACTATATTTTTCCAAAATATAGGGATAGGTTAGGGCTACCACCTACTTCTTAGATCTCAGAGGGGTAAGAAGATAAAGAAGATGTACTCTACATTTCAAGGGCACTGATTTGATTACACGTATGGGTACCTGACATCTGGGAACAAAAGATGTGTTTTAGTGTTGACTTCAGATTTGGGGTTAGCCATGTGGTAGCGAATACGCGCTGCATTAGTTTTGTTGTGTTCCAGCTGTAACTTCATCAGACGACACAGTGTTGTTTGCACTATCAATGTGGGGGGAAGCTGAAATCCCTTCGGTCTTCTCCTGAATGACATTATCGCCACTCCGAAAAAACTCTGAAAAACTCATCTTTTCAAGATGCTGCTGTTTTTCTCTCTGTATAATCTGGGAATCTCTGAGCTCTTATACTGATATATCATTAATGGTAAATACAGGCGCAATTGTACATGCACATCTTTAACCTGACCACACTGGCCATGCTGGTTTCAAAAATTGAGAGTATCCAAGGCAAAATGACGCCAAAGCGTGGTGCACGGTGCTGCTGTCAATTTTAGCTCATGCCTCGTGCCTTTTCGCTCTCCCTGTGTTCTGAACTCTGCTGGTGATCCCTTTCCTGTTCCAGCTCACTTTTCTTCCAATCAGCACTCAATCTACACAGAGCGTGATCTACGTCGAGCTACATACTGTTCGGTTTTTAGGCAAATACCTCTGCAAACAGAAACAAATGCGGTACTATGAATAAGTGGAGTGGAGGAAAGTAAATGTACTTCCTTGTAAAAAATTTAAATAGTTTGTGATGTCAGTTAGAGGGATTATTTTCTTTGTTCCCTGATTTCCAAAATGTGGGAGAATAATGCAAATAAAAACAAAAGTTATATTTCCTGATAGCATAGAGTTAGGGTTACAGTTAGGGAACCCAATGCTGACTTAGACCTCACAGGGTTAATCTCAGTTGGTTCAAAGTATTGCTACATAACAAAACCAAATTGTGTCTTGTGTGAGAGAGCCTACATGGCAAGAGGGACGTTTAAATAACACAGGAAGCCCGAGTCGCAGTGGCATTGCTTCCTCACTGTTTTACTAAGAAAATGTCTCTGCTTCAGGATTTACACTCTGAAAAAAATCCATGTACAACATGCACTGAATAGTTTTAGGACTGGCACTGAAACCACACCAGGGGTTTACAGTTTAAACAGTTTAAGGAAGCACTGACCTCTGGCCCCCTCTGTTGACCATTGCTGATAACAGCAGCATAGATATAGTTTCCACTGGGAAACTGATGTTTTCACAGCACAGCAATTTAATAACTGTACTCTCATTCAGCTTTATTAAACTACCAGTGTGACTCGTGTCAGCAACAGTGCATATTAATTAGGCTTTTACACACACACTAATTTCTGTCATATTACTGCTGGCTTATTCCAGTTCGAAATACGACATATGGCATAAGGTTTCTATATGATTTATCATTATCGTGTTTTCTTTTTACTGGATATGTCTGACAACCATAAGTCCAAATATAAGACCAAAAATATATATCACGATATACATTTGAAAATTTGCGATAATGATATAACTGACGATATAATTGACACGAGACAAAAAACTTTACAACTCCACAACTTTATTAGTGCAAAAAAACAAAAAAAAACAATGTATTTTCACTTAAACAAGCAGCTGTTTTTTATGTGCATTAAAGTTATATAAAAATTTAACAGTGCAAATGCAAATTCCTCGCTGACAGTTTAACCAAAAGGCATTTCCAGTGGAAATTGGCCGACATATCCTCAGCATAACCATGTATAATATCCACAAAACTTAAAGAGGTTATACACACACAATACGGTAATATTATGTTGAAGCACAGTATGTATCGCTCCGCCTACGATAGCCGTAATGCTCCGGCAATCCATTCGTAGGTTAGCAAAGTCGTACTGAAACATTTGACAGATTTTCGAGCGCCGTGTACATAAAATCGTTTTGAGGTCAGTAAACACAACCAGAATTCATACACAAGGCACACGGGATTATAAGGGACGCTGTCGATTTTCAGAAAAATCAAAGGACTGATTTTAAGTGTGCCGTATTTTCCAAAAAACACGGTAATAACGACGGCCCGCTAGCATGCTCTACCAAAAATAGTGCTTTGTTGTGTATCTGACGGACGAAAGCTGAACCAGTTCCACACCACTGAAGTTGCAGCAGTTTTAGAAACCAACAACAAACCAACTCTGGTTCATCCGTTTCATTCAACGATCCGCTTTCGCCCTTCTCATTCTCCATCGCCGCCGCCGTGCTTTTTCCGCCATGTGTGTAAAACAAAAGCACTGCGCATGCGCATTTTATCCATATTCTATCGTGATATTTTATTTTCTTATCGTTGCCCAACATTATACCGGTATTAACGTGAACGGTATGATATGGCCCAGCCGTATTGGCAGGAATATTTTAATCACAAGAAGATCACAAGCAACACTGCTACTTAGACACTGTGTGGAGCCACATGCCCCTTTAGTTCCATTATATTCATAATAAGTGTCACGGTTCGGGACAGCGGCCGTGTGAAGAGTGGAAGGAGGACTCAAATGCAGCACTTATTCAGACGTGAAGGGTGATTTATTAACAATACCAGACATAAAGTGGAGATGGCAAACAGAACTAAGGACGAACTAACTGGGAGAAACTACACAAAGAAATAGCAAACCTGAGCATGAAGGGAGAACAGCAGGGAGAGCACGCAGGGGATTACACCAGGTATGAACACAGACGACGCAACGAGGAGCAGAGGAAAACACACACTAAAGTACACAAAGAGACACTGGGAAATCACACACAGGTGGGAGACACAGCTGGACCTGATTAACCTGACGAGACAGGGGAACACTAACACCAGGGACCAATAGAGGGAGCACAAACCCAAAACCCAGTATCTAAAATCCCAAAACACAAACCATCCCAAAACAGCCCAAGAATAATAAAGAGAATAATAACAATAAGGAACACAAACACAAAGTCACTGAGTCATGGCTGCAGGACCATGACAGTACCCCCCCCTCAAGGGCTGGCCCCCGACAGCCACAGAAACACACCACCAGATCCGGGCGGGCGGCAGGGGGCCCAGGACGGAGGGACCGGGCCAAGACCAAAGACGGAGGCCCCAGAGTCCCAAACAAATGTTCACAAAAAAAAAACTCACAGGGGAGCAGAGTCCAAAACACAGTTCAGGTGGCCGGCCACGAAGAAGGCCGTGGCGGCGCGTAAAGAGTTCGGGAGGCCGTCCACGAAGAAGGCCGTGACAGCGCGCAAAAAGTTCAGGGGGCCGGCCGTGCGGAAGGCAACGGCGGCCGCTCAGGCGAAGAGGGTCCGGGGGCCGGCCGTGCGGAAGGCAACGGCGGCCGCTCAGGCGATGGCGGTCCGGGGGCCGGCCGTGCGGAAGGCAACGGCGGCCGCTCAGGCGATGGCGGTCCGGGGGCCGGCCGTGCGGAAGGCAATGGCGGCCAGTCAGGCGACGGCGCCCGGCCACTAGCCTAGCCAGCGGTCTAGAAAACGGCCGTTTAGCTCCAGACCCAAACGAGGCTGGGCCAGGCGAGGCTGAAGGCACGGAAGCCGGGGCCGCAGCGGGCAAAGATGCTGAAGACGCTGCTGCAGGCGATGATGCGGATGCTGAAGACGCTGCTGCAGGCGATGGTGCGGATGCTGAAGACGCTGCTGCAGGCGATGGTGCAGACA
Source organism: Copadichromis virginalis (assembly GCF_057382275.1). Classification (NCBI taxonomy): domain Eukaryota; kingdom Metazoa; phylum Chordata; class Actinopteri; order Cichliformes; family Cichlidae; genus Copadichromis; species Copadichromis virginalis. The sequence continues at coordinate 5,734,057 of NC_140621.1, forward strand.
CGGAGGCTGGACCAGACGAGGATGCAGACACGGAGGCTGGACCAGACGAGGCTGATGAGGATGCTGAAGCTGGACCAGACGAGGCTGATGAGGATGCTGAAGCTGGACCAGGCGATGCTGATGAGGATGCTGAAGCGGAGGCTGGACCAGGCGATGCTGATGAGGATGCTGAAGCGGAGGCTGGACCAGGCGCAGTGGGTGAAGATGAGGATGCTGTGGCCGAGGATGCGGGCACGAAGGCTGGACCAGACGAGGATGCAGACACGAAGGCTGGACCAGGCGATGCTGAAGCAGAAGCCGGACCAGGCGATGCTGAAGCCGAAGCCGAAGCCGAACCAGGCGTGGATGAAGCTGGAGATGAAACCGGGCCAGGCGTGGATGAAGCCGGACCAGGCGTGGATGAAGCTGGAGATGAAACCGGGCCAGGCATGGATGAAGCCGGGCCAGGCGTGGATGAAACCGGGCCAGGCGTGGATGAAACCGGGCCAGGCGTGGATGAAGCCGGGCCAGGCATTGGATGAAACCGGGCCAGGCGTGGATGAAACTGGGCCAGGCGTGGATGAAACCGGGCCAGGCGTGGATGAAACCGGGCCAGGCGTGGATGAAACCGGACCAGGCGATGAAGAAGCTGTAGCTGAAGCCGGACCAGGCGATGAAGAAGCTGTAGCTGAAGCTGGGCCGGGCGAGGACGAAGCTGTAGCTGAAGCTGGGCCAGGTGAGGATGAAGCTGGACCAGACGAGGCTGAAGCTGAAGCTGAAGCTGGGCCAGGTGAGGACGAAGCTGGACCAGAACCAGGCGAGGCTGAAGCTTCAGGCTGAGGCGTGGCAGTAGCAGGTGGTAGCGCTGCAGGTGATGATACTGCAGGAGGCGGCGCTGCAGCCACAGGTGGAGAAGCAGCCACAGGTGGAGAAGCAGCCACAGGTGGCCGGACGGGATCCTCGGGCCCCCCAGCCGACGTGGCAGTCAGTGTGGCATGAGGCTGGACGGGCTCCTCGGGCCCCCCAGCTAGCGAAGCAGGAGGCTGGACGGGCTCCTCGGGCCCCCCAGCAGGCGAAGCAGGAGGCTGGACGGGCTCCTCGGGCCCCCCAGTAGGCGAAACAGGAGGCTGGACGGGCTCCTCGGGCCCCCCAGCGAAAACAGCCGCAGAACCAGTGGGCACCGGGGCCCCCGGCACACATGAAACAAAACCAGTAGGCACGTGGGCCTCTGGCACACATGAAACAAAACCAGTAGGCACGTGGGCCTCTGGCACATATGAAACAAAACCAGTAGGCACGTGGGCCTCTGGCACATATGAAACAAAACCAGTAGGCACGTGGGCCTCCGGCACACATAAGGAGGGCTGCAGCTGCGCAGAGCACTGACCCTGCTCAGGCAGTGACAGCACGGTGCAGTTCACAGCTGGCATCTTGGCCTCCAGGGGTCCAGAGTAAGCTGAGGGCAGAAACCCAGCCTCTGGGGAAGCCCCGGAGTGAGCAACAGTCTCTAATGTTGCCAGCTTTTGAGGAACAGGTCCGTAGTGAAACAGTTTGTCTCCCTGCTCAGAAACAGCGGTGGAAAAGCAGTGTGAAAATTGTGACTCAGCCATTAACTGAACTACGGGTTGCGGTGATGCAAGCGGTGGTGGTGGCTGAGTAGCTAACTGGAGCGGCGGCAGAACAGGTAATTGTGTCCTTGGGGAGGCTAGCGGTTGAGCTACAGACTGGGAGGCTTGTGGCTGGACACAGAACTGAGCCGGAGAATGGCGATAAAGTCCTGGCTCAGAAGGGGCGGCAGAGAAACAGTCTCTCGGTTTTACAGAGGGTTTGTACACGCCCACTTGCGAAGGATCTGTTACCACGAAGGTGGGTAAGCGACCCGTACAGTCTCCCATCCCGCTCTGAATAGCCCCAGAAAACAAAGTCCCGGAATCTGGGGAAGCCCATGCATCCCGCTCACTCACCGCCTCGGGCTGCTCGGAAGTAAATGCAGACGGGGGGTGAAGTCCAAGGTCCAAAAGGAGAAACTCCTGCTCCCACGAACAGAGCGAGTCCAGAAGCCATGGGAGACCGGTCACCAGACGCTGTAGCCGCCTCTCTATAGCGCGCTGGGACGTGCCACCCGGGCTTTCCAGCCACAGGTCGATCAGCTCCTGTGTGGCATCGATGAGCGTCTCCCGTAGCTCCCTGGACGGATTAAGCGCTGCTGGGTCTATCTTGTGGTCGCGTCGTACTGTCACGGTTCGGGGCAGCGGCCGTGTGAAGAGTGGAAGGAGGACTCAAATGCAGCACTTATTCAGACGTGAAGGGTGATTTATTAACAATACCAGACATAAAGTGGAGAACTAAGGACGAACTAACTGGGAGAAACTACACAAAGAAATAGCAAACCTGAGCATGAAGGGAGAACAGCAGGGAGAGCACGCAGGGGATTACACCAGGTATGAACACAGACGACGCGACGAGGAGCAGAGGAAAACACACACTAAAGTACACAAAGAGACACTGGGAAATCACACACAGGTGGGAGACACAGCTGGACCTGATTAACCTGATGAGACAGGGGAACACTAACACCAGGGACCAATAGAGGGAGCACAAACCCAAAACCCAGTATCTAAAATCCCAAAACACAAACCATCCCAAAACAGCCCAAGAATAATAAAGAGAATAATAACAATAAGGAACACAAACACAAAGTCACTGAGTCATGGCCGCAGGACCATGACAATAAGCCAGATACCTAGATAGCTAACATCTCCAAAGCTGAGATTACTCCAAAACATTACAGACAGATGAACAGGACTACAGACTGGAGGTAAAATAGATACATTTGAAGTTTGATTTTTGGTTGAACGCTATGTCACAATATGTGAGCATAACATTAGCAAAGAAATCTAGATGTCTGATAAGGTGAATAGTGTTACGAAAATAAAAGCTATGTCATTGTCTTACCAGGATGGTTAACTGTAGTGTGCTGTACAACATCAAAACTACCAAGTGATCACAAGAAGTCATCTGTAATTCTGATTTTCTTCCATTAACATTTTTTTCTGCTTTTACCGACCCTAAGTTACAGTAAAGTAAACCAACTGCACTCGTAGTGTCACAGGTGTGCTACTCAAATATAAAGCTTAACAAAAAAGAGCATCACTGTTTTTCAGTTCTTTTTGTCCAGTTCTTTTTGTTGGGGTGTTGGGGTTACACTGGAGGTAAACCTTAGGTTTAAACTGCACAATCTTTAACACACACATTATTTAATAATGGAAATGTAGGCTTCCTGCAATTATGAGGTGGGATCCACATGACAAGCAAATTTAATTCAAATGACTGACACAGCACTACCTGTTTCCTGATATAATCTAAAACGAATCCAATGTATGCTGGGAGACTTCACTACATCAACAATTTAAAGTTGAAATTTCAAATATTTTCCTGCTTTTAACAGTCCTACATGAACCCTGTTAGGATTAAGTCACCATAGGTAATAAGCTACATTATACTTATACAACCAGAAATGTAATAATAAAAACGTTTTTTGGAAGGAGAAGAAGAAAAGAATCATTCTAACTGACACACATCAGAAAGTATTTATAGTGGATCCAAAAAATGGTTTTTTTTCTTCAAAACATTCAGATCTAAAACTGCCCATGTGAACAAACCTGTCAACCAAAGCAGCCACATGGTGTAAGCAAAGCAGTAAAAATGCTTCTGAATGCCATAAAATTGGGCTTATTTTAAACTTTTGTGCTGACAAATAAAGATATGCTAGAAAAATAAAGGTAGTCATAATAAATATTGACTTTCAGTTCAGTCTTTATTAACTGTGTTATACTTTAAGCTATAAAAGGCACAAGTAGTCAGCTAAGCGGGCACCCTTATGCCTTTCCTGATGACTGTAACTCACATTCATCACTGAAGACTGCCTGCCCTTTCCTCACCATGCAGGACTCACAAAGCTGCATCACGTTGTGAAGCTGCTGAAGTAAAATCTTTTTGGACATATTTACAGTCTTAGTGAGTTTGTACTTATTGACTACAGACATTCAAAAATACCACAGCGGTCTGTGCATGCCCTAAATCATTTCAACAACAAACACTGTCGTGATGGAAGAAAAGACTTTATGAAATATGTGCACGTATGACACATTTCCATCCAAACTTGTGCTGCCAGTTTGAGTCTGAGCAGCTCTTTCTCCATCGGCTGTTTTTATTTCCACTTTTTTTCTTCTTTTCTTTTACTGTTAGTCTCATATTCCATGGTTTCGATTTCTGTTTTTTCTGGAAAGACACACACACACACACACACACACACACACACACACACACACACACACACACACACACACACACACTCACACACACGCGTGCATAAAGGTACATGATGGATGAGGAAACCACTCAGCATATCATCATTACTGTGAGCAGAATGTGGCAGAGTCTCTATGCTGTCCAAGCCTCTTCCTCTTTTCCTCTCCCTTTGTGTTTGACTATGTTTTCTCTTGGGAACATTCTCCTTTGTGTGTGTGTGTTTAGTGTGTGTGTGTGTGTGTGTGTGTTTTTTGTGTGCCCAAGGGAGAGTGGATCAGGTGCTACTACCAGGTGCACTATGAGCAAGAGAGCGAAGTGACTCCACAAGGACGAACCTTTCTTCAGTGAGTGTGTGAGGAACATGTGTGTGCAGTCAGATAAGCCACTGCTGTCAGTAAATAACACTTTCGAATGTTTAATTTCATTCTTGAAGAAAAGCATAGTGCTGAAATTAATTTAGCATAACATTCATTCCCAGTGCAACCTCTCTTGGCAGCAGATATTTCAAAACCTGAGCAAATAAACCCCATGGCTATCTGCGAGGGGAGTTTAGGAATAAGCCTAATCCATGTCTGAGAAAGAATCCCACAAAGAGCTTCTAGCTGCAGCAGCTAGAGGACTACTGGCTCTTTAGATATGATGCACACACAGCAGTGACTAGCTCAGCCTTGCATGGGTGTGTAATGTGTGTCAGTGTGCTAATCCTTGAAGGGAAGTAAGCTGGAGTGACGGGACTGAGTCTAAAAAATAAAAACCCAGACACCCCCCCAATCGACAGCACGCGCATGACTGAACTGCAGCACATATATTAATATGACAGTGCATGTGTCTGGGAAATGAGAGATGTTGGCCTTCTTATGTAAATGCACTGAAGACAAATTAGACAATGGAAAATAGACCACGAGTCCTTTGTGTCTGCCTGAGATGGAAAAATGAGAAGGCAAGCAATAACAAACATAAAAATGTTCACGTACACAAATGAAACAAAAGGAGAAGACAGGGGTTTGATGAGAAAAATGTTTTTGTATTTACCACATAAGAAAAGTCACCAGGATTGTAGTAAAAGCATTTTAGATCCGTTTTTTTAAGCTTGGTCTCACTTTTGTTTATCAAATTGCCAAAAATAAGAGAAAAATACACAAACTTCTGTTAAGTGAGTTAACATAAACTTTGTCTACTTACACGCATGGTTTGTTACACAAGGAGGCTGTGGAGCCTGTGTTTTGTACTTCTATCAAACTGAAAGAACGGTAAACCAGTGCACTGATTCAGACAATCATAAAGCAACAGTAACTATTATTTTGGCCACCTGGGTAAACAGAATGAGCTGTAAAAATGCTTTTATAGCCAACGTGCCAGCCTAGCTCTTTGTCAGGCAAATGTTAACTATTATGCATTAGGTCTAGCTCATCTAAGTCCCTGTTAGCAGATGATTCAATAATTGAATAAGTGACAGAATCAACACCAGCAAGCTACACTATCAGAATTCTTGGAGCATGGGCCATGAAGGAGGAGCGGTGGCAGGGATCTTTCACTGCAGCTTGTGAAAGCTAGAAGATGTAGACCCAGATTTGTTAGCTTTACTCTCAGACTCCCCCCGAGTCGGCTGCTGTTTCGGCCTCTCTTCAATCCCAGTCTCCACTCGCAGACATCCCACGGTGGAAGCAGAGCAGTAGGTAAAGCCAGTTGTAATTGTAAGATGGGCTTTATGTAAACTCTCTCTTTTCTACACTTTTTCATTCAAATTATTCTTAAAGTTTAAATAAAAAATGTACATGAAAAGAGATATTTTTAACTTATAACTGATAACAGCAAGATAATTGTTAGTTTCATAAATAATTATGATCAATAATACTGACCATAATGATCCTAATTATGATTTCTACTTTAATCAAGCAGCCTCAGAACAAGTTGTGTTTTTTTTCTTATTTCCAGTCACAGAGTTCCTGTGGTGGATCCTCTTATCAAACAATCGAAGTGTGTCCCAGCTGCAAGATAAAGCTTCATATTTAAACTGCTGTAAACAGCTTCTTCTTCTTCTTTCGACTCTGTATGATGTCATAAGGAGAGAGTATCTCAGCTCTTTTTTCCAAGGGACAGCCAATCAGCAGGAAGTTCTCTTAAACAGTCAGAAGCTGAAATATCTTGTTTCAGACAGTGAATGAACTGAGAAGCTCCATCAAGGCCTGATATGAACTAAAGAAGGATTATTTTAAACTATAAATTATGCAAAGCTACTCTAGTAAAGTACAAGAATAAAGATTATGGGGTTGAATGTGATAAACTGCGCCATTTCAGCCCGACATTCACCAGTTGTGTTCTTTAACTGCCATAGGGACTACACTTTTCTCCCCCAAAAGTTAGCAACCACAAAATGTTAGTGGCTGAGTAAGTTTCGACAGATTTTTTTTCTGTGAAAAACATCCAGTGGTGGTGCTTGAGAAACAACACTTATGTGAGTGGAAACTTAAGCTAACCATTAATATAAAAAAATTTAATGTAACAACACAGGAATTCACAATTTAATGCATTTTGAAGACAGATCATTCATTATGTCAGGAAGTTGTTCAAGAAACTCGCTGCAGTATCCAGCAACCTTTGAAATTTTGTGTTGAAGGAGAGACTGAACAACAAAACAATGTTGCTGCTGTCCAAATGTGTACAATCTGCACTCTACATCACCACAAACACACCAGAAAACATGCAGAACTGAGGAGACATGCGGGAAACGAGGAATCTGATGTGAGTCACTCTGATCAGACGGAGGCCAGTAAACGTGACTCAGTGCTGACGTGGTGAGAAGCTCATTCATGTGAGTGCCAAAGCCACAGATAAGCGTGCTGTTTGCATGTCTCTCTCTCTTTCACACAAACACACCATCTGTCGTGAGTTCCTCCTCCATCTGACTTCCTCGAACTTTTAGTGAGTGTGTCACAAAAACAGAGTTCTCTCCAGATTTAACTGTAGCACAAAATATACATAATAGTGAAGCCGGCTGAGCTGCAGAAACTCAGCTCATATATGCACTCACCAAACACTTTAGTAGGTACACTCTGCTAGTACGCTTTTGCCTTTAAAACTCCCTGAACTCTTCATGGTGTAGATTCAACACGGTATTGGAAACACTCCTCAGAGATTTTGGTTCATGTTGACATGTCACGCAGATGCTGCAGATTTGTCAGCATGCACGCCTATGATGCCAATCTCCTACCACCACAACACACCAAAGGTGCTCTATTGGATGTAGACCTGGTGACTGTGGAGTGAACTCACTGTAAAGTTCAAGAAACCAGTTTGGAATGATTTCAGCTTTTGTGACATGGTGCATTATCGTGGTCAAATCAGCCATTGGAAGACGGGAACACTCTGGTCTTATGGGAATGAAAAATACTCAGGTAGGCTGCTGCGATTAAATACCGCTCAAATACTAACGGGCCCAAATGTGCCACTAAAACATCATCCACATCAGCTCAAAGCAATCTGCCAATTCTTATTAAACCTCTAACATTAACATCACATTGTTGTCAGTCACTGTTTTCTCTGTAAACCTTAGAAATGGGAGTGTAGAGAAATCCCAGTCGATCAGCACTTTCTGATGGGCAGGTCAGCTGCTCAGCCCAACTGACACCAAAAACCATGCCACGTTCACAATCACGTCAATCATCTTTCTTTCACATTCAAAATGGTTACCTGCCTAAATGCAGTTGCTTTCTGCCATGTGATTGGCTGATTAGATAGTTGCATTCACGAACAGATGAAATGTGCGCCTGAAAAAGCTGGTGCTATGCATACTGCTGTAGAGCACAGCTACCTGTTGATGCCAAACAAACACCCTAAAACCCTAAAGTGTTACATATTATTATCCCACCCATCTATCATCCATGTAATGGTGCGTTCACACCAGTGTAAAGAAAAATTTTGCCCTCCGTTACTTGTATTGTTGTCAGTTAACAAACTCACATACATTCATGTCTAACAGCTTACAGAACGAAGACTATAACTGATAGTTGGAATCAAGTAATATGAACATATTTTAATAACTTACTATTAAGTAGTGTCGCTTGTTTTTGGTTTTACTTTATTTTGCGCTATCAAATATTTAAGTTTAACATTGAGTAGTTATGTTCTTTATCGTGCTACCACATTTATGCATGGAAATATGTTAGCTAGCATATTTCCATATGAGCTATATACCATCATGCTACCAGATGTAAGGACAGAAATACCTTGGTGCCGTTATACTAGCACACTTTGGTACAAAAATCTTTGCTACTGTCAAGCAAGCACATTTAGGGCCAGAAATACACTGACACAAAGCACATGAACAGACAGCACAGATAAAAGACTCAATTACTTCCCGATACACTTTTTAAGTATAACCAGGGTGACCATATTGATGACATTTACAAACACTAAATAAAGTGTGTGCCTTTAGCTACATGTGGCTGATGGTCTGGATTTACTTTAGATAACTGCACATTTTCTGTCTAACCACATTTGTGCTCAGAGAGAGCTACAGTGGTACTATGGATGAATACAGTAAAGTAGTAAATCAAGAATTCAATTTATGGCTGCTTTAAACAAAACAAAAACAACTAATTACTCAGCTAAAATGCCTTTATTTGAAATGTAGTGAATAGGTCTTTATTTAAACTGTACTTGTATTGTAGATAACCCTTTATTTCTGTTTGTCTCTACATCACAAGTTGAATCTGTCATATTTTATCATAAAGACTCTTGACTCTTTGCACATATAGTACAAAGAATTCCTTCATTGCCAAATTTATTTTGTTAAATCTACTTTACAGCATTATGCTGTTGACATGGTGGAGAGCAGTTTTTTTTTCTTTTATAGAGACTAGAGAGACCGCTAGAGAGATTGTTTCTCTGTGTAACTTTTCCCGTTGTCATAAACCAGAGAGCCACTACTGAGGATCGTTGCTGACCCACTGCACTCTTGGTGTCGCAGCTTTGCTAATCTAAAAGGAAGGTAACTAAAACACAGTGATTCTGCATCATAGTTTCCAAAAGTCTCAGTCTCTGTCATGCCAGATTTTCAAAGTAAAACTGGGTCAAAGGCATTTTCAAAGTTTTATGGATCCAGTGTGGATCCTGGTTTAAACAACAGAGTCATTATTTACCCTGCAGTTCTCAGGCAGGGTTGACATAGCATGCAAATTTAATTCAAATCGCCCCACCTCTGCTCTACTTGTTCCAAGACAAACTTTGGGCATGTTTTTCCAGCAGCTCTGTGGGGAGTCTAAAATAACCCAAGGTGTACTGGGAGATGTAGTCCTACTCGCCTCCCTGTTAGGTTATCTTGGGTGTTGCACCGATAGCCCCCCAACACCACAGAGAGATTTCCCTTTTTATCAACCACCCAAAGAGTGTCTGATTATATAAGCAGAGGAAATCACCAGTGATATTCACACCACACACTCAAACACAACTTCAAACACACTGAACCTAGAGCACACAGGTTTGTTTGACTAGCTTTAGTTGTGTATCTATAGGTGTGTCTGTTATTAGCAATAGCTGAGTGCAGATGGTCTTGCATTAGACTGAATCCACTTGTACATGCACACACACATGCACTGTGCCAGACTCTTATCTCTCTTCCCCAGAGAGGCCAATCCTGACTTCCTGCAATCACTCAGGACTCACTTGGCTTGCCCGCATACAGTACAGGAAGGGAATGAGAGTGTGTGTGTGCGTGTGTGGCCCCCAAAACAGCTTCCTGCAGATAAACAAACAAAGGCCTAAGTGATATGCTCACCTTTTACCCTTTCCTCATGGTGTAAACACTTCATCACTTTTCCACTCTTTGAAGTAATTTAAAGCTTCACAAGACAACTTCACACCACTGCCCTCCCACAGTGGGGTGAAAAGTGATTTAGAAAAAAACAAGCGGTCTCATGTACAGACACAACCTATAACTGTTCTGTAAGAAATAACTAAAAATCGGCCAACCATTTTGACCAAACAAATCTACTGTAATTAAGCTCCACTAAGCCAGACTGTCTAGCTCCAGCAGTCTTTCTGGGGACACTGGTCAGTCCAAGGGGGCAAAGTAAACAGACAGAGAAAGCAGCATGCTAATAATGCTATGAAATACTATTCATTTCATAAGAACATTTAGTTTAGACTTTAATCAGCATTTTGCATAAAAATGCTGATTCAGTGATAAAGTGATGAAGTCACATATTGTACTAATTGAGTCTTGTTTACTTCTTAAGTTACCAGGATAATGTTCGCTATTGCTAATGGCTGTTGCTCTGCTCTCCAAACATTCAAAGATTCATCTTGTGTGATTTTTGTAAAAGTACACAAAATATTTATTTTCTGCTAGCATTAATTATTTCTCTCTTGATGCATACTCAATGATATGAGCATGATAGTAAGTAAATCCTCCAAAATAGATCTGTTCATCTGAACAGAATCAGTTTTTGGGGGCATTAGTTCTGTCTTTCACTAGAATAGATAGTATTTGAAATGTATGTACAGTAGTGGTAGCAGGGCCTTTCTTAAATAAATTAGGTGAGCCTACTTTGTGACACTAAAAACAGAGCAGTAACCATCAGTTTCTTCAGGGAGTATCTGATGTCATGGATGAAGTCTAACTCCCCCATCTTGGATTGCAGCTGGTACTGGTGGTCCTTGTACTGCTTTGAAGCTTCCTGGAGCTTGGCTGAGTACATCAACCAGTACTCCACTGCTACAGGCTCTGGTTAGTGGTCTTCAAGCTTACAGTGAATCTTCAGAGCACCACTTCTGCTACAGCTGCTACGGAAACAGGAGGAAGCTAGCAGCCACTTAACTTTCAAAAATATGAGTGAGGGGATTTTCCATGACCAATGGGTATGAAAGTTCGGCCCTATAGACTCCAATGTTATAATGTTCCACTTTACAGCATTGTGGCTGATACAAGAAATGTTTTTGCTAATCCAAAGATTAGCAAAAACATTTCTTGAGTGTCTGTCTCTACTATTTAGAGTCGCTGAACTGAACTGAGCATTTTTAATTCCTTACCCGATTAATATTCTACCCTGCGGTCTGGTACATGCCATCTAATAAAGTGTTGCTACATTTTTAGTGAATTAAAGTCTAACATTTTATTATGCTATTCAATTCAATTCAATTTTATTTATATAGCGCCAAATCACAACATAAGTCGCCTCAAGGTGCTTCATAGATAGAGAGAAAAACCCAACAATCATATGACCCCCTATGAGCAAGCACTTTGGCAACAGTGGGAAGGAAAAACTCCCTTTTAACAGGAAGAAACCTCCAGCAGAACCAGGCTCAGGGAGGGGCGGCCATCTGCTGCGACCGGTTGGGGTGAGAGAAGGAAGACAGGATAAAGACATGCTGTGAAAGAGAGACAGAGGTTAATAACAGATATGATTCAGAGAGGTCTGTTAATACATAATGAGCGAGAAAGGTGACTGGAAAGGAAAAACTCAATGCATCATGGGAATCCCCCGGCAGCCTATGTCTATTGCAGCATAACTAAGGGAGGATTCAGGGTCACCTGGTCCAGCCCTAACTATATGCTTTAGCAAAAAGGAAAGTTTTAAGCCTAATCTTGAAAGTAGAGATAGTGTCAGTCTCCTGAATCCAAACTGGAAGCTGGTTCCACAGAAGAGGGGCCTGAAAACTGAAGGCTCTCCCTCCCATTCTACTTTTAAATACTCTAGGAACAACAAGTAGGCCTGCAGAGCGAGAGCGAAGTGCTCTAATAGGGTGATATGGTACTACAAGGTCATTAAGATAAGATGGGGCCTGATTATTTAAGACCTTGTATGTGAGGAGCAGGATTTTGAATTCAATTCTGGATTTAACAGGAAGCCAATGAAGGGAAGCCAAAACACGAGAAACATGCTCTCTCTTTCTAGTCCCTGTCAGGACTCTTGCTGCAGCATTTTGGATTAGCTGAAGGCTTTTCAGTGAGTTTTTAGGACATCCTGATAATAATGAATTACAGTCGTCCAGCCTGGAAGTAATAAATGCATGAACTAGTTTTTCAGCGTCACTCTGAGACAGGATATTTCTAATTTTAGAGATGTTGCGCAAATGGAAGAACGCAGTCTTACATATTTGTTTAATATGTGCATTGAAGGACATGTCCTGGTCAAAAATGACTCCAAGGTTCCTCACAGCGTTACTGGAGGCCAAGGTAATGCCATCCAGAGTAAGAATCTGGTTAGATACCATATTTCTAGGCTTTTCAGGGCCGAGTACAATAACCTCAGTTTTATCTGAATTAAGAAGCAGAAAGTTAGTGGCCATCCAGGTCTTTATGTCTTTAAGACATTCCTGCAGTTTAACTCATTGGTGTGTGTTATCTGGCTTCATGGACAGATAGAGCTGGGTGTCATCTGCATAGCAGTGAAAATGTATGCTATGTCTTCTAATGATACTGCCTAAGGGAAGCATGTATAATGTAAACAGAATTGGTCCTAGCACTGAACCCTGTGGAACTCCATAATTAACCTCAGTGTGTGAAGAGGACTCTCCATTTACATGAACAAATTGGAGTCTATTATATATCTTATTTTATTAGGGCAGCACGGTGGCACAGTGGTTAGCACTGTTGCTGCACAGCAAGAAGGTCCTGAGTTCAATTCCACCATCAGGCCGGGGGCTTTCTGTGTGGAGTTTGCATGTTCTCCCCGTGTTTGCGTGGGTTCCCTCCGGTTATTCTGGCTTCCTCCCACCGTCCAAAGACATGCAGCTTGTGGGGATAGTTTAATTGGATAATCCAAATTGCCACTAGGTGCGAATGGTTGTCTGTCCCTGTGTGTTAGCCCTGCAACTGGCGACCTGTCCAGGGTGTACCCCGCCTCTCGCCCTATGACAGCTGGGATAGGCTCCAGCGACCCTGAAAAGGATAAGCGGACGTGAATGAATGGATGGATGGAATATTTTATTAGTCTGTTACTTAGCTGATATGTACATCTGTCTATTATACCTATACAGTTTATAGATACAGCTTGCTAGCCAAGCTAGTTTTTTTTAAGTGGTCTTAAGTAAAAGTTCTGCAGGCTTTCTATAAGTCTGTCAAAGTTTTTCTTTAGACACTGACTGGTGGTTCATTTTCAACTTTTCTCATTTTCAGTACAGTCCTTTTTCCTGAACATTTTCAGGGGAATGATTTAACTGACCAATAAATCACTGCAGCACATAAAGGGCACCTAACTCAAGGGACAAACTAGTGTTGTGTTTACATGTAACAGGTAACTTAGCAAAGAATCAGTTTTAAAAGGTTTCGATCCTGTGTCTGTATCCTGCATCTTTGTTTCAGCAACAGAGCTTTATTATGTTGTTTTAAATGTATTTTTGTTGTTCTGGTCTGTGTGCGACTTCACACATGATGTTTCTGTTTCTGCTCCTGTTTCTATTTTTATTGCACTGAGCATATAAATGTCACAAAAATTAACCATGAGAATAATAAAGTTCTTGTGTGTGTGTATATAATTTGCTCCCATTTGTGGAACCTACAAGAAAAATATCAACAATAACACAGTTTGACAGGTATACAATTGTATTTTTTCACCAATAAAGTGATTCCCAAAGGTCTCTAAGAAGAAAATCTGTCATATCTTAGCATGCTTTACAATGCATCCTTAAAAATTTTAAGTAAACTGGACAAAAGATCAAACACTATCTACAAGAGATAAACAATATCTGAAAGTCAAGTCCTTAAGAAATAAGAAACTATCCAGCAACGACCTGACGAAGGACCTAAGAGATGCATCTGCTCAATACTGTCTGCAGAAGTCTCAGCTAATGCAGTCAAAACACATCAGTCATGGCCTCCCTACAGCCCAGACCTCAACATTATTGAAGCAGGGTGGGATCAACTTGGCATAGAACAGAACAAAAAGCAGCCAACATCCAACGAAGCAACCTAGTATCAAGGCAAAATGTGACACGCATGCAGAAATTGCATTACCAGCAGGGGGAGATAATATATGCCAAGCCACAAAGTCGGTAGTGAGCAAGTAGTGACTCCGTTGCTGTACATGGAAGTTTTTCAACTTGTTTTGGTGGTAATAATAATAAACCTCTCCTAATCAGGTGTTTCTGATATTTAGTCCACTCCTTGACATAGTATAGCCATCACATTACTGCTGAATTTCATCTGACTAATAAATAACTGAACAACTGGAAACATCATTGCAAACACCACACAGAGGGCTGCATTTCATGTAAATGGACTGCATCATTGGAAGCATCCTGATAGGGTGCATCACTCTACTTTATGACAACTGGGCCGCTTTGGATGGCGAGCTGCTGAAGGACGGAAGAGAAAAATATTGGCATCCCTCGCTCCATGAGAGGTGCATTAGTCACGCCAATATGAAAAGCTCAAAAGATCATCAAGGACACAGGTCAGGTGGTCCACACTCACTCTGTGGAAAATGATGGTGGGGCATTAAATCACAAGATGCCCATTTCCAAGAGAGTTTCTTCCCACAGGGAGTCAGAGTGGTGGGGTATGCTCACATACAAGCACTTACACTCTGGATTCCCTTCTATCAGTCATCATAGCATTTTGTGAGAAATATATCACTGATTACACTGCGCTGAGCTCAAAAATAGAATTAATCAGGTTTGGGAGAACGGGTTTTATTTGCTGGGTGAATTTGGAATTCATGTTGAACTTGCGAAGAGTGTTTAAAAAAAATCCTAATAAAATTACATTGCTGGGGCACTTCAGTTTGTATTCCTTTAATTGGCACTAGTGAGGCCACGCAAGTGATCTAATTAAACTAATGACTGACATGGTGGGGAGGGGGAGGCTTTTAATCAGAGCGCCGTTAAACCCAGACTACGAAGTACAGGGTTAGGCAGATTAATGCAGGATTATGCCCATCTGCACTCCCACTGTCTAGGAACAGAAGCCAGCAAAAGGCTGGGAGTGCGCAATACATGACAAACAACTCCATCACAGAGACGTTTAACTGCATCCTGAAAAAATAAAGTTTGGTGAAAAATAGACCATCTCAGCTTCAGTTCTATCCATCACGCCTCAGCAGCTGTTGCCTACCAGCTTTAACATAGGGAGGAATCCAACAGAGTTTATTGGATAAAGATTAGAGTCCTGAATACTGACAAAAAAAGAGGAAGGTTACATTACTTTGCACAACTCTAGAGCTGAAATTATATTAGGGACGATTTAAGTTTTAGGTCATTCAAGCTAATGCTTAATTTCAGTCCATTACAGATATTTCTTGTGTGAAAAGAGGTTTTTATTTGATTTGTTTTACATATCAGGGCCTAAAAGGGAAGATTCTTGATGGCTTAAATTCTTTAAATATTTTAAGCAAATCAACTTATGCTCTGCTCGAGTATGGAAGTGGAATAGATTCACAAATTACTACCCTCATTCAGCAATTCTGACTTGCAACCTCATATTTGCTGAATGCTGAGGTCTGGACGGTACTTTGGATAAAAGGTTATAATATGAAATGTGACTTTTTATACTCTGCAGACTTCTGTATTCCCACACTCTGACAATAGTTTCTATGTGTGACTTTTGAACACTTTTTAGGGAGTACTGCATGAATCATCAGAGATATCATGAGAGAATCTATGAGAGAATTCTGATGGTGGTGAAATCAAATTTGACCGGTGCAGTTTTCCTTTTTTGTTACCACTGAAACGTTACGTTAACTTACCAGTAAGTCTCAGTAAGCTGTTGAAATTTTGTTGATATTTTCTTTGACTCCAGGAAAAAAACGACACCATTATTCTCAATAAAGAACCAGTTTCTTTTCTTACAGCTCCTCATCATATCATCTTTGACCATTTAGCCACAGTGACAGAACTAGGAATATACCTTAATATTCTTTAACTGTCAGGGAGTCAGCTGCCAGGACCTTAAATTTTTGCTGTTGATTACAACACTTTGCAATCAAAAAATACAATTTCTGCTGTTTTCCAAAAAGCCACTGATACGACCAAATTCAACAATAATCAGTTAAAATAGTTCAACAGTTTTGTCACAAAATACAAATAATTTTTTTCCACATTTGGTCTGGTTTTCTGTAGCTCAAGAAGTAGAGCAGGTCATCTACTAAGGTTGGTGGTTTGATCCCTGGCTGCTCTGGATGCCTCTGGATGTATTCGTGTGAGTGTTAAGTAGAAAAGCACTTAGGCATAGAGAAAGGTACTTATATGAAGGAGGCATGTTGTAAAAAGTGCTATATAAGCACCAGCTCATTTTATCGTTCTCTTTTCCTTAGTCCATTTTTGCATCTTTTCAACAAACTATCCTATCAAACTGAAAAGGATACCCATTTCCATACCAAAAGAAGCAAAAAAATTTTTTTTCACAAAGCGCTTATGTTTTGTTGTTATTTGGATGAGGTTGTGCAGATATGATCCAATATGATGCAGGCTGGTGTATTCAGTGATGCCCCAGATCCTTCCAGAAGGCCTTTGGCCACTGGCATCAGCGCCAGCATTTGGCCATGTATTACACCGCTAATAGTTAGCTATAACTGCCACTAATACAAGACACATTATAAGACATGTCTTCGAAAGACTCCTGAATTTACATATATGGGAGAATTTCGTAAGAACAAAGACGGTGGGACCTTCCAGAGAAGAAAAAGGATTTCTTAAGAATGGTGATTTGACTGGTGTTGGATAATACTGTTACTGCTTTATTCTAGTGACCACTGAAATGCAAGTTAGTGTACAAAATGCCTCAGATTAACTGCTCATAAGATGTGTTACCAAGATGGCTTCCAAGTGCTGAGATATGCTTCTAGAAGAATGTCGATATTGGTACACTGCCATCAATAAATGTCAACTCATATAGGTGTCAGTAAGGTATAAATTGAAAGTAAGACAAATATCTGGATGGTGCATTCTCTTCACCCCTAGTAATTAGGTGTAATTTGTACCTATACTAATTAATTTAACCTGTAACATGTTAGCTAAATAACAACACACACAGACAAACAGATCTGATTTAGCCATTCCAGCCAACAGAGACATCACAATAATGTAGCATGTACATAGTGTGGGAGATAATCCACTCATTTCCAAACAAAGGATTTGTGTTTCCTTCGAACACAACTGTAAACCACCAGCTGGCTCCATCACACATCCGGCCCAGCAGTGGAGGCAGGGGAAACTAAAATGTGACCAAAATGTGTGAGAAAAACAAGACCACACCAGGGCGGGAAAAGTAAAACCCGTGTCACACATGTACATGCACACAGTTCCAGGTGAGGGTCATCTTTTCCAGTCTGTCACGATGCTCCCTTCACTGTCTCTGCTGTTATTTTCTCCTTTTTATCTTCAACTGCTTTTTTTTATATCTCAGTACAGCCACAGTCTCCCGCTTTTATTGTTGCTTTGTATTTTACACGTGATGTTCAAATGTGTGTCAGCTATACCTTACATTAACAGCAATGATTCTAATATGATTCAGAGAATATGAGAATGTGCTCATGTGGTCTTCAAGCATAATTTTATAGTGATGTTTTTTGCTGTCAACACAATATTTCTGCAGTGACTAAGAGCTGCCGTGCTGAGTTCAGCATTAATATAGGACCACATTTTTTACAAGCACCAACAATACAATGATTATTAAATAAAAACACAAACACGGGGTAACAATAATACTAAACATGGACCTTTTAAGATTAATGGGCCTGTAATACGTTATATATACATATACATATATATATATATATATATATATATATATATATATATATATATATATATATATATGACACACGATATTATGGCTGTACGTCCACACACACACACACACACACACACACACACGTACGTGCCACCTTACTATAATATTTAGCTCCTTCCTTCGCTCACATACACGTATAAACACAGAGAAACACAGGAAAGACAAGGCCTACCTTAAGTGTTGTTTTTCCTCAATTCAGCGGCGATGAGAATAACAACCGTCTGACCGGTGGATAATAGGTCGGTCACGGTCGGGTTAATATCCAGCCCTCGGTGTATCCTTCTCCGTAAAACCCCGGTACAAACCAGCGGACCCGTTGTTGTGCGCGAGGCGGATTCCCACACTTCCCAAATTCCCCGTTCATTACCGGATATTAATATATTTTTATCAGTAGATGGACTGGTTATATTACGCTCATTATTCTCCTTCCACCGGTGAGCACGAGCTGACGTCTGAAGAGCTCCGGTGGCACGAGTCTCCTCCGGTCGACGGGAGGTGCTGCATTATTCATAAGAGGGGGCGTGGCCAATACGCGGAGTGTGTGTGTTTGGGTGCGCGCGCGTGCTACAAACAACAGAATGCTTGGGCTGGGTTCAGTTAAACCAGCGTAGTCGCGATGAAGCGCTCGCGACGACGACATCTAGCGGCCAAAAGGTAATTTGCAGAAATAAATCTAATCAAAAGGCACATTTATTTTGCTGGAGAAAGTCAATGAGCAACATGGTTACGTTATATGATTCGTAGAGTAACAAATGCGTGTTAATCCGCATGTGAAAATAGACCACTGTTGTGTTAGTGTGCTTGTATCAGTTTTTTGTCTCTGTAACGTGGTTGTTTTTTGCTTGTTTGTTTATTGTTTTTAGCTGACCTGTTCACCTGTTATCTCAAGGCTTTAAGTTTGCACGATTTGGGCACGTTGAGTGACAGGTGAATCTAAACGATGAATCCTGAATGTCTTGCGGAACAAAATGATCTCATCAGATCAAATTACATGCTTCCACTCATCAGGTGTTCCTTGGCACATGCAGCAAAGAGGAAATATTAGTCCCTCTTTCCCGGGGTGTTTCTCATGAAAGCCACGGATATCTTTTGCACCTTCACAGGACGTTACAGTGATGTATTAACAACCTCTTTTTTCTCCTCTTGAGTAGTCTTTTCCAAAATATTGCTCAACAACTAATGACCTTAGATGCATGAAGAGCTAACCAAACAATTTTCAAGCTACTTGTTAAGTGAAATATTGCTAGCATTTTACAAAACTGTCATTGAACAGCAGCTACTCTGTGTGATGCTTCCACAGACTGAATATAAAAATGTTGAGCCACAAAGACATCAGTGAATACTCCCGGTCATGTAGTCTTTCAGAGTGTCAACTTGTCTGAGAAACCAAGGGACATTGGCTCTGATAGGCTAGCAATGACATGGTAAAACATACCCTACTTTCAAACTAGCAGTTTAGACCATCAAGTCGTCAGGAAGGTGCTTACTGAGGTCACAAATAAACGGAGATAACAACAATTGTTGTTTCAGTGTACACCGGTACTTGGTGCCACATTACCTAAGCAGATTTAGATGCATGCTCCACAGCTGTGTCCTAAAACATAAATCCAAAAAACTTTGCCTCCTCTTCTTCATTATTTAACATGCAGTTCTTGTTTGAACCAAATATTTCAAATTTGGAGTCATCACACCATAAGACCTGCTGTGACTGATTTTCAATTTAGCAATTCCATGGAGACCATGGATGGATCAATTATAAGGCATAATAAGGACAAAGACATCTTTCTAACATTCACACTGCACCGCATCCATCAGAGAACAACTTGAGGTTATCCCCAAGGATATCTGGCTAGAATGGAGCAACCAGGGATCAAAACACCAGCCTTCCTAATAGTAGAGGACCCGCTCTAACGCTTGAGCTATAGGAAATCACTTGCAAAGGTAAAGAACCTACAATAATACAGAGAAGACCCCAACAATCACGTCTCACTATGAGCAATGGCTTTGGTGACAGTGGGAAGGAAAAACTGCCCTCTCTACTTTCAAGATTAGGCTTAAAACTTTTCTTTCAACGCATAGTTAGGGCTGGATCAGGTGATCCTGAATCTAATAACCCCCAGGATGTTGCCTCTACCTGAGCTTGAAAGTAGAGAGGGTGTCTTTCTCCTGAATCCAAACCCATAGCTGGTTCCATAGAAGAGGGGCCTGAAAGCTAAAGGCTCTTCCTTTTGTTCTACATTTAAATGCCTCAGGA
This sequence comes from Copadichromis virginalis, assembly GCF_057382275.1. Taxonomy (NCBI): domain Eukaryota; kingdom Metazoa; phylum Chordata; class Actinopteri; order Cichliformes; family Cichlidae; genus Copadichromis; species Copadichromis virginalis. Next base: position 5,754,330 of record NC_140621.1, read on the forward strand.
ACCACAAGTAAGCCTGCAGTCTGAGAGTGAAGTGCTGTAATGGGGTGATACAGTAAGATGGGGCCTGGTCATTCAAGACTGTATATGTGCGGAAAAGGTTCTTAAATGTGATTTTGGATTTAACGGACAGCCAATAAAGAGAAACCAGTGTGGGAAAAATATGTTGTCTCTAGCTAGACCCTATCAGTACGCTTGCTGCAGCATCTTCAATCAACTGAAGGCTTTTGAGGGAATTTTTAAGACATCCAAATGATGTACATGCTGCACAACATGCAGAGATGTGCCACATTTTCATCTAATACCTCTTTGGGAATCAGAGACCACAGAGTCCACAGACCTCAAGCTCAAAGGGAGAGAGTTCCAGAGTCTGGGGGGCACCGTTACAAAAGTTGTCACCTGTCGTTTTCAGCCTTGTATGATGAACAACCAGCAAGCCCTGTGCAAGTGTTGTGTGTCTGCACATAACACTTGATCATTCCTTGAGTTAGATTCCTGTTTTGTTTGTCTTGAATGACACATTGGTCAGTTTTAAGTGGCTCAAACAAAACGATTCCTCTGAAAATTGTCAGGTACAAGTACTGGACTAAAAAGGAGTGAAAAACAGGCCAGTGTTCAAAGAACCTTCAAACGGCCCAGAGAGCTAAGAACTGATTACATATGAAACATGTCTGGCACCTTGGAAGAAAAACAATAAGGGGCACACCTCTGGAAGGAAAAAAAAACCCACACTGAGTTTCAAGGTTTAAAATTTCTGCAAAATTTACTGCAAATTATCATCAGAATCAAGTAGAGGCATTGGAGAAAAAACAAACTCTACCAAAGAATGCTTGACTGGTGTGGTAATTTCAGCTGCTCTCTACAACTCTACTAATCAGTAAAGGTCTGCCTATATGGCAAAACACAGCAGGAATATATCAATATTACTTGCATGTTAAAAACAAAAGAAGAAGAAGAAGAATTTACACCAGCAAATAAAAGTATTTTTTTGTTGTTTCTATAAAAACACCTCTTCTCCTCCCACCATTTTTTTTTTTGGAAGAGATGCACACACACGCTAAAATAAAGAATGACAATTAGTCTTGCAACATTTGTAGACTGTAAGAGACTGACAATAAATAATTTCTTATAGCAGCATACAGTTTTATATGCAGTTTTTTCATAACACTTTAGCTCCGAGTTTCACTTCCTTTGGCAGACAGCAGATCATATTAACTAGTTACAGTCATTAAGTGGCCAAAATAAACTGGCATATGTCTCGTATTTAAAAAGGGCGTCACATAACACTGTAATTAAGGTTAGGTAACCGATTGGTCTTCACCCCACTTAAATTTGATGAGACAAGGACATCATTAACCTCACAATACATTCATAGAAGCTCTGCAGTGGATGGCTTGCTTCTGCTAAGTTAACAGACTTAACACAGAGGCTATTTTAAAAGCAGGAAAACATTCTACAGTGCAACAGACAAAAGACACGATATTCACAACAGGCCAGTGAAGTTAAGTATAAGTGCTCGCCTCATTAATGGACAATATCGTAGGCAGGAGACAGGTTTAGGCTGTGCCAAGTCTCAGCTGTCACAACAGTATAAATGTGTGCCTTTTCAAAGCTGTTGAAGTCGGTGGTTACGCTGACAGTGTAAGCGCCCATGTTGTCGACGAGAAGCCAGTCGCCCACGTACAGCTCAGGAATCCAGTAGCTTTCGGTTATTTTGTCGATGCTGTCGCAGGTTGGACCCCAGATGACGGAGCAATATCTCGGTTCGCTCTTCTTAACAGCCTGCAGAGAGGTTATCAACTGAGATATATTAAAAAAAAAAAACCCACAACCTGTCTGAACTAACACTATGCTCAAGGTTCCAGCAGGCGTTACCACAGTCCTTGATTCTAACCTTAGCACATGATGTCACTGGCCTAAACATGCAGAAACTGCTGCTGTTGAAAGCATGGATGTTTAGCACTTTTCACCAGATGTGAAGAGGAAAATAAATAAATAAATAAAACGGTGAAATTCTTTTATAGGGATGCTGTTGATATTTACCCTGTGAGGGTACGGTTCAAGTTTGCTGTGAGCGGGGTCAAAGGTGATGCAACTCATGGAGCCGTACACACCGTCGTTAATGTAGTACATCATCACCCTCTCGGGGCAGCTTCCTGCTCCGTCTGGAGAACACAAACGAGGAATGATGGTTAGCATAACAGCAGCTGAGATGCTCAGAAACTACAACCCTGTACGCTAAGGTGTGTCGAACAGTTACATATCACTGCAACACCTGCGCATTTATTGGCTCTGTCCTCCACGACGACTCTTTTGGCGATGACGTTCACTGCCAGCGTGAAGGCCGATTCCACGTAGTATCTGCCCGGCTCTGCAATCACCTCCAACCCACTGACAGGTGGGAAGAATTCATCCAGCGATCCGTTAATGACTTCCGAGAACTAGGAACACACACGGTTAATAACTTGACTCCATGGCCTTATGCCTCTGCTCACAATACTTACTCTTTAAAAAAAAGGCGGGGGTGTTTTGTGGTAGCGTGGGTTCCTCCCACAGTCCAAAGATGTGCGAGTTAGGTTAATAAATGGTTGCCCGTCTCTGTCTGTGTGTTAACCTGCGATATCCAGGCAACCTGTACCTGTGTGTCTTTACCCATGACAGCTGGGACAGAATCCAGCCCAACTGCGACCCTGCACTGAATAAGTGGGAGAAAATGGATGGATAGTGTTGCAGTGGTTAACTTGCACTATAAGGCAGATCTTATATTTAAAGGCTCCTCCACAACTTGAGTTATGCTTGAACGATCCGGTGTCTGCGTGAGAGTGCAGACAAAAAGCTCATCTCAGAACACACATACACACTCCAACTCTTTATTTACCATTGGCGAGCCCATTTTACATGCAGTCTTCAAATGACTGTGATGCCGTTACTGTTTGTGCTACAGACAAAATTCACTTTTATTCAGAAGAAGAGAAGACGAGCTTCTACAGGTTACTGCATTCCAGCAGATACTGGGTTCAGGACATCCAGACAAGTAGAGCAAAGACAGAGCTGAATGACAGCACGCTCCCCTGAATACCAGTCTGCTGTCGCCGTGGGGGAGAAACTAAACACACAAACATGTGTGTTGGCTGGTGTAAGAGTGGTTTTTCCTCCCTATAGCCTTTTAAATGAAATTTCTTCTTCATAATCAATAAAAATGATATGACAGAATAATTTTCAGCTCCTCTGAACGCCCTGGGAATCTCAAATGTACCAACAGCACCATCATGTGGCCACTGCTCTCCTTTCACTCTGCTTTGAACTACAAAGGCAGAAAAACAGATTCCAAATATCATCTGCAGCGAGAAGAACACCGTGAATGCTCTCAACGGGAACCATCAAGAAAAACAAGCAAACCAACTGATAGTGAAAGCATCAGAGTCACGTTTGTGTTCACGCATCGCTTCTTTGCTTGTTATATTGTTACATGTTGTATTTGTTGTAACTTCTTCTAGACATTTTTATTTCAGTGAGACTTTTAGTTGGATAAATAAAGGATGACCATCAGGTGAACGTCTTTAAGGTTTCTGTGCGTTTATAAGTGCAACTGCCCCACACTCCTTCCCCACATTTTGTCACCCTGGTTGGCACCAGGCTGGGAGCTCACTGACCCTCAGGAGGCATTTCCCAAACTGCCATCTCAGGCTAGAGATCCTTGTTTACCATCCATCCATCATAAACTGTGTTTGAGGCTGTGGTTGTTTGCAAGTGAGTGAGAACTGATTGTATACTGCATATTTTTTGACTTTTCATACACAACTCTAAGAAACAAATCCTTTCAACCTGTGGGGAGTTAATGTGCCAGAGCTGGTGATTAGAAACAGGACTTATATAATGTGGTGGAGACGATGCTAAAGCAGAGACTTTACCTCTTCAAACTTCTCTTGGAAGTCCCCAATCTTAGAAAATCCTCCACCAATATCCAAGAGTCTCATCTGGAACCCCAAAACACTCTGAAAGAGATCAGTGTTGCATACTGGAGCTGCAAATAAACAATACAGGAATTATTGTTGCGTTTATGTCACAATGGCTCACCGCTACGTCAAAGACGCGCCGAGCGTCTTCGATGGCCTGCCTGAAGGCCGAGCTTCTGGTGCAGCCGCTGCCCACGTGGAAGCTGACGCCGACCACCTCTAAGTTCAGCTCTCTGGCACGGCCCAGCAACTGTCTAACTGTGGGCAGTCTGGCTCCAAACTTTGGACTGAGTCTTACCATCGATTTGGAGTCGTCCACTGCAATTCGTATTACCAGCCTGCAAAGTGATTCAAAGGTGTTATTGCAAATAACACTGATTCGATCCAAGATGGTGCCGCGTATGGATGCCCTGGTGCTTCAGTGCGTTACTTCTGTCTTGTTTTTGTGCATAACTTCTGTGTCTGGGCACTCCTCTGGATATTCTTACACCAGAGAAGAGCTTCTTAACCACAGGACTACAACACCTGTGGATTTACTTCCAATATTTGTCGCATCCGCGGCAGATTTACTGCAGACTCTGATCAGGAAAGTGAGACGCCGAAAGAGAGGTAAGCGAGCCGGCGCACTCGTGCGTCTGAGGAGACGTGGACTGCGAACTGCTCTTCCTGGGATCTTCCTTTCCAATGTACGCTCACTCAGGAATAAGACAGACGAACTGGCCCTGATGAGAAGCATGAACAGAGACTTTGCCTCCTCCTGTGTGTTATGTTTTACGGAGACGTGGCTCTGTGAGGACATCCCGGACAGCGCGCTCAAGCTGGAGGGCTTTCATCTGCTGCGCGCTGACCGGCAGGCCTCTCTCTCTGGTAAGACCAAAGGTGGAGGTGTCTGCTTCTACATTAATAGTGGCTGGTGCACAGATGTAACAGTGATTGCTCAGCACTGCTCTTCCTCTCTGGAATACCTTTTCATTCACTGCAAACCGTTTTATTCTCCGCGGGAGTTTGCTTCATTCATCCTGGCCGCTGTTTACATCCCGCCAGATGCGGATGCGCAGGCAGCTCAGTGCGCACTTGCGGAGCAGATACTGCACATGGAGCAGACATTCCCGGACTCTCTCATTATTGCTCTTGGGGACTTTAACAAAGCCAATCTGAGCCATGAGCTTCCCAAATACAAGCAGTATATTAAATGCCCGACCAGAGAGGAGAGGACATTAGACCACTGTTACAGCACGATCAGGGGGGCCTATCGTGCGGTGCCCCGCGCTTCACTCGGACTTTCTGACCACGTCATGATCCACCTAATCCCCGCGTACAGACAGAGGCTGAAGCTCTCCAAACCTGTCGTGAGGACCAAAAAACTGTGGAGCAACGAGGCTGTGGAGGAGCTTCGCACGTGTTTGGAGTCTACAGACTGGGACACAATGAAGGCTGCTTCTAACAGCTTGGACGAGTTCACGGACACTGTCACCTCCTATATCCACTTCTGTGAGGACAGCATTGTGCCATCACGCACCAGGATGAGTTATAACAATGACAAACCCTGGTTTACTCCTAAACTCAAAAAGCTGTGGCTGGAAAAGAGAAAGGCGTTCAGAAGCGGAGACAGGGACTGCTACAGAGAGGCCAAGTACAGGTTCACTAAAGAAGTGGACATTGCTAAACATCAGCACTCTGAGAAGATGCAGCAGCAGATCTCAGAGAATGACTCGGCCTCTGTGTGGAAAGGTTTTAGGAATATCACCAACTACAAGCCTAAAACCCCCCACTCCACTGATGGCCAACACCCTCAACGACTTTTACTGCCGTTTTGATTGACGAGCCATCAGGCAGCCTTCACACCTCCAACGACCCCAACAATAGAGACACTTTGGACACTCATTCCCCCACCTCTCCCCCCTCCATAGAGCCATCACCACCTTCAATCACTTCACCTGCAACACCCCCCTCCTCACCCCACACAAAAGAGGATTTCACACCACCTCCTCCCACCACAACTCTTCATATTCATGAAGCAGATGTGAGGAAGCAGTTTAAGAACCTGAATGCTCGAAAAGCTCCCGGCCCAGACGGTGTGTCTCCTGCCACCCTCAGACACTGTGCAAACGAGCTGGCCCCAGTGTTTTCTGGCATTTTCAACTCCTCACTGCAGGCATGTCATGTGCCTGCCTGCTTCAAGTCCTCCACCATAATCCCTGTCCCCAAGAAACCTAGGATCACTGGACTAAATGACTACAGACCCGTGGCTCTGACATCTGTGGTCATGAAGTCTTTTGAGCACCTGGTTCTCTCCCATCTCAAGACCCTCACAGCCCCCCTCCTGGACCCCCTGCAGTTTGCATACAGAGCCAACAGGTCTGTAGATGACGCCATCAACATGGCCCTACACTTCATCCTGCAGCATCTGGACTCCCCAGGAACCTACGCCAGGATCCTGTTTGTGGACTTCAGCTCTGCCTTCAACACCATCCTTCCAGACCATCTCCGAGGCAAGCTTTCCCAGATGAATGTGCCTGATCCCATCTGCCGGTGGATCACTGACTTCCTGACGGACAGGAAGCAGCATGTGAGGCTGGGAAAGAATGTCTCGGACTCCCGGACCATCAGCACCGGCTCCCCTCAGGGCTGTGTTCTTTCTCCTCTGCTCTTCTCCCTGTACACCAACTGCTGCACCTCCACCCACCAGTCTGTCAAGCTAATCAAGTTTGCAGATGACACCACCGTTATTGGACTCATCTCGGACGGGGATGAGTCTGCCTACAGGAGGGAGGTTGAACGTCTGGTGTCCTGGTGCAGCCACAACAACCTGGTGCTGAATGCCCAGAAGACAGTGGAGATTATTGTGGACTTCAGGAAGCACACAGCTCCACTCCCCCCCATCATCCTGACTGACACCCCCATCACCTCTGTGGACTCGTTCCGCTTCCTGGGTACCACCATCACCCAGGACCTGAAGTGGGAGCCCACCATCACTTCCGTCATTAAGAAAGCCCAGCAGAGGATGTACTTCCTGAGGCAGCTGAAGAAATTCAACCTGCCAACACGGACGATGATGCAGTTCTACACTGCAATCATCGAGTCCATCCTCACCTCCTCCATCACCGTGTGGTACGCTGGAGCCACTATCAGGGACAAACAGAGACTGCAGCGTGTTGTGCGCTCTGCTGAGAAGGTGATTGGCTGCAGACTCCCATCTCTGCAGGACCTGTACACCTCCAGGACACTGGGGCGTGCAGCTCGGATCTCAGCTGACCCTTCTCACCCTGGACACAGTCTGTTTGACCTGCTGCCCTCAGGCAGGAGGCTCCGGTCCATTCGCATCAGAACCTCTCGCCATAAGAACAGTTTCTTCCCCTCTGCTGTTGGACACATGAACAATAAACGTACGACTGTTCCCACCACTAACACATGACCCTACGCTGTGTTCACTGCATCATTCCATGTTTGGCACTGATCACCACCTGCACTCATGTATATATCATGTATATATCTATCCACTTAGCACTTTTAATTCTTATTCTTATTTTTATATTTTTATGACAGTATGTTTGCACTGAAGCACCGCAGCAATTTCCTAATGTTGTAAACCTGCTCAACATTTGGCAATAAAACCCATTCTGATTCTGATTCTGATTCTGATTCTGATTCTGAAATCAATCCTCTCAAAGGAAGCTGCACCAAATGCTGAAACATAGTAGCGGTTGCTCACTTACATGGCTTGGGGATGGACAAGAGAGATTTTTAAGAGTTCCTCCTCATTATCAAAAGTCATCAGATTCACTCTGTGAGCGCAGGCGTATCTGATGTGGGACAGCGGTTTGGTTGTGTGGGCGTAAATGATGTCATCGGGCTTCACGCCAAGCGATAGGGCCAGCTCGATCTCAGCCTGCGTGGGACCAAGATGTATTTATACAAGAGCTGACTCTCAAGAACACAAACTAATCCTCATTATTTTAAGATATTCCATCAGTACCTTGCTGGCACAGTCGAATCCGGTGTCCAGAGCGCTTAGCATCTTCAAAACTGCTGTTGTGTTGTTGCACTTCACTGCATAGAAGGGTTTCACCCGAGGCAACAGACTGATCCACTGCAGGTGCCTCTCTAATATATTGTCAAGATTTACGACATAGAAAGGCTCCTCGCTGCCCTAGAAGATGCATTTTTTGGAGACCTCTTCATAATCATACAATATTTTGAGAGCCATCTCAGAACATTTGGACAAAATTAAGGAATTTGAATGATACGATGCCTCTGATGCTCACCACCGAATACAGCTGTCTAATCTTGCCATCAATGATGTCACTGATGCTCCTTCCAGTCTCTAATATTTCAATGGGATTCCTCTCAAGAGACAAATCATGCATGACTGATCCATTTGTAGTTTCAGGTGCTGGAGGAGACACGGAGCAGGAAAAGGCAAAAAGGTCTAGATTCGTAAACAAGAATCAACTTCATTCACAAAAACCAAAACATCAAATTAAGTTTTTCCCCCTGTTTTCTTACCATAGGATGAAACGTTCTCCATACAGTGGAAAAAAGAAACCAACAAAGCTATATAAGCTATTTTCAAACAGGCCCGAGTGTGTTTGCAGGGCTTTCTAGCTATGCAGGCACACTTGACAAGGATTCAGTCCAACAGATACTCAGTGTGCTGTGTTTTATTAGCTGAGAACAGACTTTTCTCCACCTACCTTTAAGGAAAAAAACAAAAAAAAACCCAAAAAAAAAACCCCAAAACAAAGAACATCAGTAGTATTTACTTTACAAAACCTGCAATACTATTTTTTTTCCTGTGCAATGTCAATATGTCTCTAAACTAACTACACTAGGGAACAGCCCGTGAGGGTACGTTTCAGTAGTGTTTCCATGTGTGCGTGCCATTCTGTCTCTAAACATGACAGCAGCAAGTTTTCAATGTAATGTAAAACTTTGTTAACATGACCCAACTCAGCACTCCTGCAATCTATTATAATCCACCAAGGTCATCAAGATCAACTCGAATGATTTATCAGTCAAAAAATAATATAAAGCCTTATAACTATGACTCTTATAAGTATGATGACAACATAGGCATAGAGGGAATGATACAAGGATGTTAAAAATGACATTATTTTGGCCTTTGAACTATTCTTCAAATAAAAAAAAATCTTCATGTCTTACTTTTAAAGCTATGCTTTTCATGTTTGTATAAGGTGACCTGAAAACCTGTTACATCTTTAAAGTATCATCAAGAGAAATCATCTGCTGGGCTAGGTATAAATACACAGTAGTATAACACTGACGTCTGCAATGGTACAATAGCGATGGGCTAATGGACATCTGAAGACTGCTGGGTACCACAGACAGGAGCTTCAATAACTTTATGAAAAAGTGATGATGCAATGACTACGCTGGGAGATGAAAATCAGGAGCCCCTCATGTTTTACAACTTTACCTGACTCATCAAATATGCCACAGAAGGCCAGCATAAACAGGCAGTGAAAATAAGTTTGTGCTGGGAATCCTGTGTGAACATGTGCAATAAAGACATTTTGACCTTGAGCACCCAGACCCACAATGGCCTGTCCTCTGGGTGCATACTTACTCCCTGAGCACCTGGCACAAACAGTGGCATGCTCTTACAGCAAAACAGCATTTCTCAGGTTTCTATATTTTTATTATGCTCCCCAGAAGTCCTGCGCTGGCCACTCCACCGCAGGCCTGCACCTGCATAGCGAGCAAATATGAATCTGTGTCAAATTGAACTCTTCTCTGTGTGAAAGGACGTTACTGGTGATAAGAGCCGCGTCTCTGCGGCATTTCCCACACAGAGACGTGACTGTTACGTTTCGGTGTTGTCAGTGTGTTGTTTTTGGCGTGACTGTTATGTGTTTCCTGTTTTACTTTGAAAGTCTGTGTTATCTTAGTCTTTTCAGGTTACGTTTCCCTGTCTCGTCAGTTCTGAGTTGCCCCAGCTGTGTTTCCCTCTTGTTGTCCATTTTCCTGATTGCTCCCTCTAGGTATTTAAACCCTGTGTTTCAGTGTGTCATGGTCGCGCTCTCCCCCGGTTGCCTAGGCCGGGGCGTAACATTGTGTGTGGTTTTTTTTTTCCTCCTTTATTTTTACTTTTTTCGTGTTGCACTCCGGTTGCCTAGGCCGGGGTGTAACAGTGACACAGTGTGTGCTTACAGCAACTGGAGTGCACTCCGACTCGTTTTACTAGCAGGCAAAGCCCTCGCCTTCTGCTCAGAGAACGAAGTTCACCAGAAGAACCAGCTGCAGTCCACAGGACGAGACACTCACTAATGATTACCAATTATGTTGCAAAAAAGTAAATAAATACTCAACTGCCTGGGAAGAGCTATTGCACTTCCTGTGAATAACAATGAGGAAATTACTCTAGAAACAGGCTGCTATTCAGTCCAGAGTGCTTGTGAGACAGTAAGTGAATGAGGAGCAACAACTTAATCTATTGCATACATCTGCTTCTACAAAAAAAGGCTGTATCTTAAAAACCCCCAGAAAACATCAACTTGTAAGATGATGCTTTACTCCAACTAAAAGCAAACCTGTAAAAACAAAGCTGCAGATATTGAAACCATGTAGCCCAGAGTGGGGATCTGATAGTATTAGAAGTTCCACTCCATTACTAGCATACACATACAGGTGTGCAGATGCCTCTCCCCTGACCAAAATAGACAAAATTTAGTGGGAAACGCTGCTGCAACTAATCTGAGCTGTTTTCAGTCAGCTAGTCCAATTTTTCAGCCTGAAGTCAATGCATCAGATGAGGAATGAGACCACAAGACCAGGTAACACATCCTGTAAAGCTGCCTAATTAACAGCTATGAAATCACTGACTAATGATGAATCACATCCATCAGACCTCTGTGTGCTGATAAGTAGGAGGGTCTGCAGTTTTTAAGTGTCACAATTCTCTGTGTCTTAAATACACCACCGAGGCTGAAAGAAATAAAACTAAAACCATCTTTGGTACTTCTAAACATCAACAGTCTCTCACGTCTTAATGACAGGACTGTGGTATTAACATTTTTATATTTTTGCCTGACTACAGAGAGGCTTAACTTGATTGATACAGTAACTCTTTTCCAGCCTTACAGAGCAACATGCTCTGTAAAGGACATACTGAACACCGAGATCTGGGCTAATAGCTTGTTGAGAATCACTTTGCTGGTGTAAAATACAACTTTATGCCTGTTAAACTGTTATCTTTGGAATTTTTGTAGCTTTAACTGAATAGGTGAGTTTCTGCAACAGGCTGCCACTAAAGGGCCTAAACATACAATTTAAAATGAGTTCTGTGCCAAGATGTCTGTTATGTGTAGACACGCCATTGGTTTGTCTTTTTTTGTTTTTTGTTTAAAGAGCCACAGGTCATTAAATGGCTTACAAATCCCTCGGAAAATGTTCAATGAAAGGACTGGGCCAAAAATGAGTGAAAAAGCACTTCACAAAGCCTGCAGGAGTCCTGTTTAGGAGAGCTTGGAAGCAAATACAGGGAAGGCTTAAGACTTTTACAAGCACTGTTTACTTCCGGAGAAAAGCAACATTGACCGCTGGTATAGTGGAGGTGTGCATTGCCCGTGTTTGTCTGGACCATTTACCTAACCTGAAGATGGAAAAAGACATGTGGAAGCGGCCTCATCTCTGGGTCGTACAAGGCTGAAGTCCAGCGCTGAGTAGTGATGTGCGGATCGATCCTGAAATATCGATTCCTCCGATACCAATCATTTATGTTCTAGAATCGATTCTCACATTAAAATATCGATATTTTAGTAATTTAGGGTAAATTGTAGTTTATCATTAACAGGAACACAGTGGAAAGAAACTATAACATTCGGATTTTCTACATTCAAAGGAACTACTTCCTCTTCCGCCTTTCATAGTCATGTGCGAAATATGGCTGTATAAATGTCTCGCAGCCCCTTGGCGTGCGCGCTCACAACAATGGCTGAGCGTAATTGTGCGGACGTATTTTACCTCCACAAACAGCTGAGATGTGGTTTGCGATACATTTGGCAAAAAAGTGAGGTGTTGTGGCCATACTTGCCAACCTTGAGACCTCAGAATTAGGAAGACATTCAAAAGGGCTGTTGGGGGGGAGTGATAAATAAATTTTACAGTGTTTATCGGAGAAAATACGTTAAATGTCACCGTTATTATTGGCCGGCCCAGAAACAGCAGGGGTGTCCAAATTCAGAGGCTGCTTCCGCCTGAGGACCGGCCTTCATGGTCTAAAGAAAGCCGTCACAAGCTCCCTCGGTGGAGTGAAACTCTGCCGTCTGCTCCTTGCTGTCTAAAATATAACCGGGCGCTGACTTAAACTCTTCTGTTTAATCAGTTTTCTGCTTGATATTTATTCAGCTGTGTGAAAACCCCGGAGGAACCCTCCCGAGGGATTAATAAAGTTAAATTTAATTTAATCTAATCTAATAACTTTAATCTCAGCCAAACCGATTTACTCACGAACAAATAAAACACTGAAAAAGCCAAACAAGAACATTTTTAAATTATCAAAGTGACTTATATATCATGTTTAACCCGAGTAGTGAAAAACCGCGGGGGTTTGAAGACGATGCGTCGGTCGGCTCAGATATTTGAAGTTTACACAGCTACATTCTGAAAACCTGAAACCTGAAAATATGTTAAAAGTTTTTTTTAAATTTTTATTATGTTGCTCTTTGTTGTTTGCTTTCTCTTCTGTTTTTTTCCCTCCATACAGGTGATCCAGGTGTTTTGCGGGGTTTTTCTTCCCCCCCCCCCCCCCCCCCCCCCCTCTCACCGTCTCTTCTCCCCTTTGGTTTTCAATCAAATGGACCAATATGGCAAGGCCATGATGATCCACTTGGTAAAATAAATCTGCTTGGCATCTTTCTTGGCCTTAAGACAACAATTCTGATGGCTAAAGATCCAAACGGGACACAAAAAAAAAAAAAGAAAAGAAAAAAAGTTTCTTTGCGACCCAGAAAGAGAAATAAGAGTAATATTAAAACTAAGTAGCTGCCGCCGTTGTTGGAAACTGGAATTGGCTGCGCCTGCTATGAATTCTCGATATGGTTTTTCAATTTTGTTGCCCGGGTGGAAAATCGGGAGAAATTCGGGAGAATGGTGGCTCCGGGAGATTTTCGGGAGGGGCACTGAAATTCGGCATTCTCCCGGAAAAATCAGGAGGGTTGGGATGTATGGTTGTGGCAACATCACTAACCTTGTCAAACACCTCAGAGTAGGGGAGACCGGGGATAGTTGTAACGTGGGTCAGTTACACTTCCAATTTCTCCAATCAGGGCTAAGTTTCAAATGATGTGACTCATCCTGTGCATGCCCAATTCAGTTCTGCTATCACATGTGAAAAATCAGCACATTTTGTCAAACACAGACAATTTAACACAAAAAAAGTAATTTGTATGCCAAAAAGTAAGTTTTCTACTTTATTTCAATTTGTAATAGCATTATCTGCTTTGCAGTTAAACTCATCAAACTTAAATTATGTTATTTGTATGTCTATGGGGATATATTCTGTGTAAGTCTTTAGTGCTAATGTTTTAGCCGTTGGCTGTAATGTTAGCTAGTTCATGGCTATAGGAGTCTGGGTCAGTTGTAACAGCAACAGTCTGGGTTAGTTTTAACAATAATGCAGATGTTACAACTTACCACACTATTACTTTAACTTATATTAAACAAGTTGGGGCAACGACATCAGCAGAGAGAGCTTCACTGGTCGCTTTTGTATATGCGGTTAATGCCATTGGCAACACAATTCCTCCACTGTTTGTGTTCCCACACATACATTATGCAGACCACTGTGTCAGAGATGGACCAGTAGGAAGTACTGGTAGTGGAAATAAATCAGGATGGGTGCAAGAAACAGATTTCCTCATCTTTCTGAAGCACTTTGCAAACCACACCAAGGTAAGCCATGATAAAAACTAATGGAATTGCGGTGCTGGTGCACAACTACATTTTTTCAGCTTCATTGTTATGTTCAAAATTGGTGCAAGAGTTGTAGGTTATAATGCCCAATGAGCCAATGAGGCCAAACTCAAGGAAGACCAACCAAAATGAATGAAATATTCAGTTGCAGAAAATTCCATAATTTGTCTTTTTTGGGGGGTTGGAATATGTTCAAAAGCTAGATTTCTGCATTCTGTCACACACACACACACACACACACACACACACACACACACACACACACACACACACACACACACACACACACACACGGCTCTAAGTGCATTCGTGTGTTGAATAAACAAAGATTACTTGTTAATATTTTGTTAGTACCCTTATTTCATTGTGTTACATTTTACCCCATGATATGTTACAACTAACCCAGACTATGGGGTTAATTGTAACATTTCACTCTTTGTGTTTGAGACCATACCATGCAATGGGTAATTGTGCTGCAGAGAAAATAGCTGCACTATTTAATAGCAGAGACATGTAAATACTTTGCATTACATTTTGAATCCACTACCTTAAAAGAGCTCCAATTTACAGACAGAAATGTCAAAAATGTCACAACTATCCCCGGTCTCCCCTAAATCATATCACAGGATATGACAAGTGTATGTTGAGACGAACTGAAGAGGAGGACAGGGACAGGTGCTGCTAGGGCGACACAGACGTCTCTCACGAAGTCCTTTAGTGCTGCAGGCAGGCAAGGTGTTCAAATAGCGCACAAGTTAAGTTTTTTTATTTCTATATGATGAACTCTGCATTATTAAGTGATAAGAACAAGTAATCTGATGACCTATGTCCAAATAATGATGTCCAAATAATTTCCCCCAGGGATCAATAAAGTATTCTGATTCTGATTCTGATATAATCATTATGACGCTATAATTTGAGATACAATAAATAAAATGAGTTTTTGTACAAAGTATCGGTATCGGATCAGTATCGTCGATACCACCCTGAATATTACTTGGTATCAGATCAGAAAGGAAATCAGTGGTATCGCACATCACTAGCGCTGAGTGACGGTGCAGGTAGCAGACTTACCAGGAAGAGATGCCCCCTACAGGCTTATATAGGAATCTGCTGAGGTATGAAAACAAGCTAGAATACCTTCTACTTCTGTCCAATCGCTAAGAACACCGTGCACACATAACTTCAAGCTAATTTTTGACTTGCCCTAAGGTTAATCCATTGTTTATTGTTGATGTTAATCCATCATCACAGTATAACAGGAAGCCAGGATATCAGTCTGTGCAGTTAGGAAAAAAAAATCATACATTTTAACTGCTTTGGTGCAAATCAAAGTGATAAAAGGTGAAAAGGATATTATGCAATTTACACACGCAATGCTATTTATATAAAAAAACCAAAGCATTTGCAGATGGATAGTTACACAATGGTGTAACTATCGTCTTAGTGTAATGTATGCTTCCTCTCTGGGCATTAATCACATATGAAATCTACCTCATGTTCCTGTTTCTTTCATTTAAGGAACATTTCTAGATTGCAAGCTACAGTCTGCCCCTCTGAACTGGGGAAAACTGGTCCTTTGTGTCGTTGTGTCAAGATTATTGTAATCCTTCGCTTACCAACTCAGATAAACTGTCGCTTTCATCCTTACAAGCTAGAAAAAATGTTGCAACCAGACACCAAACGTACTATAGCAAGCAAGTTCACATTGCGCTGATTTTATTGTTTTTATGATGGCTCCCAGTTTATTTTAGAATTTGTTTTGAAATTCTCATACTTGCATACAACATCTCCCACCCCATGCAGCAGACTGTGACAGCACTGAGCAGCTCCTTCAGTGGGAGACTGCGGCACCCACGGTGTGGGACGGAGAGATTTCGCAGGTCTTTCCTCCCCACTGCTGTCAGACTCCATAATAAAGACTTTAACTGATCAAGCACACACATCCATACATATGCAATAATACTAAGTGCAATAATCCTTTCTGTCATCGTTGTATTTTTACTCAGTTGTATATAGTATTTGTATTTGTATTCGATTTTTATCTTATTGTATATTTATTTTATTTTATTCTACTGTATATAGTATTTTATTTTATTCTATTCTGTACAGTTGTGTACTGTATTTATTCTTATTGTATTCTAATTTTTGCCTCATAACTTTTGCACTGTCCACTCCTGCTGTGACAAAACAAATTTCCCACATGTGGGACTAATAAAGGTTATCTTATCTTATCTTATCTTAGCTCCAGACTAAATATTTCAGCTTCCTGTTAAATACACTGCTGCTCGCTGTCTTTACTCAGAAAACTGAGAGGACCGAGGCCTGCAGTGTGTGGCCCTAGTGTTCAGGAACAGAACCTCCTCTGTTTAGCTGCAGTTAAAAACTTTTCTGTCTAAACAGACCTTCTGTTTTTTTCATTGTTCATCTCTTTATCAAGTTCTTTTTTTTTTTTTTAATTCAATGTGTTTCCTTAGTCTAATATGATCCCAGTGTTAATAGGAAAATTAGGAGCTGTAAACCCCAAACTGAAAGAGTGGCTCTGGCAGATTTCAGGCACAGCATCAGAGAAGACTGTAGTCCTAGAATCAGATGATGCAGAACGCACAGAGCTCTGGTAGATGACATGCACAACCATGCTGTGATGTGACTGTGCTGACCAGTGTTGTTCTCTAGCATATCGAGACTATCTCTCCACACCGTTACATATTCCATATGTACGGGGTACGACCCCCCAGGTCGTGGCGTGTGGATATTTCTTTAAGACACTCCGCCCCACAGCTACGTATAAAACAGCTGTGCAGACGTGACACCGGTGATCGTTGATCTCCACTTGTTGTGTGTGTGTGCGAAGGAGTGCTTACCTTGAGAGTGCTGTGTGTGTGCGCGTCTCTTGGAGCGTGCTTCGGCATCCTCCGTGGGCGATGTATTTCTCCCTTCTAGGTCCCCTGGTAGCCCCGGTATTCCCCTGGTAGCCCCGGTATTCCCCTGGTGTCCCCGGTATTCCCCTGGTGTCCCCGGTATTCCCCTGGTGTCCCCGGCCTGTTGGTCCGGCTGTCGGCTTGCTGCGGCCCGCTCTCCTTGGCCTCTCTTGCGGGGAGGCTCGGCACTCGGAGCGGGTGCTGTCGCCTGGGCGCTGGGTAGCTTAGCCTGTGGGCTACGCGGCGGCTCGCGGCGTCGGCTTGCTGTGTGACTACTGTCAGCTGGGCTGCTGTGTTGCTTGATCCCGGTGGGGACACTGCTTTGCATCGCTAGCGTGTGCCGTCGGCTAGGCTGCTGTGACAGCATAACACATAGGGGTAAACAGTCACGGGAAGTAAAGGAAACGGTTTCCAAGGCCTAATCCGTGGATCGACTTCCTCCGAGGCGTGGACGTCTATCAGCAGAGAATGTACCTTCACCTATCAGCAGAGAATGTCCCTTAGTCTGTAACACAGTCAAATATATTCTCAAGTAATATTCAAGCATGCCATTCAGCGTGTTAGTACGAGCTTGGGAGCAGCTTGGGAGAACAAGAAAACAGAGACTGCTTTAGATTGTCTTCCCAAAGTGACTCAACTTTATTCACAAGTACAACAGTTTATATAGAGGGTAAAATTCATGAGACAGCAGATTTATCAGTTTAAACCAGTACAGACCAAGATAAGGCAGCGTCTTCCTGCCCTTGGGTGAAGAAGCATCCTTTGTGTAGTGTATCAGTTCAGCTACAATTGTGATTATCTCAGCGACATATTTTCAAGGCACAAAACAAAGAGTTCTTTCATTAGTGAAATCTGAAACAAACCATTTGGCCTTCAACAGGCGTCTAAAAGATTAAGAAACTAATGTAGCTGAGGGAGTGATCTCTGTGGTATTTCAACCTTGTACCAGCCTGTGATTCTCACACATCAATTCTTGGGTCAAAGAGAAAAATAACTAAAACAAAGGGGCCTTATTGAATGACAGAGTTTTCCTGCATAATGTCACTATAAAACAATATCCAGTAAATGCTCCCATGGTGCTAAAATACCTAACAGGAAGTAAACAGCTTCAGTGTTGCTATCGGCTAGCTGCTGTGGCACGCTACATAGGGGTCACGCGGCTCGGCGTTGCTGTTACACCATCGCCTGCTCGCTCGGCTCTGCTGCGGCTGTGTGCATAAACGCCGCCAGCAGAGGCTGTGTCCCACTCTTCCCTGACAGTGAGGTGTGTAAGGAAGATCGCTTGCCTGCCCTGCGGGAATTAACAGTGGGTTTGGGTTTCAGGCTAGGGCGGCACTTCCCCGTTGGTGTGTGGCCCCGCCCCTTGCTAGCCACGCTGTATGGCGGGCCACGCCTCCCCGACTTGCCTTGAGTGTGGCATTCCTATGCCTTTGGAGGATGGGCACGAGCACTGTGTGCTGTGTCTGGGTCCTGAGCATGCTTTGCTGGCTAGGGAAGCCCCTGCCTCGTGCATGAATTGTTTTATTCTGCCCGAACGGACTAGGGACGCTCGTGCTTGGTATTTTTCTGTCAAGCGACCCGCACCTCCCTCATCTCAGGCCTCTCAGGCGCAGGTACGGAAGATAGCTGCTGCTGACGTAGACTCTGGTCCCGCAGCTCCATGGGCCGGGTCCCCTTCCTCGTTTGTCGACCTGCGGGCCCCTCCCATGCCTTTCCCTCCTGTGACTCCGCCCCTGGGCCTGTGCCATTGAATGTGGACTATGGGGAGGCGGACGTTGACCAGGCCTCCGTCCTCTCCTCCGATGCCTCCCCCCTGTCTCCCGAGGTGCCCCCTGCTGGTTCCCCTGGCACGGAGTCTGGCCAGTTGAGTTTCTTTCAGCTTTTGGAGAGGGCGTGCCGGGCGCTTGAGCTGTCCCTCCCTGAGGTGCCGGTCTCGGCGCCTTCTCGGTTTGATGACGCTTCACGGCCTCAGCGCTCCTTATCTCAGGTGCCGCTGCTGCCTGATTTTCAGGACCTGGTGTGCACACAGTTTGAGGCCCCCGCGGCCCTGCACCGTTGGTCCCTTGCCTGTAAGCGCTTTTCGGCCATGCATGGCCGGGAGCGCATTGCCTGTGGGTCCCTTCACCCGGTTGATCCGTCCCTGGCCCCCCTGGTTGCCCCTTCGGGCTCCCTCCTGGGGCGGGCGGCGTGCCCTAATAGGGATGTGAAAACCATGGACGGCCTCTTGGCTCGGCTGCATAGGTCTATGGCGACCCAAGCCTGCCTGTCTAATTCGTCGGCCATATTATCGCTTCATCTGCGGCATTTGGCCCGTCGATTGCAGGCTACCTCGAGCTATCTGGAGGGCGTGAGTGAGTTGCTGTCCACGTCCTCTCTCCTAGCCTCACTCATGAAACATCAGGCTATTGCCACGGGCTCTTCCTTGGCTGCTTTTTGGGTGGCGCGTCGCCATCTCTGGCTGTCTCAGTCCCGGCTCCGTTCGGATGACCAGGATTGCCTCATGAGGCTCACGGTCGACCCTGCGGCCATGTTTGGCCCCGGTGCGGCTCTGCTCCTCCAGCAGGCTACGGAGACTCGCCGTGCTACGCAGGAGATGTCGCAGGGCTTACGCAAGCGTCCGGTCAGGGTGGGGCGGGCTCGTGCTTCTGTGTCGCCTGCCCCTGCTGCTCCTACTTGGGGTCCTGAAGATCTCCGGACCCAGCTGGAGGCCTTTCGTAGGTGCGGCAGCCGCGCTCAGGCTCGGAGAGGGGGCCGGGGTGCCAAGGGCCAGTCGTCCTCTGGCCGCCCCCCTCCTTCCTGACGTTTCCCCGGGCCAGGCCGTCCTGCCCGCCTCCCTGGCTACAGAACAGCGTAGGGTTGCCTGGTCGGCCCTGGGGGCAGACCCTTGGGAGGAAGGAACTGGGGTTCCTTCTATCGAAGGGCACCATACGGGAGGTGGACGCCAGGGACCGCCGGGTGGGGTTCTTCTCCCGTTACTTTTTGGTCCCGAAGCGGGATGGGGGTCTCCGTCCCATTCTGGACCTCAGGGGCCTCAATCGCTATCTCCGGCCCCTGAAGTGCAAGATGCCCACGGTCCCCAGGGTGCGTCAGGCCATCGCTGCGGGGGACTGGTTTGCCACCATCGACCTGAAGGACGCCTACTTCCAGATCCCTATCTGGCAGGGTCACTGGCGGTTCCTCAGGTTTGGGTTTGAGGGGCGGATCTTCGAGTTCCGCGTCCTCCCCTTTGGGATTTCCCTGGCGCCCCGTACCTTTACCAGGTGCATGGATGCCGCCCTTGCTCCTATGAGGCTGCGGGGTGTCAGGGTTCTCAATTATTTGGACGACTGGCTTATCTGTGCTTCCTCGGAAGAGCAGTGTCGCAGCCATGTTGCCCTGTTGGTCTCGCACATTCAGGCTCTGGGACTCCGCCTGAATCTCAAGAAGTCCAGGTTGGAGCCGTCCCAAACCACCACCTTTCTGGGCATGTCCCTGGACTCCGTCAAGGCCTTGGTCTCCCTGACGGCAGATCGCCGGAGGGTCCTCAGGGCGTGCCTGGCCTCCTTCAGCCTCCACTCTCAGGTGCGCTGGGGACTGTGTCTCCGCCTCATGGGCCTGATGGCTGCTACAGTGCAGGTGGTCCCATTGGCTCTCCTGCACATGAGACCGGTTCAGCGTTGCCTGCTGTCTCTCGGCCTCTGCCCGCAGCGGTCACACCTGTCCACCGTGCTGGTTTCCCGGGGCCTGGCCCGGGCCCTGCGGTGGTGGAGGGACCCTGTCAATCTTCGACAGGGTCAGGCGATGGGTCCTGTGACTCGCCGGCTCGTGGTCTTCTCAGACGCCTCCCCAGTCGGCTGGGGGGCGGTCCACGAGGGTTGCGGGGTCAGCGGCCACTGGTCGGGCCCATGGTTGTCCCAACACATCAATGTCCTGGAGTTGCGAGCCGCGTTCCTGGCACTTCAGCTTTTTTCGCCTCGGCTGCGGGGGTTTCATGTTATTGTCCGGACGGACAGCACCGTGGCGGCTGCCTATATCAACCGCCAGGGTGGGTTGGGCTCTCCTCCCCTCTGCAACATGGCCACCAGACTGTGGTTGTGGGCCCACCCCAGGTTTCTCTCCCTCTGGGTGGTCCACGTGCCTGGACCCCTGAACACGGCAGCGGACATGCTGTCCAGGGGGGGCCCGTGCCCTGGGAAGTGGCGACTCCACCCGCAGGTGGTGGTCGGGATTTGGCGCCGGTGTGGCAGGGCAGCGGTCGACCTCTTTGCCTCAAGAACTTTGACCCACTGCCCCCTGTTCTTTTCCCTGAAGGCCGACGATCCCCCCCTGGGCTGGGATGCCCTGGCACACCCCTGGCCCCGGGTCCTCCTGTACGCCTTCCCCCCCTTCTCCCTCCTTCACTCGGTCCTCTGTCGAGTTCAGACCGAGGAGATGCGGCTCATTCTGGTGGCCCCGCTATGGCCTCACATGCCCTAGTTTTCGGCCATTCCACCCCTCCTGGACGGCGTGCCCTGGCCGCTCCCGATTCGGAGGGACCTCCTGTCGCAGGCCGAGGGGGCTCTGTTCCATCCTTTCCCGGCAGGGCTGCGGCTGACTGCCTGGCCCCTGAGAGGGAGGGGCTCGGCGCCTTAGGCCTCCCTGCCTCGGTCATTGACACCATGCAGGAGTCTCGGACGCCTTCCACCAGGGCTGCTTACTGCTTGAGTAAGGACCCCCATGGCGCGACGGTGGACGTCATCCTGAGCTTCCTGCAGTCCCAGCTGGAGGCTGGCAGGGCTGCCGCCACATTGTGTGGCCTGGTGGCTGCCATTAAGGCTGTTCGCCTCGGTCGCTCAGCCATTAGTGACGCCGATGCCGTCTTGATTTCCCGATTCCTGAGAGGCACCCGTCGCCTCACGGCTCGTGCGCCAGGGTCCGCGGTCCCCCCTTGGGATCTGGACCTGGTCCTTGGTGCCCTTGCGCACCCTCCCTTCGAACCTCTGCACGAAGCGGGGTTGAAGTGGCTGTCGCTCAAGACCGCTTTTCTCCTCGCTATTACGTCTGCTAGACGAATCGGCGAGCTGCAGGCCCTGTCGGTCCATCGTGACTGTTGCAGATGGCTACCGGACGGTCAAGGGGTGGTCCTTCGGCCTAACCCCGCCTTCCTGCCGAAGTCCCTCTCCGATTTTCACCTCTCCCAGTCGGTTGAGTTGCGGTCAGCCCCCACTGGCGGTCTGGATCAGGAGGCGGCGCAGCGTCTCCGGGCCCTGTGCCCCATTCGTGCACTGGCGCTGTACATTGCTCGTACTCGGCCGTTTTGTTCCACGGACCAGGTGTTCGTCTCGTTCCATCCTGGGTTGCTTGGCAGGCCCCTGTCCAAGCCCCGGTTGTCCCGCTGGGTCGTGGAGGCCATCCGCCAGGCTTATGCCTCAGCCGGTGTCCCTTTCCCCTTGGGCGTTCGGGCCCACTCTACGCGTAGTGTGGCCACTTCCTGGGCTTTGTGGAGAGGCGCCTCCCTCTCCTCTGTCTGTGAGGCAGCGACGTGGTCCTCGGCCTCCACCTTCACGCGGTTCTACCGCTTGAAAGTGGCTTCCAGCCCGTCCTTCGGGGACCGGGTGCTGGGTGCCTTTCGGCAGTAGCCTTGCCCCGGCCTGCCAAGCTCCTGCTGGCTGCCCGGGAGCGGCCGATTGTTGCGGTTCCTGCGCGGGACCAGCTCAGGCCAGTCTTGCACCTTGCGGACTGCACCTCCACCCCCCGGCTTGGCCTTCGCGTCTGGCTTGGCCCTGACCGGGGTGGTGTGTACATATGTGTATTTGTATATAGTTCTTTGGTCTTCACTCTCGGCGGTTCGGTTGCACTGTCTCCTCGCGGGGTGTCTTACAGAGTTACCCCGTACATATGGAATATGTAACGGTGTGGAGAGATAGTCTCGATATGCTAGAGAACGTACGGTTACGTTGTAACCTTGGTTCTCTTAGTGAGAGACTATCTCTCCACCGTGAGGCCACTCGGAGACGCGTTCCGATCAAACGATCACCGGTGTCACGTCTGCACAGCTGTTTTATACGTAGCTGTGGGGCGTAGCCGGGCGTGCCGGAGTGTCTTAAAGAAATATCCACACGCCACGACCAGAGGGGGGTCGTACCCCGTACATATGGAATATGTAACGGTGTGGAGAGATAGTCTCTCACTAAGAGAACCAAGGTTACAACGTAACCGTACGTTTTGAGTTTATTGACTTTATTGACAATTGATTGACTCATGAATCACTAACACTGCAAGATCTGCCAGAATAGCTTCATCACTCTGTGTATTATGTAAATAAAACAATGTAAAGATATTTATGATTCTCATAAAACCATGTTTATTCACAACAGAACACAGAAACAGTGTTCAAACTGAGTCATACTATCTCACACTGCGGAGCAACTGAAGATTTTATCCTCAATGTGTTAGAAGCGGGGAAAAATGGGCAAGCATGAGGATTTGAGTGAGTTTGTTCAATTATGGTCAAATTGGAATGGTCAGATCATCTCTAAATCTGTACCTCTGGTGCGGTGTTCCCAGTCTGCGGTGGTCAGTATCTATGAAAAGTGGTCCAAGGAAAGAACAGTGGTAAACCAGGGACAGGGTGATGAGTGGCCGAGGCTTGAGTGGCACCGTGTGGTCTGATCCAACAGACGAGCTGCTGGTGAAAAAGATAATGCTGGTTCTGATAGAAAGGTGTCAGAATACACAATGCTTCAGGAATGGTTTGAGGAGCACAGCAATGAGATTGAGGTGTTGACTCAACCCAGTTATCTGTGGGATGTGCTGGATAAACAGATTTTCTCAGTTTAAACATTCAAGATGTTTCCTGTGTTCTGCTGTGAATAAAATCAAAATTTTACACATTGGTCACACGTCTTCTCCACCAAAGCAGTGCTGATGGGAAAGGAGTGCTTGTATACTGTATGTGAAAAGTAACCTAGTGCTTTATCAGCTGATCGATGATGCTAAAACACGGTATTATGCTAATCATAAATCATATGCTATCCATGTAAATAATACACAATAAAAGACTGAATCAGTCAAAAGTACCTGCTGACATCATGAGAGACATTTTCTGTCTAAATGCTGGTTACTTCTCTTTGCACCCTCTAATAACGTCTCTGTTTTACAAGCTTGCTGCATTTGACTTTGTTTGGCGTAGATGTTTTCCCAGTCATCTAAACCAAACTCTAACTGTTTGGTTATTGGATACAGTGCCTGCCCCGCAGCCTGCAATACAAAGAATAGCTGTTGAAGTCAGCTCATTAGGCACTGGATGATGTTTTGAATTTTGAATTCAGTTTAGTTTTATTTGTGCCAAATCACAACAACAGTCACCTCAAGCAGCATAGCTTCCTAGCCTATTGCAGTGTAATTAAGGGAGGGTCCAGCTAACTATAACCTTTAGAAATATTTTAAGCCTAATCTCAAAAATAGAGATAGAGTCTGTCTCTTGAATCCAAACTGGGAGTTGGTTCCATGGAAGATGGGCCTGGAAGATGAAGGCTCTGCCTGCCGTTTTACTTTTAAATTTCCCAGGAACCACAAGTAATATTAGTCTTTCTATCAATATTTGGTTAGAGGCCCCTGGCATATGCGACTTCAGTAAATGACATGCACACACACAAAATGCTCTTTCTTCCCATTTCTGTTAATACACCAAACAATTCATATGTTAAGTTTGTTCTGTTAGTATCTCTACAGAGATAGACAATCACTGTGGAGCTTATGTCACACAACAATAAAGCTCTCATTACACACAACAGGTTCTTCATTCAGTCTATGAAGACACTTCGTGTTTGCTGTAAATTCAGATGATTATTATCAAAGACCAGTCCAGCAAAAATCAACACAGAAAAGTTTGTACTCGGAAGTCCACAATAGATCTAGATTGCTGTTCAAAAGTACAAATTATATTTCTTATAGTAGCTTTAAATGTGGCTATCAACAAGCTGGTGGGGGAGCATAAATCATGAGACTGAACTTTGATGCCACATTTTGAATCTAGATTCATTCAGTGCATAGTTTTACTTTCATTAGATGCTTGCGTTAGGTTTAGGAAGGCGTTGCTGTTTGAGGTACCCAGTGCATTTATACCAAGCAGTCCTACCCAAGTGTTTGTATACGTCTACTTGTACTTATGTTTTCACTTCTGATCATCATAAATGGTCATGATCTGCATGTAGTGGTACAATTCACCATGTCTGTTTATAAATATTTCTCTCAGATGGCTACCACTGATGGTGATGCAGCATTAGTCATGTGTACCTCACCAGGTGACACACTAAGCATGGGGCCCTAACTTGCTGTAACTGGTAGTGTTTTTTGTGTAAAGAAAGTCTCATTTTAATGCTTGTTTGTTGTAGGTGTGTATTTGCTCTTTTTCTCTTGAAAAGTCAACTGATATGTAGTATGGCTTGGAGGTTCCCAAGCTTGTACATAAACGTGGATATGCTGAACGCACAATGTGTTGCAGGAATAGAGCCGACAC
This sequence comes from Copadichromis virginalis, assembly GCF_057382275.1. Taxonomy (NCBI): domain Eukaryota; kingdom Metazoa; phylum Chordata; class Actinopteri; order Cichliformes; family Cichlidae; genus Copadichromis; species Copadichromis virginalis. Next base: position 5,779,616 of record NC_140621.1, read on the forward strand.
TATTTAACAACTACTTAACAAAGTAAGCTAATAAATAAAATACAAAAAAAGAGAGAAAAGGTACTGAGTCTGACACTTGAGATTGGCTGCTGGACTACTTGTTCAATGTGTCAAGCCTGACACTTCTGAAAGAGAAAACCAGAAGAATATAAGCCAATTACAGAGTTATTCACTTAATTTACTGCTAGTGTCAATTAGTGATGGTAAATTTGATTCTTTTTACTGAATCGAGTTTTAATGAGTCACTCACCAAAGTGAATCGGGTTTTTTGAGTCATTTGATTCACTGAGTCAGTTGACCAGAGAGTGCAAAAAATGTACATTTTCACTCAAATTTGTTTCTCTTTTCATGTAAATACTACTGCTAAGATGAATGATTCTTAAAAAAAACTATTTTATAGAGCAAAAAAGAGCAAAAACATTTCTAAAATTAAGCAAGTTCCTATCAAAATTGCTTAATAAACATTTATTGTGTTTATTTGTATTTTATTAGTATTTTCCTTAAATGTGTCAAATATATATTTTCTCATCTAAATGTCCACTGAGCTGTGAGGCAGGCAGCGGTAATGCGCCTTAACATTGGTTGCCAACCAAGAAGAAGAGGAAGCTGTTCGCCAGGAGGGAGGGGGTGAGTGAGTGAGTGAGTGGCTGTATCCCAATTCAGGGTCTGCAGCCTTAAAGTACGCAGCCTCAACGATCCTCAAGGGCCGCGTACTTAAAGACCGCTAAGGCCGGAAGTGCGAGGCTTGTGAAATGGGATGGTCTAGCCTCCGTTGCGCTGCCCAGGTTGCCTAGCAACCATGATACTAACAGCTGGAAACGTGTCATACAGCTTTGTTTAACATAAATGAAGGAGAAAGTCTTTTGTTCATTTGTTTGTTTCTTTCTACATGAGCTTTGATCATTCTCTGTAGGATTAAGCTCAGCTATTGAACGGCGTATATTTTAAAGTAAAGGCTTTAAAACCAAGCTAGTACAAACATAACTAATGTCACATAACTTTGCCGACATGTGGCCAACAGTAATGTTTTAATGTTCTGCGTTATTAAACATTTGCACATAAATAAGTGACATAATATTCAGCACTTAGTTTACTAAGTTACTCTTCGGTCGCCCCTCGTCCGCCGTTTTTTTTCGGCAGAATTATCCACACCCACCGCCGCGCTATGCATTCTGGGATATGTTGGGCCACGAAGTCTACACTGCCACAGCCTTAAAATTCAGGGAAATGAAGGACACATTTCAGGGCCGCATTTCGAGCAGCCTTTGAACTGGGACAGCCTTCGGCGCGCCGCTGTGACATAATCGGCCTTGAAATGCGTACTTTAAGGCTGCAGATCCTGAATTGGGATACAGCCAGTGATTCGCTTACGCTTACGATTCAGCACAGGAAGGGAGGGGGTGAGTAGCTCAAATGTGCTGTTAGCATGTTAGCAGAGTGATGCTACTGTGAACCGAGGAGCTATTTTCTTGATGTGAGCTTCTACTCAGGGTTTTTTCTTCCAGTTCAGAGCAGAAATGCTTTTGTTAAGAAACTGGCTGTTGTTTCCCCCCCCCCCCCCACAATTTTAATTATAAGCTAGATATATTTCTACTAATGGAATTAGTTTGCTAACAGCAACAGGGATGAGTCAGTGAGTCAGTTGGGCTTGTGAATCATGATTCACAAGTCAGTAAAGTGATTCTCGAGTATTGAACGATTCGTTCACGAATCGAACTACTTTGTGTTAAGTGCCAGCAGCTCCGCTCTTGAGTAGATGAAGGAGCTGGTTCCAGAAGTTTTAAAAAGTGCGTTATCCATACTACTGTATATCTAAGAGGTAGAAAGTAAAGTGACTAAAGGAAGGTAAAAAAAAAAAAGTTTGAAAGACTAGTCTAAAACAGTTAAAAGTTAAGAAACAAGTACGGTGTTGCAGAGTTACTTGGAAAGGCTGACGTCACTCCAGCGCCATCTTACTATCTTAACCTGCTACATACATAATGGATGACAGTATTTTCTGTTCTCCGACCTCCTTTCCTACCTTTAGGTCAGCGGTCCCCAACCCCCGGGCCTCGGACCAGTGCTGGTCCGTGAGTCGTTTGGTACCGGGCCGCGAGAGTTGAGGCTCAGGTGTGAAATGTATAGTTTTCAGGGTTTTTATTGGTTTTCAGTGTTATTTTGTTATCGTTTTTATCGTTTACTCTGTTTTCTTGGGTCTTTTCACATGTGTTATGAATAAATTTTCTTTTTTCGGTACCGGTACTAGTTTTATTTAGTTGTTTTTATCCGCGACACCTTAAAGGCTGGTCCATGAAAATATTGTCGGGCATAAACCGGTCCGTGGCGCAAAAAAGGTTGGGGACCGCTGCGTTAGGTGAAACATCTTAAAGAAACTCCAGTCACCTTCTTTCCAAGCTCTTTAGACTACCATGATCTGGATGACAGAGAATCTACACAGACAAACACCAATGTTCATGTTCACACATCAGATCATAAAGTTTTTGGCTTACCTTCCTTTGTAGTGTCCATGTTCTCCGGTGTGAAGATCTTGCAGAGAACTTCTAGAAGTTCAAAACAACGGCTTGATCGGCTGGTTTTGTTAGTGGCATTTCCCCACCCACTTTTTTACGTAAATTTGACTTTAACAGTTCATTAACTTTCACACAAATAATGTTGAACTTTAACTCATTTTAACTTGGATTCTTTTATTAACTTGTAGGTCCCTTATTGCCTATAAATTGAGGTTTAGGTTAGTGGAGACCCTTACGCTAACCTAAACATAAGCTTTTACTCTCTAAAAAAAAGTAATAATTTGCATTACTAGAGACTTTTTGCCTGTGTAACTCCATGAATACATTTATATGTATGACCGCATGAACACATCTATTTAATTATTACCCAGAGTAATGGTGGCAGAACACTAAGATCAGCAGTAGTAGTACAGCATGGAGAAAAGAATCAATTAATGGATTGGATTTATATAGCGCTTTTCAAGGCACCCAAAGCGCTTTACAATGCCACTATTCATTCACTCTCGCATTCACACACTGGTGGAGGCAAGCTACAGTTGTAGCCACAGCTGCCCTGGGGCAGACTGACAGAAGCGAGGCTGCCGTATCGCGCCATCGGCCCTTCTGGCCAACACCAGTAGGCGGTAGGATAAAGTGTCTTGCCCAAGGACACAACGACCAGGACAGAGAGCCCGGGGATCGAACCGGCGACCTTCCGGTTACAGATACGCTTCCCAACCCCCAGAGCTACGGTCGCCCCCTGACAATTAGAAATAAGTCACATAATAATTTCTATTGTGAGAGTTAGATTTTAATTTGTAAGCAAGTTTTGATCAGCTGACTGCCACGATCAGGGAAACACACACTGATTATTCTTTATAAATCGACGTGCCCATGTAGCGTGCTGGCTAGACCAAAATGCGGCAAAGGCTAGTGATGGGTTGGAAGAGGCACATACTTACTTTAGTAACACCTGGTGCGCTGACCGCGGCTTCGCAACCGGTGTTACGACTGGTCCACAGGCTGAACCAGCAGAGGTGTGCACTCGAGTCACATGACTTGGACTCGAGTCAGACTCGAGTCATTAATTTTATGACTTTAGACTTGACTTGAAAAAATGTTCAAAGACTTGTGACTTGACTTGGACTTTTACACCAATGACCTGGGACTTGAATTGGACTTGAACCGGTTTACTTGAAAATACTTGATATTTCACCCCAAATATAAAATTTAACATGCATATTATATAGAGATTGAAAATGTGACGTCATTCAGGGGTAAAACCGCAAAGGATTCTGGGAACTCATGGCAAGAGGTACTAGCGCACACAGGCTTTCAATTGAAATCAGTCACACAGCGATAAAAAGAAACACAAAAATGTCAAGAAGCTGTTGTATTATTAACTGCAATAGCCGGTCGCATGACAGCCACGGGAAGCCGACGGGTAAAGAGATCGTTTTTATCGGATTACGTCGTTGAAGAGAAATTGTTCGAGCCATGTTTCCGAAGTAACAAAGAGGCGACGGATGGCCTGGATTGCAGCCATTCAAAGACCAAATATAACGTCCCAGAACACTCCAGCTCACAGGTTAGTCTGCTCCAAGCATTTCCACAAAGGTCAGTCTGCTGTTGTAGTTAATACGTCATTTTCATAACATAATTGGTGATATAGGTTACAAGCAAGTCTGGCGCTGAACAGAAATTGTCGCGCTATGCTCCTTTGTTTATTGTGCATAAATAGTGAATTGTCCTGACACAATATTGCGTTTCGCTTCTGTTATTATGGTACATTGACAAAAACATATACTTTTATTCACAGGATAAAACAGGTTTTTTGTATCACCAATTGCCCAGTACGATTACAGCATACAGTATTATTGTCACTGCTACATTTCTGTAACGCGTACCAGAAATTATTTCCACTACTAATTAATTACCGTTGAGCTCAAAGGTCCTATTAATAAACGGTTAAGGAATGTGTATTTATGAAGACAATTTGTGAGACTGGTAAACTTATGATACATACGATGGTCTTTCGTTCTACACGGTGCGTTTCAAGGTCCTGCACCCATCCGGCGGTAAACTGTACCTGGGCTTGTTGCAGTGACCTGAAGTTACTAAACTTCATGAGTGTATGCGCTCACTCCAAGAACCGTATGATTATAAATATGCATATAAATATGCTACGATGAGATAGCTGACTTCATCTAACTAGCAAATGTTGTCCAGGCTACGTTGGTGATACAGTTTTTTTTAATATGTATGATATTTTTGTCATGCGATTTTTAAAGCCGGTCCTACAACCGCATCCAAGAATAACATGCAGCTTATCTCAGAACTGTCGGTGAAAATTATTCTTGGAGCTAGGTTTAATTGAGCTGCATTCTAAAGAGGTGCAATTTCACAATTTGTGTATATTTTCTAAGTTCACTATTTCGTCATGTGTTGAGAAAAACACAGATTTAAAAATTACATGGTCTAATATTTACATTTAGCATAACTGCAACATTATTTTTTCGTTTTTTTTTTAAAGACTCGAAAGGACTTGAAATTCAAAATTTCAGACTTGTGATTTGACTCGGACTTTTACACCAGTGACTTGAGACTCGACTCTGACTTGCCTGACATTACTTGAGACTTGACTTGAGACTTGAGGATAAAGACTTGAGACTTACTTGAGACTTGCAAAACAATGACTTGGTCCCACCTCTGTGAACCAGGATGCAAGAATGAACAAAGCTGAATGAGTAAAACACTCATGGCACCTGAGGCGAGCGGTGGCTGACGGAAGCAAAGGTTTTGGTGCTCCTGACATGAAGGAACCAATGTTTGAGCGCAGAACAGGTGATTCATCTCCCTTTTAAACCCAATGTCTGTGGTCACTTGACCACTACCTGACTCTGACCTGTGCTTCTCTAAGATTTAATGATCTTTCTGGATTTAGTTAACAGAATTCAACAAAATATAAGCAGATTTTTCACAAACTACACGACCGAGTTCCAAGTCCTAGACGCCATCAAGCTTATAGCTAATTTGGTTGACTGAACATTAAGAGCATCAGCCCTTTGAATTGAATTTGATGTCTCCACACTTGTAACTTCACACTGACCATGAACACAAGAGCCTACTGTCCATCAGTTCAGCATTGCTGTGCATTACTGTAAACTTAGCCACTATACCTCTTCAGCCTGTAAGCATACTAAACTCCCCAGTTTTCATGCAACCTGTAATTAACACTTAATTATGTTACTTCAAATTTGTTTTTCAGACACTTCATAAAATCATAATCCAGAAACAAATAA